>NC_090733.1:71403833-71421333 GCF_036898095.1 Palaemon carinicauda
TTCCCAAGAGACTGGCAGTGATGACCAGATAAAGGGTTTCCAAACTTATAGATCAGACAGAAAAAATAGGAATCAAGGGGGAACCGCAATATATGGAAGAGACATAAATCAAGGAAAAGTATGTGAAAAATACAGCAACACAGAATGTGAATTGATTGCGGTAGAATTTGAATTTGAAAAACTAATGAATATTGTAGTTTACAGACCCCCAAACACTAAGGAGTTTGACATAATAATAGAAAAAATAGATGGTATATGTAGAAACCATAAAGACTGGAATATACTCCTATCCGGAGATTTTAACTTTCCTTTCGTGGATTGGAAAGAACGGATAGAAGAAAGTGGTTGTATGTATACATATAAAAAAGATAGTAATAGTAGCGCAGAAGATAAGAGGCAATTTGAAAAGCTTCAAGATATGCTATTAGAACATAATATGCAACAAATAAACCACATTCCAACAAGAAAGGAAAATGTCCTAGATCTAGTATTTGTGAATGAGGTGAATTATGTTAAAGAAATAATAGTGTATAACACGGGAATTTCAGACCACAATGTCATAGAATTGATAGTTCATTCCAAAGCAAGTGATCACAGAATTAATAAAAACACAAAACTTTGGGAAGGATATGGAAAATATAACTTTTACAGTAAGAATATAAAATGGTCAGAAATAAATGAAGAACTGGATAAAGAATGGAAAAATGTATTTATAAGTGATAATATACAGGTAAATACGGATATACTGTACAAAATACTGGAGAAAATTGTTGAAAAATATGTACCGAAAAAAAACAATAAACAAAAGACGTGCATACCAAGAGACAGAAGGATCTTATTTCAGAAAATTAAAAAGTGGAAGAAAAATCTTGCAAAAGAAAAAAATGTGTGGAAAATGAGGGAAATAAAATGTAAGATAGAAAATGCAGAACAAAAGATTATACAGTCGAAAGAAAATGAAAAAAGGGACTTAGAAGAAAGGACACTTCAAAATATAAAAAGAAACCCCAAAGTACTTTACTCCTATGCAAAAAAGATGAATAAAAGGAGAATAGAAATAGGCCCTCTAAGAATTGAAGGACGGCTAACGAATGAAAAAAAGGAAATATGCAACATATTAGCAGAAAAATATAAGAGTGAGTTCACGCCAAGAATTGCGAATGAGAATAATGAAACAGAAATGAGAGAAGAAAATGTTGAATATCTAACGGATATAGATATTAATGAAGCAGATATTGTCACGGCTATAAACGAAATTAAAAATGGATCGGCAGCCGGACCAGATGGAGTTCCAGCGATTTTGTTAAAAAAAACTGCAAACACTATCGCGAAGCCACTTGCAATACTGCTAAGACAGAGTATAGATATGAGCGAGATATATGTTAAACATAAATTAGCTTATATAACCCCTATCTTCAAAAGTGGATCAAGACTAGAGGCAAGCAATTATAGACCTGTTAGTCTAACATCACATATTATGAAAGTGTATGAGAGGGTAATAAAAAAGAAAATAATGAACCATTTGGTCAAAAATAATTTGTTTAATATGGGTCAACACGGTTTCGTACCTGGAAAAAGTACACAGACCCAACTGATAGCTCACTATGAAAACATATACAATAATATGATATATGAAAAAGACACAGATGTGATCTATCTAGATTTTGCAAAAGCCTTTGACAAGGTAGACCATAACATATTGGAGAAAAAAATGAGAAAGCATAATATTGTGGGAAAGATAGGAAAATGGGTAAAAGAATTCCTGCAAAACAGAAAACAGATAGTGGTTGCAAATGACGAAAAATCAGATGAAGCCCAGGTAATATCTGGTGTGCCCCAAGGTACGGTATTAGCTGCACTGCTATTTGTTATTATGATCTCAGACATAGACTGTGATGTTGAAAACTCCGTAGTGAGAAGTTTCGCCGATGACACAAGAATAAGTAGAGAAATTACTTGTGATGAAGATAGGAACTCACTACAAAGAGATCTAAACAAAATATATGAATGGGCGGAGATAAATAGGATGGTATTTAACTCCGATAAATTTGAATCAATAAATTATGGAAACAGAGAAGGAATGGTGTATGCATACAAGGGACCTAATAATGAGACAATCACAAACAAGGAAGCAATTAAAGACCTTGGTGTAATTTTAAATAGGAATATGTTATGCAACGACCAAATAGCAACACTGTTGGCTAAATGTAAAGCAAAAATGGGAATGTTATTCAGACACTTTAAAACAAGGAAAGCTGAACACATGATTATGCTTTACAAAACTTATGTGCGTAGTACACTCGAGTACTGCAATGTGATATGGTACCCACACTACCAAAAGGATATTGCGCAAATAGAGAGTGTACAAAGGTCCTATACTGCTAGAATAGAAGAAGTTAAGGACCTTGATTACTGGGAAAGACTGCAATTTTTAAAACTATACAGTCTAGAAAGGAGAAGAGAACGCTACATGATAATACAAGCATGGAAGCAAATAGAAGGAATTGCTGAAAACATCATGGAGCTTAAAGTATCAGAAAGAGCAAGCCGAGGTAGATTAATAGTGCCAAAAAGCATTCCAGGTAAACTGAGAAAGGCGCACAGGACATTAATCCACAACGCACCAGCATCGATAATGCAGCGACTATTTAATGTGCTGCCAGCTCATCTAAGAAACATATCAGGAGTGAGCGTAGATGCGTTTAAAAATCAGCTCGATAAATACCTAAGATGCATCCCAGACCATCCAAGACTGGAAGATGCAAAATACACTGGAAGATGTATTAGCAACTCTCTGGTGGATATACGAGGTGCCTCACACTGAGGGACCTGGGGGAACCCAAACAAAAAATAAGGCAATAAGGCAATAAGGTAAGGCTCTCTCTCTCTCTCTCTCCTCAGCAATCTCTTTCATCAAGCGATATAATTTTGAAAAAAAAATTCAATAGATTTAATTCTGTCCAGTGGAATTTAAGTTATTCGTATGAAAACTACTTTTGACCCTAACTAAGGCTGCCCAACCCCTCCAATATTGTACAAACAGTTATTTGTAACGTGGGAATGATAGCTAATGCGTAATGGCAGCATTAAATTCGTTTTATCTAAATAAGCCAAATGCCCATAACCATTGATATAATAGATTTTTTTCCAATATTATTTGCATAACTTATTGTTTTTATACGTAAACATTATGAGATGTATAGAAGCGATACAAATATAATTTATTGTGAGCCTCTATAAGATATAGAAAATAATACTCTACCTAACCATTTCCCCTTCATAATCATCATCTCTCTCTCTCTCTCTCTCTCTCTCTCTCTCTCTCTCTCTCTCTCTCTCTCTCTCTCTCTCTCTCTCTTCTCATATTTTTTCCGAAAATAAAAAAATTTAAACAGTTTCATATTGGCTGTAATTTTCTAAGTGCTGGAGGAGGATCAGTTACGATAATTTTTATTTCATCTGAAAACTGAATCCATCTCTATGGAACATCAAAGAACCAGCAATCATGTTCAGCAACTGGATATCACTCCATAATTATATTCAATAATTTTCTAAAACAAATGTGAGCATAATGAGAGAAGTAGATATCCTATGCCATGTAAATAGGACTGTTTAAATTACCCAATTTAAACGGGCTCTTTTCACATTCTTGTTTTATTCATTCTTTATTCACAAATTATTACTACGACACAGCAAAAAAAAAAAAAAAAAAAAAAAAAGATACTGACAGAAAAGAAAATTTCGGAGTCAAAATCTAACCTATATTATATATCGGCTAATCATCATAGATTAAAGGTAGATCACGAAAAAGGATGTTTACTCCATAGAATTTATTGATTATTTAATTTTAACTACTCTCCAAACATTCCCTATGGGCGCATAGGTATTTGTTAAACTGAAAGTGGGAGATCTTAAAAGAAATAGTACAAATAAACTCAAGTTTGTAGGTGAAAAATGTTTTAATTTTAACCGGTTGCTTTTTTTTCCTCTGTTTCATAGTTAATGAAGACCTTTTCAAATACCAAATTAATGGTGGAATCTATATAGTTCATGGTAGTAATTATTTCTGTTTTGGGTTCCATCTCCATCTTTTTTCTGAGTGAGTGAGAGAGAGAGAGAGAGAGAGAGAGAGAGAGAGAGAGAGAGAGAGAGAGAGAGAGAGAGAGAGAGAAATTTTAGAGTTGACTTGAGATTTGATATGTAGTTTGGATTAAGATTCACTGATCTATATTTTAAAGAACCTATAAAATCATTTGGGTATCTTTATGTTATTTTCAAGGTCAAATCCATTTGTTTAATCTAACGAAACTTATCTATACCATTTCTATTAAGTATTATGAATAAAATTGTCAACGAGAAGGTTATAAACATTAAGCACATAAGGAATTAATAGAAGCTTTATCCCTACAATTTTCAATTAGAACGTTGTAAATAATGTAAATATAAGAAGTGAAAAGAAAACTTACGGTAGATAGTTAATCACTGCAGTTGCTTCTTACCATCGATCCAGATTAAATCTTCTGCTTAATTCATATAACATTACAACTTGAAAGGTTGATTAACAGTATATCATTTACTATTTAATTATCATAATTGTGAAACAAAATTAATACTGGGTACAGTGATACAGATTTCAGGATCCGCATACAATTTCTTTTTTATATACCAATGGCGAAATATTGAATTTAAAAATAATAAAAAAGCTATTTCAAAGATTCGGCGTGTTGTTGGAGACTATTCTTAAGATACTGTTTTACGTTTTTGTAAACTATTGGATTTAGAACAAAAAAAAAAAAAAAAGAGGTCATTAAGCGACACAGCTCTAATAAGAATCAGATTTCTTTGTTAATGAAGGTGTCGCCGGAAGTCCATGCATGTGAACAGTGTCACCGAAAGATTACAAGTCAAGGGTAGCCATCTTGGTTGCCACACCTTGAAATCTACCATATAAAAGTAGGAAGGTCCCCGCGTTAGTCAGTCCTACCTAGCTGGTATCCCTGTCAAAGAGGCCTGTTGGTCCTTATTGCACACCCCTGGGGTGTCTGGAACTCGTCTACAACATTCTGCTTTTGGAATTGAACAAAATCCTACCAAGCAAAGTCACCCGACTCTGTAAAAGACACCATCCAGCCATGGAATAGAAGAAACCTTCAATGAAGGCAGGAGATTGTCTGTCTCTTGCCTTTCATTTATATGTTCCAAGAACTACAAGGAAGAGAGAGAGCTAACGACAGTCCCGCCACAGAAGACGGAGATAGAAACCCGCTTTGTGGACCGGCAGGGGAAGAAAGTCTACGGGAATTGTCACTCCCGTAATCCAGAATTGAGAATTTTGTGTATTTACTTACCTACGGGCCAAGTAAACTTTTGTCAATTTTTTATGCAGAGTTTTCTTCAAATGAATTATGAAAATACACGATGCTATCCATACCACCATATTCCTAAGAAATTATACTTACTATTTCAAGTACAGAATTTAACTATGTTATTGTGACATTAAGGAATAACTAATTCATTATTACTTGAGAAGCCCCACTATTAATCAGAAATAGTCATAGGAGGCTTCACATTAGTGGCAGCCATCCTGGATAGTTATAGTGTAATATTGATAAAGAGTGAAAACTAATCTGAAATTATTTACAAATACCAATTAAGAAACCAAGAAAAAGAAAAAGGACAAGAAGAGGAAAAATTTATTTTTCGTACGAGGAAGAAGGATAAATCGAAGGTGACCACAGACATGTAGTAATATTTATTGGTCTCTCTCTCTCTCTCTCTCTCTCTCTCTCTCTCTCTCTCTCTCTCTCTCTCTCATATAGGAGTATATTTTTTGTCTCGTGTAATCGAAATATGATTTTTGTGAGTGATATTAATGACATTCTAGCCCAATACAATTTAAGATTATCAGATTATTTACATTACACAAGTAGGAGTGCAAGGCAGGCAAAGTCGATCAGTTTTCCATAGGAAATAAGTTTAGAGGTTAACACAGTAACTAACCCCGATAATATGAATTTATTATGAAATCTAACCCAAACCAAATGTTTATGTGGGAGTGTAGATAGAAATAATCCAGTGAAACAAAGATTAGCGAAGTGTAATGTAGATAAGTGGTTAGCTGATACGGAAAGTAGGATTGCTAGTTTTAGAATAACTGATGAATTAGTGAAAACAAAGCAGGAAATGTTATTAGTAAAACGATGAGGTAAGTGATGCACGCACCACGTTGGATGAGGCATTTAAAATTATCAACGCTTTCCGTGAGTTTTAAAGAAAAAAATGTAGGCTATTATGGCGTTCTGCCAAAGAAACAAATAGATTATTTAAGATAAAAACAATTGCCAATGACAATTCAATTTAGGTAGTTACAAATGAAGTATTAACTTACATAGCGAGTGGCATCCTAGATATTGATTTAACGAAAAGAAAGGGAAGATAACCAAAAACACTAAGACAGAAGAAAGAATCTAAGGAACAAATAGCCACATTTCCTACAAGTAAACTCAGAATAATTCAGATAGTTATAGGGAAGTTACATCCATCATAGATATTAGCGGAAGCACCAATTACTTTAGATATAACCAAAGGATAAGCAGTTCTTTAGGACTAATTCAGTTCGAGGAAATTGTTAGAATTTTCAGAATGGTGGTCACACAGAACATGAAGGCTGTCATATAAGGGATTTTGAGCGAAGCAAAAAATCTATTTTTGGGTGAGGTAGCCATGTCGTCCTGATGGAAGTTCCTTCATTAGTAGCTTCCTAGGTATATTTGACTACAGTGATATATCCCAGAGAATTTACCAAAGGTATCCAGAATTCTAACTCCTGGAGCGAATATCCCTTAAAATTTAAAAGGGATATCGCGTATATCAGAAGACGTATTCTTGACACGTCTCATAGCTATCTACACCCCCAATAGCGTTTTCGCTTCGAGAGGGAAAAAGTGGCAAGAATATAGGAGAGTCGTTAAAGATGCGATGCTCTCGACACTCCTACTGTACTGTAAATAGTGCGCCGAATCGCCACCGCGAGGCGCCACCAAGCCATTCTTCGTAGCTTTGTAGGTGCTGCAGATACAGTACCATAGGGAGGGATTCATTATCCTTTTGTCAAAAAGAGGGTGGGTCCATCAGGACGACATGGCTACCTCACCCAAAAATAGATTTTTCGCGTCACTCAAAATCCGTTTTTTGGGCTCAGGCCATGTCGTCCTGATGGAAGTTTACCAGAGCATTAATGTATCTGTGGATTTTCAATAGTGCCGTTATCTCGAGATAAATATTTCCTATTTGGTCTTCTGGACCAGAGACACTTGATGTTACCGTTATACATCAATTAACTGATCATAAAATATGTCAGTTCTTCCTGCCCCCTACAGGGAAAAGTCTAGGTAGACTTTAGGAAAAAACCCAAGGATTGTGAGTTCAAAGAACAATCTAGCAAACAGTATGTATATTAGTGTCATTATATACATAAAGCATAGTTTGTACTTAGATGGTATAGTCCTGTATAGGTTACTGAATCCTCCCAAGTCTGGATATAAAGAGACAGACAGGTTTGTATACATGTAGGAAACCTTAAATCAGTAAGATAAACAGTTAGTACAATCAGTTCTTACCTGTTTGCTTGGAATGGTAGAAACCATAGTTCCCCAATATTTCCTTAAATATTAAGAGAATCAAGGATGCTCTGATTTATACATAACTTTGAAGATTTGAGGCGAAAGAGATGCAAAGATTCCTTCTATTGTTTATTACAAAAATAGAAATCATGGTTGTAATCAATTACATCTTACGCTGAACAATTCTGCGTAAAAGCATAAACAGTAATAACAGAAAATAAATAAGTTTCACCTGAAAAGGAAACATTAGCCACTCAAAGGGAAATATAATATTTCACTATGTAGGCTATGCTGTTATTACTAGGAACACTGTGCATATAAGAATGCCTGGCACTTGTGTCAGCTTATTATGCTTGATGTCACCTGTATAGATAGAACAGTCTATAGTGTCTTCCTGAACACAATACTCAGCATGATATACCTTAAAAGTCTATCATGTACACCCTTCACTAAAAGTCCCAATTAGTGCGCTGTTCTTCACAGTAATCAAGCGGCAGGTTTTATAACACTGCCTGCCGCTACCACATGAAATTTTATTTCTTGTAATTACTTCGCGTAGTGCTTGAAGAAAACTCTGGAAGACTTCCAACCAGTGTAAGCACGCGGGCTTTCAAACGATATTGTCTGAAAGAAATTCAGAGACGAGGCAACTTTTCTCGGATCATGACCTGTGGGTGTACTGTCTGGATCCGCTCTGCGTATAAAATAGGTGATTTTCGCCCTTATATGTTTCAAGGATAACGTTGAACCAGAAGTCTCTCCCCTGAAAAGCTGACCTCCCTTAAAGTTTGAAGTTCTACGAAGATAGACCTTTAAGCATTCCACTGGGCAGAGGGATGCTTCTTCCTTCAGAGGGCAGATTCTCCAGGGACACCATCTCTTAGTGGGCAGCTCGTTCTTGGCAAGAAACGACGGGTCCGGAAAGAGGTTCAGTTCTCCGCTGTCTGTGAACTGAATGCGGCCATCATCCCTCGAGAGGGCCAATATTTCGCTAACTCTGGCTCCTGAGGCTAGTGCAAATAAGAATATCACCTTTTGAGTCAAGTCTTTCAGCGAGCAATCTTCATTGTTCAGGGTTGAGTTAGTGAAGAACTTTATCCAAAGACCATAAAATGGGCTTTGGAGGAGCTGCAGGCCGAAGTTTAGCGCAGGCTTTAGGAATCTTGTTGAAGATTTCATTATAGAAGTCTACCTGAAAGGCGTATAGTATTGGTCTGGCTAGGGCGGATTTACATGTAGTAATCGTATTAGCTGCTAAACCTTGTTCATGCAGATGGATGAAGAAGGACAAGCAGAAATCCGAAGAAATCTCCTCAGGATTCTTCGCCTTGACAAAGGCCACCCATTTCTTCCAGGAAGACTCATATTGTCTTCTTGTTGACTTTGACTTGTATTCTTCTAGGAAGTTAATACTGTCTCTAGAAATCCCAAACCGTTTCTTGACCGCTAGGGCGAGAAAATCATAAGATGAAGGTTCTGGGTTTTCTCTGATGAAGCGGAGACAGTCAATTTCTGCACTTGCTGAGTCAGAACTGGTTCCGGCAACGGGATCAGCTTCAGACGTAGTTCCGTTATCAGAGGGAACCAAACGCTGTTGGGCCACTTGTGGGCCACTATTGCTGCTGTCCCCCGAAAGGATCTCAGTTTGTTGAGGACTTTCAACAGAAGGTTGGTTGGAGGGAACAGGTAGATCTTGGACCATCTGTTCCAATTTATGGACATTGCATCTATCGCTTCCGCTAGAGGATCCTCGTACGGGGCTACATACCGGGGTAGCTTCTTGTTGTCGCTCGTTGCGAAGAGGTCTATCTGCAGTCCTGGGACTTTGCGTAATATGAAAGAGAATGATCCTGCATCTAGAGACCATTCAGACTCTACCAGGTTGACCCTGGATAGAGCGTCCACCGTTACAATGCGGAATCCTTGAAGGTGGACTGCTGACAAGTGCCATCTGTTCTTCTTGGCTAGACTAAGGATGGCCAATATCACTTGATTTATGTGAGGCGATCTCGAGCCTTGTCGATTTAGGCATCTCATTACTACTTCGCTGTCTAGAACCAAACGGATGTGGATTGAGCAGCGAGGTTTCAGCTTTTTCAGAGATAGAAAAACTGCCATGGCTTCCAGAAAATTGATGTGGAAGGACTTGAAGAGGGGAGACCAGGTTCCTTGGACTCTCCGATGATGAGAATGACCTCCCCACCCCTCCTTCGAGGCATCCGTATGAACGGTGACTGCTGGAGGAGGTGGTTTCAAGGGTACCTTGTTTCTTAGGTTCTTGGCCTCCGACCATGGCTTGAGTAGTGATCGCAGACGATTTGGTATCGGTCTTAGTAGATCTCTTCGAGCGTTTGATGCGTATTTTCTCCAAACTCCTGATGCATCTTTTAATTGTGGTCTCAATACTGGATCTGTCACTGAGGCAAACTGGAGGGACCCCAACACTCTCTCCTGTTGCCTTCTTGATATCCTGTTGGATTGAAGGAGTCTTTTGATAGATCCTGCTATCTCTTTCCTCTTCTTTGATGGAATGGAAAGGCAGTGTGACTGTAGGTCCCAGTGGACACCCAGCCACTGGAACTTTTGAGCTGGAGAAAGCCGAGACTTTTTCAAGTTGATCTTGAATCCTAGGTGTTCCAGGAACTGGATCACTTCCTTGGAGGCTTGCAGGTATTCTTCCTCGGATGCTGCCCACACCAGCCAATCGTCCAGGTAGGCTACCACCTGGATTCCTTTCAGGCGTAGTTGATGACTGACTGCATTCGCAAGCTTTGTGAATATCCTTGGGGCTATGTTTAGGCCGAAGGGCATGGCTCTGAAAACGTACTTTCTTTTCTGTAGTTTGAACCCTAGATAGGGGGAAACTTGACAGTTGATTGGAACATGCCAGTATGCATCCGTCATGTCTATAGAGGCTGTGAATGCCCGTTTGGGCAAAAGGGTCCTTATGTGCTGAAGCGTCAACATTCTGAACTTGTGGTTCACCATGAACTTGTTGAGTGGTGATAAGTCCAGAATGACTCTGAGCTTTTCCGAATCCTTCTTCGGAACACAAAATAGCCTTCCTTGAAATCTGCTGGACTTTGCCTTCCATATAACTCTTTTGTTCAGGAGTTCCTGAACATATCCTTCCAGTACGGGGGTTGAGTGTTGGAAGAATTGAGGGAAGTTTGGTGGAGTTGAGCTCCAACTCCACCCTAGTCCTTTCTTGATTAGGCTGTGGGCCCAGGGATCGAAGGTCCAACGATCCCGGAAGTGGAAAAGTCTCCCTCCTACCGGCAGCATCTCACTTGGAGTGCTGGTTGGAGGACTTGCCTCCTCGGCCACGTCCATCTTTGTTGCCCATACCTCTGAAGGGGCGTCTAGAGGATCCTCGAAAGGAACCTCGAGACTTCGGCTTAAAGGTAGTTGATTGCCTGTCAAATACTGGGGTGAATAAGGGCGACTGGGTCGCCAGCGTTTGGGGCACCAGTTGAAAGGTGGTGGTTGGTTGTGCCACCGTCTGGGGCATCGTGGCCATGGGAAGCTGTTGCTGTGGCTTTGGCCGCGAGGACACTCTTGGTCGTTTTGACTTGTTCTTCGGCTGGGGACTCTCATCAGCAGAAGATTTCCTTTTAGAGGACAAGCCCCATTTGGAGAGGAGATTCGTATTCTCCGAAGCGGCTTTATCTACGACCTCTTTGACCACTTCACTTGGGAAGAGGTCTTTTCCCCAGATATTGGAAGCTATCAGCTTCCTTGGTTCGTGCTTCACTGTAGCAGAAGCAAACACAAACTCCCTACAAGCCCTTCTGGCTTTAATAAAATTGTACAAATCCTTGGTGACTGTTGCCAAATGAGATTTGGCAAAGACCATGTGCATATCTGGGGTGTCTGGGATGCTTGCCATAGTCTCTAGGCCAGTGTGCAGAGACATGGAAGCAGCGAGACGTTCCTTAGTCTCCTGTTCCCTGCGCAGGAGAAACTCTGACAGCTTCGGGAGATCTTCGTTGAACTGCCGTCCAGCGATATCTGCCTCTAGCTTCCCAATTGTGAAGGTGTTATGGACATCCTTCCAATCCTTATCATCTGAAGGGAATCTGAGGGAAAATGGTCTACACTCTTCAAGTGTAGGGCAAGGTTTCCCTGCCTCAACTGCCTTTAAGGCTGCCTTAAACCCTTTGTCCATAAAGGGGAAGGCACATTTGGGGTCAGCAATAAAGGATGGGTGCTTTTTGCTGAGAGCCAGCACCTTGGAACTAGTAAAGGCCTTTTCTTTCAGGGTGGTTGTATATAAGGCCTGTGCCTTAGATAGTTCAAGGACAATCGTCTCCTTCGGCTCTGTTTCCTCCTTGGATGCTGGTTCCGTCCTCACACGGACATAGCAATCCGGATAGGCCCCTTTACTAGGCCAAAATTCGATTTCCTCTACTGGAACTGTTCCCAGTTTCTCTGAGAGGAAGATCTTCCCCCCCGACATAGGCATATGCTCTGCGTACCTCCATGGGTTAACGTCAGAGAAGGCGGGGAGGTCCTTAACGTTTAGCTTCTTTGGGGCTAAACGTGACGCAACTAGCTGATGAATCTCCGTCCGGAAAGATGCTTCTTTCTTGGACGATTTCTTCTGAATGTCCTGCACCATGGACAGTAGCAAGTGTAGCGTACTTGTGATGGAATCAAACTGGGGTGCAGTGGAAGAAGTCGAAGGCGTCGGTTCAATCACCGCTGCAGACGATACCGAAATCGTTTCGGTTATCTCGACTTCAGTCTCAGGAGGTATCTCATCCTCCTGCTCCAGTTCATCCACTAGGAGATTGTTCTCAGTCTCCTCCCAGACAACAGACATGTCCTCTAATTGGATGTTCTGTAAGGCATCCGAAACATCAGGTTCTACCGGAATCTGAACTAAGGGGATCTCAGGTTGAGCCTGGGGAACAATTGCATCCGCAGATGCATTAGGGAAGAGACAATCCCTCATCCTCTCATTAGGAAGGTATGGGCCAGAGGTGTTCTTCTGAAAACCCCTGACCCATTTTCGCAGCGTGTCCCTTGCTGCATCCCTAGACTCAGTAGACTTTTGATCATCAAAAGCCTCTTTAATCAGTTTGTCACAAACGGTACATACATGTGGGTCCCAATACTTGACAGCCCCTTTGGTGACTGCGCAGCGAGCATGGGCCCTGCACATGCCATGTCCATAGAAGCTCTTACTACGGACCCTGCAAAAGTTGTTCCCGCACATGGGATGCTCCTCCTGTAAAGAAAGAAAAGCTATAAGTATTCGGTGAAATTCTCAGATTTCAGCATACATATTTTAATTAATATTTAATTAATATTTAATTAATATCAGCTTGGATAGAGTAAGCTAGAAAGTAGGAAAGACACCTACATGTGTTTCCTGTCCAGCCCATTGCTATGGCCTCCTCCAATATTGAACTATACATTCATAATGAATTCAAGGGGAAGATAATATCCTTGGATATAAGGTGTCTTCTTAACACAATCTTCCATGTTCAATATAGGGGATTAAATTAATGGGCAATAACCATTAATTGGTAGGGAGAATCACTCCCTAAAAGTGATGGTCTCACAATTGGCTGCCCATGAACCACTTGTAGGTTGGAAAACTTTTGGGCTACAGCAATGACTGGCGGCGGTATGTCGCCAGTATTGCCGGGCCCGCCGACACATGCCGGCCCTGCCAACATATGCCGGACTTGCCGGCATATGCCGGGTCTGCCGGCATATGTCGGCCTAGCCAACATATGTCGGGCCTATTCTGGGCTATTTGAAACAGATACTGTCTTCAAAGTAGTGGGCGGCAGGTCGGCAGTTGCCGCTCTGCCCACCGGCAGCCGAAGGATCCCTCTATCAAGTAGGACCCGGCGGAAACCGGCGGCAACTATATAAATTTTGGGTGGCTGGCTGCCGGCCAACAACTCAGTTGCCGGCAGCGGGTCATAGTATGTTCATTGTCGTTGGGTTGTCGATCAGAGACACCCACGGCAAGTGGCGGCAGAGTACCTGCCGGCCGACAGACACCCAACATGGCCGACGACAGCTACTAGCTGCCGGCAGCCGGCCCAGTATATGGAAAGGCAGAGAGAAAGAGAGGATGGGGGACGGCAAAGGCTCAGCCTTGCCGGCCTACAACCCGAAAGAGGGTGCAAGTGGAAGGGGGAATTATATTCGGGCTTCCACTCAACCATATCCCATTCATATGGGGTATGGAAGGCAATCCAAGGGAGGACTGGAGAGCACACTCAAAGATATGAGGGGACCTGCCGGAAGCCGGCCCAGCCGGCAGCATACAGGGAACCTCAGGCCAATTCTATAGATTACCCGTAGGGTCAAATGTAGAACAATGGCCAGAAGGGTGATGGTTCATCCAACACAAAAGAGACAGTTGGGAAGGGGTAAAAGTCCTAAAAGTAAGGTAAAGCCCTAGAGCATTACCTAACTTGAAGGATTCTGATTTCATAAAGTAACCTCAAGTAGGAGAAATCCTTTCCCCAGGTTAGGTTAGATAAGTGAGAAAGTGGCCATGGTACACAATCTCACTAGAGAACAGAATCTCGTACCAGAGATCTTAAGTAAGGAAGAAATCATTTCTTCATACTAAGATCTACTATTACAGGACTGTCTGCCAGACCGAGGAAGGAGGAAATTGATATACAAAAACCTCCAGTATGGCCTAGGGAGGACTAGCCTCCTGAACGGCAAACTAACCTGACTTGGGAAGCCATTTCACCAAGGCAGTAGGATGCCTAACACAGACTTTACTCTGATTTTCCGTTCTCAGCTCAAAACCGAGTCAGTGGTTAAGAGAAAGAGATGAAACACCCCAGAAAATTTTGCCAGAACACAGTTCGCAGCAAAGTTAACTGAGGGTAGCCTAAGCTGATCAGAGCGAAGGGGAATTGCTCTTAGATCTCGTTAGAGATAGTATCGACTTAAAAGGTATAGGAGGTGTCAGTTTCCCCTTAGAAGACAATACAAGAGCAATGATGAACATGTAAGAAAGTATACTAAAGCCCTAGGCTATTAAGTCTAGGAGCATAGAGAATCATTCACCGAAACTCTCTTGTATACTATCTTGGAAGAGGAAAATGTTAAACAGTAATATCTTAATTGTATAATATATTGCCTGAGCTTCAATAAAACTTACCAGGAAGGTTATATCATGCATGAAGTGTGTAGGTGCATAGGCTAGGAAGCCTAGCACTCGTTAGGCTCGATCATAAATAGCCAAATCCACGACAACAATGACATGATATAAAATTCCCTAGCTAAATATCTAAATAGCTAAAGTTATTAAAGTGAAATAATGCCGGGAAATCGTTCTTGCTAACTAAATGAACAAGAAGAACGAGTGCGTCCATGACGCCATCCGGCTGGCAACAGCTCTTGTTACGTTAATTGCGATCTCAATCGAAAAGTAAAACTGGCAAGAGCTTACATTTACACAATCCAAAGATATTACTTAACTTTCCAGAAGCTGATGAGGCTAGTGAAGATATCATATCGACGAAATACTTCCAAAACAGCGAGAGATAACACGGGATAAAACCGTCAGCAAAGCTACAAACGAAAGAATGGCTTGGTGGCGCCTCGCGGTGGCGATTCGGCGCACTATTTACAGTACAGTAGGAGTGTCGAGAGCATCGCCTTTTTAACGACTCTCCTATATTCTTGCCACTTTTTCCCTCTCGAAGCGAAAACGCTATTGGGGGTGTAGATAGCTATGAGACGTGTCAAGAATACGTCCTCTGATATATGCGATATCCCTTTTAAATTTTAAGGGATATTCGCTCCAGGAGTTAGAATTCTGGATACCTTTGGTAAATTCTCTGGGATATATCACTGTAGTCAAATATACCTAGGAAGCTACTAATGAAGGAACTTCCATAAGGACGACATGGCCTGAGCCCAAAAATATATATATATAAGAAACCCCATCACAACATAGCAGAAAACACTTCTAAGAACATCCCTCCAGTACAGACAAAAGGGAAAACTCAAATCCTGCAGATAGTACAGAAGTAGGCAAATTTAAAAAGTGACTATAGCCGGTTATAAAGAAAGGCGAGAAGACAGGGAAATACTACATAGGAAGGATAGCATGGGTAATGGAGGTTTATCTACGTTGCAAACAACTACTTTATTCTATCATATAGACAGTGGGCACTACCAAAAATTAATTTCAAGATAGAAAGAAAGGAAGGACTTAATTTGTTAAACTCTGGTAGTAAAGTTGGTTTGCTAGGACTCAATACAGTGACAAATTATTTAAGTATTCCTGGTTCTGTTGTTCGGCGTGAAAACAAGTTAGTTAGTAGGGATTGCAGGCAATCAAATAAAAAGGGGTATGAAACATAAGGTTGAATAGGGAATTATTAGCAAAAATAGTGTCAAGTGTTGTATGTGGGTTTCATTTTGAAAATGTATTCGACATTTCCCGTTAGACCCTTAAGATATCCTTCAAAACGATACTATAATGAAGAATTAATTTTATTTGTGTTAAGTAATGTAGGCTGAAAATAAAATAACATAGTCAGGAAGTATTTTTCTACATGTCAATGATAAGTCTTTTATAAAACTGGCAACCCTGTAGGAGACGGCTTTGATAGTTGAAACAGACACCAACCAAAAATGGGAAATAGAAATTAAACAAAAGAAAGCAAGTAGTAATAAGAAAGTTTAGATATAGGAAATGTAGTATAAAGTGAATAAACTCCTTGTAATTATATAATAGGCACCATATAAATGAAATGAAATGTTGACTGTAAATAGAATAGAATAGAATAGTATAAATAGAAAGGAATTCAAAGAAGTAGTTTTATTAGGCAGAAGACTAAATGAGTCTGATCAGTACTGAAATAATAAGCTAGAGACTAGCTAAAGAGGTAATATTTATGCCTAACAGGATAACCCGCATAAAAATGTGAAGAAATATTAGCCAATAATAGGTTGCCAGATTTTGTCAGAATAGGCACCTATTTAGATAAGATGAAGGGAAATGAATGCACACTGTTTAGTTATACACTACTCCGTTGAAAGACCTCATATGAATGACGGGTAAGGAATTTTGTATAGGAATATGGATTACAGATCAGGTAATGAAAATATGGGAAGGGGCATAATCTACGATAAGGAGCACAGAATAAGGGATAGATCAAGAGATACATAGAAGATTAATAGAAATATTAAACAGACATAGGCAGAGAAAACCCATTTCAGGCGATAGGTTAGCTAGAACAATGTGTTGCAACACTAAATAAAGATGAAGGCGCAAAGCCTTTTACATACGGTAACAAATACAAAACTACCTATCAGCCAACATCCCATAGTAGATACAGCAAGAGTTGAAATGAAGACGTCTCCTTATGATTTGGCCATGATATTATTCCAATTAAAGATAGAAGTTATGGATTAGTAATAGATTTTCAAAGTTGAATTAAAATATATTATTATTATTATTATTATTATTATTATTATTATTATTATTATCATTATTATTATTATTATTAACATTGTTCTTATTAACATTATCATAAATACTATTATTATTATTATTATTATTATTATTATTATTATTATTATTATTATTATTTTTACTACTATTTTTATCATCATTATTATTAATATTATTATTATTATTATTATTATTATTATTATTATTATTATTATTAATACCAAAATTATCGGTAGCGCCCCGGACAGCAGGCGCTTACGAACATTGGAAGCCCTGTTAATCCTGAACGAGAAACCAGCGTTGAATACGACCCAAGAAATGTTTCTCCTGCTACCCTGTCACCGTATCAACGCTAGGAACCAAGAACAAGACCCCCAGAACGATGACAACCCCGATCCTGACATCCCCACAAATGGAGAAATCG
>NC_090733.1:71446333-71458833 GCF_036898095.1 Palaemon carinicauda
ACGCGTAGCTTGTTCTCTGTATACTTTTACCTGAATTGTGAATTTTACCTGAATTGTGAATCTTACCTAATTTGTGAATTTTATATTAAAACCTTGACTTGCCAATTATTCCTGAATTTGACTACCCACCATGAAGGATGAATTTTGCTCAGTTACTGGCTGTATGCAGTAGTCATTAAAAGAAGATAATTGGAGCCATCGAGAAGACGGAGTTATATTATATTATTATTATTATTATTATCATTATTATTATTATTATTATTTCCTCTGGAATAAGACCAGTAGAGGTTAACATCAGGAGTGGGATCTTTCAGGGTGACTCACTGTCCTCACTACTCCTTATAGTTGCCATGATTCCCATGACAAAAGTACTGCAGAAGATGGATTTTGTGTACCAACTCATCAAAAGAGTCAACAGAATTAACCATCTGATATTCATGAACGACATCAAGCTGTATGGTAAGAGCATCAATCAAATAGATCTTTAGTCCACACTGTAAGGATTGTATCTGGGGACATCAGGATAGAGTTTGGAATAGAAAAATGTGCCTTAGTCAACATTCAAATGGGCAAAGTTACAAGGACTGAAAGGATAAAGCTACCGGATGGGAGCAACATTAAACACATAGATGAGAAGGGATACAAAGGACAAAGGACACGATCAGGAACGAATATATGCAGAGACTCAAAGTGAAACTCAAGTCAAAACTCAACGCCGGAAATAGAATAAAAGCCATAAACACATGGGCAGTAACAGTACCCAGATACAGTGCAGGAATAGTCGAATGGACGAAGGCAGAATTCTGCAGCATAGACCAGAAAATAGGAAACATACGACAATACACAAAGCATTACACCCAAGAGCAAATACAGACAGACTATTCATAACACGAAAGGAAGGAGGGAGATGACTAAGTATAGAGGACTGCTTTAGTATCGAGAATAGACCACTGGGGCAATATCTGAAAACCAGTGAAGACAAGTAGCTCAAGAGTGCATGGGAAGAAGGACTTTAAAGTAGACGAAGACCCAGAAATATACAGAGACAGAGACTGTTACGATCTTAGAATCGTCACAGGTTCTTTTGATAATTAAAATAAATGCTTCCAAAATCCACCAGTGAAATATGGGAAATAAAGATATAAAGAAACTCACAAAAAAAAAAAAAACACACAACACGTTCATTCACAAACTTATACAAAGAAAATCAACGTCACTAATTCTTTTATTTTAACTGACAAATCAAATCAGTCAAACACCAATAGAAAAGGGGAACAGCCAGTAAGATAGAAATACCGAGGGAAAAGTTTTCTGCAGCTGCTGAGACGATACTGGTACAGAGGCTTCAAGCTTGAGAACGTTACAGAAGGGCTGCTCAAGTTCAAATGAAACTGGCACGATGACCAGATTCGAAGACGTCACAAAAAGGGTAGCATTAAGGAGGGACATCAGAGGTCTTCTTCCAAGAATTCGATGATACTATTGAACTAAGGAAGACTGCAGGCAGTGTTGGCTACTTCTCGTCACAAGCTGGGAGGCCTGGCATCTTCAATTTGTCTCTTCTTCTCAGCTATAACAGGATTTTGGAGATAGGCTTTTGTTGTCTGAAGGGAAGGTTAGAATCTGGCTCTATCAGTATTCTGGTCTTCTCTGTTTCTTACCTCGTTGGGACTTGGATCTCATTGGCCTCGGACATAGTTCCTTTCTTGTCTTATGTCTTGTCCTATCTCTCTTGAACAATCTCCTCGTGAAGTTTATATACCGATGTATGGGCAGAGTTAATTACAGTGGGCAGTGGTCATTTCTATAGAAGGCGTTCTTTTTAACAATTCTGCGTCTCAATTGGCTTTCTCAAAAAAGCCCACTTCGATCACGCCATAGAAGCTTCTAGAAAAAATTTCTGATGCAATCTGGACCAAGAGTTAAGTTGTAACAAAAGGGTAGCACGTGTCCTTCCATGATGACATATTTCATAAACGCGGATATCCCTCAGGCTCGGTTTCTCAAAATATGCTGATTCCACTAATTAAGACGATGACATCTTGGTCAAAACAGGATAGTTCCCTTATCGCGGCAGGCGCTCTCGTCGAGGCTCGATTTACTTCCAAGAAGCTGATGACAGTGAAGTGATGACAGGTTTGACCAAACAATACTGTAGTTGAATCTCGTCTCTCTGCTCACACTTTGGGGAAAGATATTTTTGTGTTTTAAAACATATGCATTAAAAGTATTGTATCTACCCGTGACAGAGAATGACAAACAGAACAGAGGACTGGAACAACAAACCAATGCACAGAAAATATGTGAGACAGACTAAAGAACTAGCCAGCAATGACACTTGGCAATGGCTACTGAGAAGAAAACTCAAGAAGGAAACTGATGGAATGATAACAGTGGCCATAGATCAGGCCCTAAGAACCAGATATGTTCAAAGAACGATAGATGGAAATAACATCTCCCCCACATGATGGAAGTGCAACACGAAAAATCAAACCATAAACCACATAGCAAATAAATTTCCGGCACTTGCACAGAACCAGTACAAAGATAGGCATGATTCAGTGGCAAAAGCCCTCCACAAGAGTCTGTTCAAGAAACATCAGCTAACCTGCAGTAATAAATGGTACGAGCACCAACCAGAGGGAGGGATATAAAACGACCAGGCAAAGATCGTCTGGGACTATGGTATCAGAACAGATAGGGTGATACGCGCAAATAGACCAGACTTGACGTTGATTGATAAAATCAAGAAGAAAGTATCTCTCATTGATGTTGCAATACCATGGAACTCCAGAGTTGAAGAGAAAGAGAGGGAAAAAATAGATAATTATCAAGACTTGAAAATAGAAATAAGAAGGATATGGGATATGCCAGTGGAAAATGTGCCCATAATCATAGGAGCACTAGGCACGATCCCACGATCCCTGAAAAGGAATCTAAAAAAACTAGAGGCTGAAGTAGCTCCAGGACTCATGCAAAAGACTGTGATCCCAGAAACGGCCCACGTAATAAGAAAAGTGATGGACTCGTAAGGGGGCAGGAACCAACCCAGAACCCTGCACTATAAATACCACCCAGTTGAAAAGATTATTATTATTATTATTATTATTATTATTATTATTATTATTATTATTATTATTATTATTATTATTATTATTATTATTATTATTACTTCTTTGGCTCAATTCCCCATTCCTGTATCTGCCGCCCCTGCCTCCACCTCTACTCCTGTTCCTACTCTAAATATACCTTTTTCCCTGATCACTTGGAGTTTATGGCATCCAGGAAGGCATTCATGGAAAATATCCATGTCGAACATAAAAGAGCTCAAGCGTCCTTAAAGGCAAAGTTGAGGCTTTCCAGCAGGCACCTATGTCCAAGGCTCCACCAGTGTCGAGCCTTACAGATTACTCGGCGAAGAATCCTTGGTGCTATGCAGAGCATAGGGCTCTGAGTGAGGGGTACCTCCACATTGAAGAAGGCATGGAATCTAAGCCTGTCTCCGACTTAGAGTTCTACTCCTCGATTGATAGTTATCCTTACTGCTATGTATGGCTGTCCTTTGAAGCGTCCGTAAGGGATGATACTATCCCCAAAGAGACTATCATCCTGGAACACAGCAAGACTCAAACCGTCAAGGTAGGGGGGCTAAAGATGATCAACTTTAACAACACTCAACTTTCGGCCTTTGGCAGGAAACAGGCCACCTTTAATGCTCCCAAAGATACTGTCTTTACCTTCGCCTCAAAAAGTTTACAGGCTGTGAAGATGGCAGTAATTGAAGGTAGACCTCTGCCAGTGCTAGAAGAATGCAAACATGTCTCTCTACCCCTTCCTTATGACTCGGACAGTTGGGAAGATGTCCAACACACCTTTACAATCGGGAGACTGGATAGGGACATTGGAGGCAATCAGTTCAATGAAAGGTTGCCTAGAATTCCTGAATTTTTATTAAAGGGAGAATTCAAAGCCAAAGAGAGGCTATAGGCTTCTTTGTCCCACCAGTTGTATTTGGAAATGATGATTGGGAACTATTCAAAATCAGATCTTTTCCCTTCCCTGGCAAAGACTCATCTGGCTGCCTTCCACAGGAATCTGCATGCTTTCTTTTTAGCCAGAAGAGCATGCAGAGAGCAACGTCCTAGCCGCAACCATCACTAGGCATGAGCCTAAAAGGTTGATTGACTCAAATGTCTGGGGGAAGGATCTCTTTCCTCAGACGGTTGTCAAAGAAGTGGTGGACAGAGCGGCTAAGGAGAATAAGAACCTTATGCAAAAGTGGGATATGTCCTCCAAGAAGAAATTCACCACTGGAGAAGGACCTCAACCTAAAGGCAAGAAGCCTAGGAGACCCTTTCAAAGCAGGAAGACTTTTCCTGCCGCGACAAGAAGACCTTTCCTGACATGGCAGTCTCCAACCTTCGGCCCTGTATATGAAAGAGCCACTACGACATTTCGTCTAGACAGAGCTCAGGGGAAAATGCTTGTAGCAGAGGAAGGTCTGGAAGGGGCAGTCACTCTAAAGCCGAGGAGATACACGCAAAGCGTTTAAAGAGGCAGGTCCTTTTAAACAACAATGAGGAGCTTCCGGTAGGGAGAGACTCTATCCTTTCAAGGATCAACGGAAGTTCAATCCTTGGGCTCACAGCATAGTCTCGAAGTGACTACGCTGAAAATGGAGACAGAAACCACCCCAGCTCAAGAGGTTCTTCCACTCCATAACCCCATTCTTGGAGTATTATGTAAAGGATCTTCTCCGGAAGGGAATCGTCCGCTCCACAAAATCCATGAAATTTCAAGGGCGGCTATTCAAACACTCTTCGGACTATTCTGGACTTGTCCCTGCTAAACAAGTTCATTCTAAATGACAAGTTCAGGATGCTGACTATCTCGCAAATACGGACCCTACTACCCCAGGGGGCCTACACCGTCTCTATAGATATTACCGACGCCTATTGGCATCTTCCAATAGGTCAGCACTTCTCCCTCTACCTTGGTTTCAGACCAGGAAGAAATTCAGAGCTATGCCCTTCGGGCTCAGTATAACTCCAAGGATTTTCACAAAGCTAGTCGAGGCCATAGTCCAACAACTAAGATACAAAGGCCTTCAGGTGATGGCATACCTGGACGACTGGCTAATCTGGGCTGCAATGAAGTCGGAATGTCTTCTAGCATCTCTAAAAGTCCTGAAATTCCTACAGTCTCTGGCCTTTCAAATCAACCTCAAAAAGTCCAGACTATATCAAGCTCAAGAATTCTAGTGGCTAGGGCTTCACTGGAATCTAAAGTTACACATCCTTTCTCTACTGCAGGGAAAGAGAGAGGAAATCACAAACTCGGCCAGGTGCTTACTTCGATCGAAAGTAATCACCAGACGGCAACAGTAAAGAGTCTTAGGATCACTGCAGTTCACTACCGTGACAGACCCAATCCTAAAAGCAAGACTTAAGGATGCCAACAGAGTCCAGAGAAGAAAGGCATCAAATGCTCAGAGAGATCTACACCACAAAACCCCGGCTTTACTTCCAAGAGCTTGTCGACTCACGTCCCTCTACAATATCCTCCTCCTGCCATGAAAATCCACACGGTCGTCTTAGAACAGGGGTGGGGGGTGGGGACATTCCCTTTCTAAGAAGATATAGGGTCAGTGGTCAACAAAATTGCAGAAGTTTCATATCAATATTCTGAAAACCATGGCAGTGCTTCTAACTCTGAAGAGACTGAACCCAAAGAATGAATCACACATTAAATTAGTTCTCGACAGCAAGACAATAGTCCACTGCATCAACAGACAGGGCTCAAGGTCTCATCAGATCAACCATGTGAATTTAGCCATTCTCACTTTGACAAAGCAGAGAACTTGGCATTTCTCAGTAGTTCACTTAGATGCGGTTCGCAGCGTAACGGTGGATGCCCTATCAAGATCAAAGCCTCTGGAAATAGAATGGTTTCTATACACAAATTCATTCTGTTTCATCCTAGAGTAAGTCCTAGGAATGCAAACAGATCTCTTTGCAACGAGCTTCAACAAGAAGCTTTCCCGGTATGTAGCACCAAATTTAGACACGGGAGCAGTGGGAATGGATGTGATGTCACTGGATTGTGCAAACAGATCTCTTTGCGACGAGCTTCAACAAGAAGCTTTCCCGGTATGTAGCACCAAATTTAGACACGGGAGCAGTGGGAATGGATGTGATGTCACTGGATTGGATCCAGTGGTCTCACATTTACTTCTTTCCACAGTTCAACTTTCTAATGACAGTCCTGAACAATTTGTGGACTTTCAAGAGGACATCAGCATTAGTGGCCCTGAATTGGCCCAAGAGTAATTAGTACCCTCTTGATCTGGAACTCAAACCTCTCCAGATCCCTCTACCCTCCCCATTGGTGTCCTAGGATGTTTAACAAAAGACTATCTTCGCTTCCTCATGAATAACGGAAAACCTTCAGGTCATGGTTTTCTCACTCTAGCGGCTAAAAGAAAGTTCGTAGTTGCAAAGGAGAGAATTGAATTTATAGAAGACTACAAGTCTGCTGCAACGAAACGGCAATATTTGTCTTCCTGGAAAAAATTACAATGGACTTCTCTATGTCATTCTTTATCTCATTACACGAACAAGATTTAGCCTCTACAACTATTGGCTCATGTAAATCGGCACTAACTAGACCTATGGCTTATGCTTTTGAAATTTAACTAAACAGCGAGCTGCTCAATAAGATCCCGAAGATTTGTACTAAACCGAAACCAAATGCTCCTTGAAAAAAGTCTTGCACTTAGCCTCCTCTGTATATAATGACACTTCCTCTTTGAGGGATCTTACTCAAAAGTCAATCTTTTTGCTTGCTAGGGCTTCTAATGCTGGAGTCAGCGAAATTTTGGCATTTTCAAGGAGTGATGACCTCATAGAAATCTTGGAATCCGGGGAGGTAAATCTTTACTCAGTTCCTGCATTCCTGGCTAAAAATGAACTTCCCACAAAACGTTGGAACCCTGGAAGATCGTTCCATTAAAAGAAGACCCTTCTCTGTGCCCCGTGGAATGCCTTAAGGCCTACCTGTTAGAGAGTGGGTCCTACCTCACCTATTTTATCAGAAGGGCTGACCTTGATAGTATGCTATTGGGTCATGACCCTAGGAAAGTTGCCTCTTCCTTACACAAGATGGAAATCTTCAAGAGTGTTTTTCAAACATTACTTGCGTCAATTGGAAGAGATTAAACACTTTGTGGTGGCTGCTGGTAGCGTGATTAAACTAGTTTCTTAGTGATGTGCATGGACTCTTATGGACTGTAAAATTGGGATTCTTACTTGCAAGTATATATATATATGCAAGTGGTATATATATATATATATACAGTGATATGTATATATATATATATATATATATATATATATATACATATATATATATATATATATATATATATATATATATATATATATATATATATATATATATATATATATATATATATATATATATATATGTATATATATATATATATATATATATATATATATATATATATATATATATATATATATATATATATATATATATATATATATATATATATATATATATATATATATATATATATATATATATATATATATATATATATATATATATATATATATTTATACATATATATATATATATATATATATATATACAAGTGTGTGTGTAGTGAAGAGTAAAAGGTGATATTACCCTCTTATTATATGAAATATTATGTTACTCTATTACATAATTCTGGGGTTGAAAACTGTTTTCTACACATATTCAATGTACATATTATTGAACCAATTATTGTTACATTTATGATATTTTGAAAACAATAAAAGATTATAACTCTTTTTGCGTTTCCTTTATATGGACCTACTGTATCCAAATAAAAAAACAGAATACCTCCATTTTCAACCCTTCTTTTTTACTGACAATGGTGTGATAGATCACTTTGAACAAAGATTTTATTCACAGTGAGTGACCCAGGGCTGTGCAGATAATTCTTTTATTCCAATGCAATTTACAAAAACTCGCTTAAACTGTTCATAGCGTGGGATTATCGTCCCAACTGCTATGTGGAGGAGGAGTGGACAGACTTATTCTGACACACAATTTATATAGGACCTTTGCCCTTCTTTAATTAGTGGGATTTCAAAGAACTCAAATGCGTTAAAAATTCCTTCTGGCCACAACTCAGACTGTTAATTCTCTGGTACACTTCCATCAGGACGACAAGGCTCGAGCTCAAAAAACAGATTTTGACATCGGAAAAATCTATTTCTGGGTGAGATAGCCATATCGTCCCGATACGCCCGCCCGTTACTTTCAATCCCCTCCCAGTTCTCAGTGTGAGGCCTTGCATCATTCGATGGCTGCTACTGGAATGGCGAACCAGCGAACATGTTTTCAACACACTGGGATCAGAGTTGTAACGGCTCTCTCACCCACGTATCCAACCCTAAAGCCCCCCTGACACTTGCACGCATTCGTGGCACGCACTGGCACGCATTGATGCGCGAACTCGCGTGAACGAGCCGTGAAAATGTCGTGAACAGTGCGGGAACTCGCGTGCCAGAGCGTACCAATGCGTGCCATGCGGGCCCAAAACTTTGAAATGTTTAAAGTTTGTGGCACGCATTGGCACGCACTAAATGGCCGTGAAATAGTCGTGAACGATGCGCCAACTGGAGTGAACTGAAGTGAACAGTGCGGGAACTGGCGTGAACTGGATTGAACTGGAGTGAACGATGCGGGAAGTGGCGTGAACTTTATAATGAAGAGAAACAAAAAGGAAACGAAAATATTAATTAAAAGGAAAGAAAAATAAACCTAATAAATTTTTATATTTGCTGTTTGAATGTAAAAATAAAATGATGTCTTATTTCAAACTATTTCTATTACTTTATAATGAAGAGAAACAAAAAGGAAACGAAAAAAAAATAATGAAAAGGAAAGAAAAATATAAACCTAATAATTGTTTATATTTGCTGTTTGAATGTAAAAATAAAATGATGTCTTATTTCATGCACACACTTATTTTCCTCTATTACTAATCAAGACCCAAAACTTTTGTTTTAAATAAAAATGAACTGAAAAATAAACCCAAGAAATTTTTAAGTTTGCTGTTTGAATGTAAAATTAAAATGATGTTTTATTTCATCAACATACTTATTCTTCTTTATTACCTTAAAATGAAGGGCAAAACAAATATTTTCTGTTTGCTGTTTTAATGTAAAAATAAAATGATTTCTTATTTCAACACACTTTTTTCTCTATTACCTTAAAATCAACAGCCTAAAAACTTTTCATGTTTGCTGCTTTTAATGTTAAAATAAAATGCTTTCTTAATACTTGTACATATTTTATGTCTGCTATTTATATGTAAATCAAATGCTTTCTTATTGAAACAAAAATAAAGGGCAACAAAAAATACAAACGAAAAATATACGTTTCTTTTCCTCAATGCAATGGTGTCTCTGACAGAAAGCATTGTTGTCTCTTCCGAAGCCAATCCAAGAATGTCCTCGGGTTGGAGAAGCCCCGTTTTTATATGGAGTGGCCAATTCGTGAACTGGCGTGAACTGGCGTGAACGATGCGGAAACGATGCGGAATGATGAGGGAACTCGCGTGAACGTGTCGTGAACTTCTCGTGAACTACGCGTGCCAATTCGTGCCATCGCGTGAACGTCACGTGAACGATGCGCGAACTGGAGTGAACTGGTCGTGAACAGTGCGGGAAAAACACCAGTGCGTGCCACAAAGTGGCACGCACTGGCGCGCATCAATGCGTGCCAGTGCGTGGCAAAAATGCGCGCAAGTGTCAGGCAGGCTTAACCCATATACTTCGAGACAAGGTTACCTCTATTCAGGGAAAGATAGCCGTGGCATATTTTAAACACGGCCTAGTTTCATACACGATATTTCTCGGGGGGGGGGGGGCAGGGACATTTCAGCGCCGCCAGCCCAGCGCCGCCGATTCAGCGCTGCCAGCTCAGCACCAGCCATTTCAGCGCGGCGCTGAATAGTACCTAACCCTTCTCGGGATATCCGCTCCAGGGGATAAAACCCTGTGATACTTCTTAGATAAAATTCGCTGGTATATCACTCGCAGAAATATCCCAAGTAATATGCTGCCTTTGAGGAACTTTCATCAGGACGACATGGCTATCTCGCCCAAAAATAGATATTTCCTATGTCAAAATCCGTTTTATACAAATCTGATTTAGCCTATTGTTTGTTTGTTGAAATAATTGCATAAGGTTGGCCAAGTCACCAGCCACCCATTGAAATTCTATAGCTAGAGACTTATTGGGTCCTTTGGCTGGCTCATTTTTCGTTTGCCTACTCATACATCGAATAGTCTGGTCTTTTCTTTTCACTTTCTCCTCTTTCCATATGCATCTGACAACACCAAGATAAAAAAAAAACTCTTATTCACTGGAGGGGTTAACTACAGCGCTATTGTTCACTGGCTACTTTCCTCATGGTAAGGGTATAAGACTCTTTAGCTATAGTAAGCAGCTCTTCTAGGAGAATAACTCCAAAATAAAATCTTTGTGTTCTAGTCTTGGGTAGTGCCATAGCCTCTGTACCATTGTCTTCCACTGTCTTCGGTTTGAGTTCTCATGCTAGAGGGTACTTACAGCCACATTATTCTCTCGTAATTGTTTATATATGACAGATCTATTTATCATTGCTGCGGATCTTAATATATTTCATATTGTTATTCATTACTTCTTAAAGCCTATATAGCTTATTTATTCCCTTATTTCCTTTCGTCACTTGGCAACTTTCCCTATTGGAGCCCTCGGGCTTATAGTATCCTGCTTTTCCAACTAGGGTTATAGCTCACCTAGTATTGATAATATTAATATTATATTGCGTGAGTGGTATGTACTTACAACTGAATAACTTTACAATCAATGAGATGTCTCATGTATCATGTAGGCTGGAGATCCTGCGGCTCTATGCGTGACTTTATGACCTATACATATGATATTTAGCTTAATAGATAAAGCGAGATTAAATGCAACAAATTACAAAAGTCATTGATTTTAATGAATGTAACTTTAAAGAGTATATATCTAATGTTTTACAATTTAAAAAAAAAATAGGAATGGCTAAAGTCTCACATTATGATAGATATAACTTTCATAAGTATATTTGTATTATATTACACATTTTTCAATTCTTTTTTTCAAAAATCTTATATTATAATAGATGTAACTTTCATAAATATGTGAAATTAATTAAAAATTTATCAATAAATGTACTCTTCTTCACAGCGGTAATAATCAACGTTGGAGCTTAATCACACCCTTAAACGTTTCAATCTTGCATTAGCCGTCTGCTGTTTTATCATAGCATCATGTATTATCAGGAAATATGTCAACATTATACTTTGAACAATTAATAGATACTTTCTTTTTCAAAGGTATTTTCTTATGAGACTTTACTCATTACCTTGTCTATGTCTCAGAATAATCTTCATGAATATAAGCGTATATTTATCATTGTTAATAACAAAAATATATGAGATTTTCGTCAAATTTTTAAATCTTGACATACAAATTCAAACTATTGACTAAATAGTTAATGGAAAATCAATTTATGTTTCGATTCTTTAATATCCTAAAGATAATTATTATTGCATATTATATATCATTCTAAAAGAAATTAGATGTAACGATTTTCAGTTAGGTGATTATATATAATAACCCATTTCTCGCATACAAGACTTTCGAATATTTAAACGCAAATGCCATGTTAAAAGATGACTGTTTGTGATAGCTTTGAAGAAATGATAGTTCTCGTTCTATGTAATACATATTCTGCGATAAGTTTTGATTCTCCAAATGATTACATTTATATCCAATTATGATCAATTATAAAACAAGATCACTTTAACAGGTTTCGAGCAATTAACGATGAAGGCTAAATGTTTAATTTGCAAATTCAGTATAATTATTCCAGATTTCGTAACCAAAAGTAAGGGTTAAAGTATTAGGCTAACTAGTTTGATAGTTTAGCCCTTAAAATAGAATGTTTGATGCCTCAGTAATAAATTTAACTTATTACTGTAGATGTACCAGCATTGGAAACAGAAATTATTATATCAAAGTAATACAGAAAGGTTTTCTGATATCTCAGCAATATCATTAACATTATCATTATTACTAGCGTAAACCACCTGTCAAAAAGGATAGGCAGATATTTAGAAAGAAATACACACACACGCACACCCTCTCTTCAGGGTATGACTACTCCTCTCCCCCTACCCGAATGTCGGGTAGAGCTGAGAAAGCAAATATATATATATATATATATATATATATATATATATATATATATATATATATATATATATATATGTGTGTGTGTGTGTGTGTGTGTATATATATATATATATATATATATATATATATATATATATATGTGTGTGTGTGTGTGTGTGTGTGTGTGTATATATATATATATATATATATATATA
>NC_090733.1:71463833-71488833 GCF_036898095.1 Palaemon carinicauda
TTGAAAAGATTCCTCCGTCATCGTTTTTTTTTCCATACAATCCTATATCAACAGGCACGAATCTATAATTAGCATCCACCACACCTATTAAAACTAATGAAAATGTTTGTTTTAGTTAATAAAAGAGGAAACCACCATTTGGTGAGGCACGGACCTTGACGTGTTTACCATCAATAGCGCCTATACAATTTGGAAAATTTCAAATTTCCCAAAATTTAGCTGCAATTTGTTTTCAGATGTCCTGGGTTGGTGAGGGCATAACTTCACAATGCTATGGACCGTTGAATGCCCCAAGCAATAACTGAAAGCAATTGTTCTAAAGCTATATCCTGTAGCCAGATATCTGAAACAAAAAAAAATAAATAGAATAAAAATAAAGTTATCTCCAGTAGCCAGATATCTGAAAGTTATCCTGTAGCCAGATAAAATAAAATCAGAGAATTTTCCCTACTTACAAGATTTAAGGGACCTGAAAAATTTAATATATGTATATCTATATGCATATAGTGTACATATAGCATAAACACATATAATCATTTATGACTATATTATTTTAGGTACTTTATAATAAATCCACTGCACTTATACATAAGTACATACATAAGTATATGCGTGTGCTTATATATATATATATATATATATATATATATATATATATATATATATATATATATATATATATATATATATATATATATATGCTGTACATACATACACACTTTTTGGTAAAAATTGGGAAAAAAATCTTTTAATGATATACAGTACAGTAGGTAAAATAAAATAAAATAAAAGTAAAATAATATATATATATATATATATATATATATATATATATATATATATATATATATATATATAATATAATCGCCTGTCCAAATATGTGTCTGTGTGTACATATGTACAAATACACACATGTGCTGTGTATATATATATATATATATATATATATATATATATATATATATATATATATATATATATATATATATATATATATATATATATATGTATGTATGTATACAGAGCAAATGTGTGTCTATTTGTACATATGTACACACAGACACATATTTGGACAGGTGAATATATTATTCATATACAATATACACTAACACACACACACACGTATATATATATATATATATATATATATATATATATATATATATATATATATATATACATACATATATATATATATGATAAATTTTGCACATTTTTACGTGTTTTTCATATTCAAATAAGCCATATATATTTTGATATATTAATGTCTGGATTCTCTTAACGACCTCGGGATCAGAGTCCCAGGCGAAATCTCACAAAGACAAGAGCTTGGCTCCGGCCGGGAATCGAACCCTGGTCGGCAAGCTTATATAGACAGTGACTAACCCATTCGGCCGAATGGGTTAGTCACTGTCTATATAAGCTTGCCGACCAGGGTTCGATTCCCGGCCGGAGCCAAGCTCTTGTCTTTGTGAGATTTCGCCTGGGACTCTGATCCCGAGGTCGTTAAGAGAATCCAGACATTAATATATCAAAATATATATGGCTTATTTGAATATATATATATATATATATATATATATATATATATATATATATATATATATATATATATTTATATATATATATATATACACACACACACACATATATATATATGTATATACATATATACATACACAATCACACATTCGTATGTTTACATGTGAGTAAGAGCTTGTATATATATATATATATATATATATAGAGAGAGAGAGAGAGAGAGAGAGAGAGAGAGAGAGAGAGAGAGAGAGAGAGATACATATATATATATATATATATATATATATATATATATATATATATATATATATATATATGGATGTGTGTATTATAGTGTTCAAAATGTCAAAATGTAAGTATGTACAGATACATTCATAAAAATAATTGTGCATGGTTGCTCTTTTTAGGGAATGAATGCATGGAGAAATCTTCGGGATCAATATCGAAGATATCTAAAGAAATTAAATACTAAGAGTGGCCAGGAATCTATTACAATAACTAAATGGAGGTATGTAGAAGAGATATCTTTCATTAAGCCTTTATTTCGTGACAGAGACACGATGACTAATGTTGAAGAAGAAATGGTGAATACTGTAGTCACAGAAGTTACAGATAAAGACGTATCCTATCAACAAAATAAGAGAGCAAGAGCTACAGGAAATACTCAGTGTGATGAGCAATTTTCCCCCAAACAAGTAGAATTTGCCACACGGAGACGAAGTCGATGTACATCATAGAAATGTGTCAATACACCGAAACACCCTCAGCTGTTTTAATGAGTCATCTGCTTGAGAATGAGAGTCAGAAAAGAAGAGACCCTCCAAATGCTGATGATTTATTTTTCCAGAGCATTGCAGCTACAGTTAATAAATTATCACCCATGGATCAAACCATATGTAAAACTAGAGTTCTTGCCTTGGTATCTGAGTTGGAGATGACCGAGTTGTCAGATATGTCACCATAGTCTAATGACACATCGTCAGTGTATGGACATCTTTCTGGGCCTAACCATTTTCAAACCGATTCATGTCCACCACCAGGCCCATCACACTCCATCTCCCCTACTGCATACTCAGAAAATTACCAGTTAGTGATTAAATATCACAGTAATGTCAATCACTGTCTCACACAAACACAGCCACACGCAAATACATATAATAACTTTTTGTATCAATACTTTATCTGTAATGTGAATTATTTACCTCAAAATAATTTAAATTTTTGCATTTATTTTTTGTGCTTATTTCTTACCTTACGCAAATTGCTGGTCTCTCCTTCGGAGATATGGCTTCTCGGCAATTTGAGTTTTTCCTGGTTAGGTCCATTTCGATTTTTTTGTAGTAAACTGGTAAACTTTGCTTTAGACATTCTGAAATGTTGATAGAATTTAATTTCATCGTCTGCAAGTTCTTTATACAAGGTCCAGAACTCTCCCTCACTCTTTCTTTTCTTTATTGACTCATGTGCCCAATATCCTTTTCCTACTTCTTTGGAATCTCAATTCCTCCTCCGCTTCTAGTAGAAGAGCAATTGCCGCCATGTTGCTAATGCTAAGAGAATTCTCTCCCATGTTCCTCACGTAACAGAGTCTAAGTAAACAATAAAAACTGCGCGTGGTAAACGGCTACGGAAGGCCTCATGTGAATGTTCATTTCGACGGCGTTTAGCCACTGGCCAGCCTGTCGGAAAGAAAAACGGGTAGTGTGAATCGGCCTTAATGGAGACCTAGTCTTCTTCACCACGAATGTAAATGAATTATGAAGACAGCCTTTGGTGTGCAACGGACGACGAGGAAAAGGTCCGCGCAAGGAGTCGTCAGCGGTGGCTTACTAGTGCCGTTGCACAGGAAGACATACGTTGTGGAGTGTAAATTTTTCGGTAAGTGTTGCTGCCTAGGGCCTTGTAAAGCTTGCCGCACACTGAGCCCGAACGGACGCGCCCGAACAGAACCAAAACGTCCGATAGAAATCGAAAGCATGCATTCTTAACTGACTGCGCACACTGGGCCAGAACAGAATGGAACCGACGCGCCAGAACAGAACGGAACCGACGCAGTATTCTTTGAAAGATATTTTTTCTGAAGCGTTGGTGGCGTCTGACAGGATGCGCATGCGCAGAACGACTCCAGCGGTTGTTTTGGAGAGGGTTGCTGAGGAATTCGGAGGTTAGTGTGAGAGCAACCAATATTTTTCTGATGTCAGAAATTTGACAAATGTATTTTAATAACAATGTTGTAAACATATGGTTTAATACAAAGATTTTATGAGTGACTATTATTTATTATTATTATTGTTTATTATCATTATTCTTTTTTTTTTTTTTTTTTTGCTGATGTCAGAAATTTGACGAATGTACTTTAATAACAATGATGTGAACATATGATTTAATACAAAGAATTTTGGAGTGATTATCAATTATTATTATTATTATCATTATTATTATTATTATTATTATTATTATTATTATTATTATTATTATTATTACTATTATTATTCTTTTCTGAAAACATATAAACATCTGGCTTACTGATTCAATAAAAGATTCATATACAGAATATCTAATCATTGTAACATCAATTAAATAAAAATCAGTTACGATTAAGGAAAATTTTCTTCGTTTATGTAAAATTCTGCGACGGTTCCGTTGTGTGGCTTCTGGCTCAGTGTGTGCGCTGGACGTCGTTTCTGTTCTGTTCTGAGGCTTCGGTGGTTTCAGCGGCGTTTCCATTCCGGCTCAGTGTGCGGCAAGCTTAAGTCTGGCAGCATGGAGAAAATTTTCTTACAGCATGACGTAGGTGTTGGGGATTGTCGAAGGAGGTTGCAGATGGAAAGAAACAGAACAGCAGGGATGACTAACGGGCTGTCATGCACCGTTTCAGCTGCTGAGAAATCTAGGGGGTCCTTAGGAGTGGTCCTTAATCCCATGAGGACCCAGGGAAGATGATTAAACCAGTTGGAGTCACTGAAGGGAGATATCAAAGCTGCTTTGAGGGTGCAATGAAAATGTTCAACCATTCCGTTGGCTGCAGGGTTGTTGGCGGTTGTCTAATGTAGGGAGATACACAGGAGATTCGCTAATGATGTCTACAATTAATAGGTGAAACTGGTGCCCATGTTAGAAGTAATAGGCTTAGGGAAACTAAATATCACTATCCATCTTGAGAGTAAGGCAGATGTACATGAGGCATTGCAGTTTGCATGGGAATTATTTCAGCCCAACAAGTGGAGCAGTCAATGACAGTAAACAGGTAACGATATCCTTGCGATACATGGCCGTAGGAGTAGGGGAGCACCGGGCCTATAGCCAACTCAATTTTTTTCCGGAAATTTAATTTTCTATCTTTTACTTCAGAAAAAAATTAAAAGATGATAAACTTCATAAATTTAGCAACTCAGAAAAGATTCAAACATATTGAATTACATAAATTCAGTAACTCGTTCTTCATACGAAGTATCATTCAAAATCAATTTCTTCCATAGAAGGGAATTGTTTGCATTCATTTTCATGTTTAAGAATGGAATTATTCCACCTATATAAATATATATATATATATATATATATATATATATATATATATATATATATATATATATATATATATGCATGAAATATCACACGAGGCTGTGCTGAAGATAAGTAGAAGAATAGAGATGATGAGAACGGAGTATGCAATAGAAGATGAAATATCATTTGAAGGAAAAAGGATTAGTGAATGAGGTAGAATCATTTAAGTATTTAGGAACTATGATCTCCAATACAGGGTCTATAGAGTTAGAGTTTAGTGAAAGATTGAAAAAAGCAGATCAGACAATGGCTAGGTTGAGTAAAATTTGGAAATCAAATCGCCTGAAATTGCATATAAAAATGAGACTGTAAATCAGTTTAGTGAGATGGGTGTTACTCTATGGACATGTGTCATGGTATGACAATGAAACATTCTCAAATAGATTTAGTAGATTTAAGAACAAAGCCTCAGAAGGATATTGGGACTTCAATGGCAGGACAGGATTAGAAATGAAACAATAAGAGAGATTCCTCGAGTGCCGTATATGGATGAGATTACGATGAGGGGTAGATGGAGATGGTCTGGGCATGCTCTTCACACTCCCCAAGAGAGATTACCTCACCAAACGTTAAGCTTGGCTCTACAAGGAGCTAGAAGAACTGGAAGACCCAGACCTACATGGCTGAGGACTATGAAGCGCAAAGTAGGGGAGGATGAATGGAGAAGTATTGACTTAAAAGCTCAAGATAGAAACGGATGGGGAGAACTAACCGAGGCCCTTTGCGTCAATAGGCAAAGGAGGAGATGATATGATTATATATACTTATATATATATATATATACATATATATATATATATGTATATATATATATATATATATATATATATATATATATATATATATATATATATATATATATATAAACACACACAAACATACCAGCAAATTTTCTTAGCTTGTCGTCTCTTCCTTCTCTTCTCTTGCTCTGTTTTCAATATCCGGAGATCCATTCGGTTATTATCTTAGTCCATATATCATTGTGGCGGGATGTTACAAAACAACCCCCACACCCTTGAATCACTCTAACTGACAATAGTCTCCTCTGCACAAACTTTCCCCTTACGTTATCAACTGGACTCTTGGACAGAAGGGAAATGAAAACAAACCATACCCTTAATACTATATTTCCTACAAACTAAATATATAATTAACAAACAAAAAAAAAAACTCTCCACAATCAAATAAATCTTATCAAAACTTAAAACTAACCGCAACCCAAACATAAACACACACACACACATACACACACACACACACACACACACACACACACACACACATATATATATATATATATATATATATATATATATATATATATATATATATATATACATATATATATATATATATATATGTATATATATATATATAATAACCGTACACCGTTCATAAAAATCTCCCAAAAACCCTAACAAACTTAGAATTAAACTTCACACCAACACCCAAATATGTATGTTTATATGATATACTGTATTTTAATGGTACCAACACAGCCATCCACACACTGCCGAACTGTCTTTTACGGCACAACCACACCTTTGTGATTAGCAATACACTGTGTGGCAATTTGCCACAACTACCTCCCTGATTGGGGTCCTGCATGTCATCATCGTCATCATAAACATCATCATCAACAGCAATTGGAATATCATTCGGTCCGGGTCATCAACATTTAACTAAATCTGAACAGTCGCATCCAATTCCTTATTATAAGCCAGGTCGTCAACAAACAATTTTACATTCAAAGAAAACCTCTCCAAAGGAGGAATTACGGCCTGCAAATGAAAAAAGAAAAACACTTACGAACACTCCTAACTAACTAAACTATCGCACTATAATCAAAGATAAAGAATAAATTGGTCCTATCATTCACAATCACGACAAGCAAATATAAATTAAACTGTACTTACTCAGAAAATAAATAATCACTTCCACGCTGGTAAAGTAATAATGAAGTAAATCCAGCATTCACACTACTGCCCCTTGCTGCAGTCAAATAAAAAAGCCTTTCACACAAGACGTTCACCACTGTCCCAATCTAGCTATAAACATAAACAATCTCAATTATACCAACAGTCTTTCTCACAACAAACAATCGATACACTCTCTCTCTCTCTCTCTCTCTCTCTCTCTCTCTCTCTCTCTCTCACAGGATTTGGCAAAAAAAAAAAAAAAAAAAAAAAAAAAATTTATCCTCCACATTCCCTCCCCTTACTTTGCCAAATCCTACATTTTCACACAACCACTTACATTATTTTTTTTTTTTCATTACCCAGTCGCAGTCTGGAACGGGTCCTCTACTCCGAGTAACTGGGCCCTCATACATTCTCTCATTCACTTCTTCCTTGTCACAATCATTCGCTACATTAACATTATTCCTATCTAAATCCCTATCATCTAATATATCATGTACAATCCCATCTACCTCGTTCTCATCTGGCCCTAAAATTACACTCATTTCTGTAGACAGTTCATCCATTTCACCAAAAACATTCTCAACTTTAGCAAAAGATTCATTCATGCTACTTATCATTCTCCTATCTCTCACTCTTGCGTTATTCCTTCTTTCTTTTACATCATCTAACGAAAAGCCACACACACACTATAAGTATCATTCATACTCAGCCACGTTTCATCTGTATTAATACATTTATCTTCCACACTCACTTGCATATTTACACCCTTGTCATACTTACTCGTATTTTTACCTATACTTATAAATTTCCCATACACTTTCTCCTCACTTAAAACTTTCAAACGCCTCTTTTTCCTATATTCAACTAACACTAATTGTTTATTTTCCAGCCCTAACTTCTCATACATACTAGATTCATATTTGCTCATTTCCAACCAATTATTCATCCCATTCTCACAAACATTGATCCTATTCCTTCCACACACACAGGAGGACTCACCCATCTGAACCCTCTTTTACACTCTAGTTTCCCGAACATCCTTGCTGACTTAATCCCTTCTTCCTACATACTCTAGCTACATGCCCATCTGTCCCACATTCAGTTCACTTACCCCACGGCTCCTTGCACATTCTAACATAATGACCATCTTTACCACAATTACAACAAATCACATTCATACGATTTCTATGACATCCACTCGCTATGTGCCCAGTCATACCACACCGATAACATTTTACTCCTCTCTCTTTCTTGCACTCGCTAATTCTATTCCCTACCTCACCACATCCAAAACAAGCACCTAGAGCCCATCTACATTCATTCTTTTTATGCCCTACTTCCCACACCTATAACAATTCTCTTCACGGACACAACTACCTGACCTACCTCGCTGCGCACTAACACTCTTATCTCTCCAAACCTGATTCCCTTGCCTAAACCCTTCATTTACCCTTACAGGTATTCCCACATTACTCGCCCTAACAATCCTATCTACCACACTATCAGCTACCCTCATCGGTCCTCTCATAACAGCATCTCTAAAACTAACAAATTCTGGCACACTTTCCTCCATTCCAGTTCTTACACTCACAGATTTACTTTCTTTCGTACATCTATCCAACTCGTAATCCTCAATTATCTCTAAAATATCATCCCATGTCAGTCTTTCTTTCGTCCATCTCATTTTCTCCTTCCGTTTCAAATTAATAAATTCACTCACATTCTCAGATATGGTCGCCAAAAACTTCCTCATTAACTCCTTATTTTCATTTATGCCTTCATCCCCATACTTCTTCCTAGCTAACGTTTCCAACCTACATACATACATTGATATAGCTTCTCCTGCATTCATCCGTGCCTCATCAAAATCATTCTTACACTTATACCTAACACTCCCTTTCATACGTTTTACCTGCTCAATTATTCTCTTTTTCACACTTGCACAATCAACGTCACCTACACTCATTATCACACCATACATCGTCAACAAATACCCAGCCATATATTCTCCTAACTCCCTAGCCCAAACTTTCTTACTATCATCATACTTATCCTGACAATACCTCTCATACTCCTTGAAAAACCCATATACATCCCTACTACTATGCTCATTGAACCTTTCACACTGAGGTACCTCTCTCATGAACACAGTCTTACACACATCACGTTCATTCTCACTGCTATTATCACTGCTACCTTCCCTCTTGTTTCCTACTTCCTCGCTAGAATATAAGGAATCTAATTCCACACTCATACTCCTATCCTTGATTATACTCTTCCTAGCCCTTTTCTTACTCACCACTTTCACCCATTCATGATCATCCTCACTCTCATCCTGACCTTTCTTCTTTTCCCTCTTCATATTACTTTTACCTTTCTTCTCATTCTTCCTATCATATTTCTGTTCATCCTTACTATGCCTAGTCCCTTTAACTTCACTATCACTATTACTATCACTATCACTTCCTTTCCCATTATCACTTACCTTAACCTTTTCTTCCACCAGCAACCCTTTACCTGTAGCAGAGGCCACTCCTTCTGCGCCTTCACCCATGAAAGTTTACATCATTCCCATTACTTGCCCCATCATAGCTTCCATTCGTTCCTCATTCTCACGCATCCTTATCTCAACACCCTCTTCCACTCTCTCTACAGTTCCTTGAATTTCCCTTAGTTTCCTATGCATCTCTTCAATCTCACACCTTAACCACTTATTCTCTTGCTGCAATTTCTCCTCGCGCTCCTTACTCAACCACAATTCCTCCCTTAATAACTTAAATTGCTCTTCCATTTTTCATCAACATTAATCCTAATTACGTCCTTCGTCCAACAGTCCAGCTTCCTATCCGACCTCGGCAGTCCTTGTTCGGGCGCCAAAATAATGTGGCGGGATGTTGCAAAACAACCCCCACACCCTTGAATCACTCTAACTGACAATACTCTCCTCTGCACAAACTTTCCCCTTACGTTATCAACTGGACTCTTGGACAGAAGGGAAATGAAAACAAACCATACCCTTAATACTATATTTCCTACAAACTAAATATATAATTAACAAAAAAAAACTTTCCACATTCAAATAAATCTTATCAAAACTTAAAACTAACCGCAACCCAAACATAAAAACACAAAACACACAAACATACACACACACACACACACATATATATATATATATATATATACATATTGTATATATATATATATATATGTATATATATATATATATATATATAAATATGTATATATATATATATATATATGTATATATATATACATATATATATATACATATATATATATATATATATATACATATATATATAATAACCGTAAACCGTTCATAAAAATCTCCCAAAAACCCTAACGAACTTAAAATTAAACTTCACACCAACACCCAAATATGTATGTTTATATGATATACTGTATTTTAATGGTACCAATACAGCCGTCCACACACTGCCGAACTGTCTTTTACGGCACAACCACAGCTTTGTGATTAGCAATACACTGTGTGGCAATTTGCCACAACTACCTCCCTGATTGGGGTCCTGGATGTCATCATCGTCATCATAAACATCATCATCAACAGCAATTGGAATATCATTCGGTCCGGGTCATCAACATTTAACTAAATTTGAACAGTCGCATCCAATTCCTTATTATAAGCCAGGTCGTCAACAAACAATTTTACTTTCAAAGAAAACCTCTCCAAAGGAGGAATTACGGCCTGCAAATGAAAAAAGAAAAACACTTACGAACACTCCTAACTAACTAAACTATCGCGCTATAATCAAAGATAAATAATAAATTGTTCCTATCATTCACAATCACGACAAGCAAATATAAACAAAACTGTACTTACTTAGAAAATAAATCATCACTTCCACGCTGGTAAAATAATAATGAAGTAAATCCAGCATTCACACTACTGCCCCTTGCTGCAGTCAAATAAAAAAGCCATTCACACAAGACGTTCACCACTGTCGCAACCTAGCTAAAAACATAAACAATCTCAATTATACCAACAGTCTTTCTCACAACAAACAATCGATACACTCTCTCTCTCTCTCTCTCTCTCTCTCTCTCTCTCTCTCTCTCTCACAGGATTTGGCAAAAAAAAAAAAAATAAAACTAAAATTTATCCTCCACATTCCCTCCCCCTTACTTTGCCAAATCCTACATTTTCACACAACCACTTACATTTTTTTTTTTTCATTAGCCAGTCGCAGTCTGGAACGGGTCCTCTACTCCGAGTAACTGGGCCCTCATACATTCTCTCATTCACTTCTTCCTTGTCACAATCATTCACTACATTAACATTATTCCTATCTAAATCCGTATCATCTAATATATCATGTACAATCCCATCTACCTCGTTCTCATCTGGCCCTAAAATTACACTCATTTCTGTAGACAGTTCATCCATTTCACCAAAAACATTCTCAACTTTAGCAAAAGATTCATTCATGCTACTTATCATTCTTCTATCTCTCACTCTTGCGTTATTCATTCTTTCTTTTACATCATCTAACGAAAAGCAACACACACACTATAAGTATCATTCATACTCAGCCACGTTTCATCTGTATTAATACATTTATCCTCCACACTCACTTGTACATTTACACCCTTGTCATACTTATTCGTATTCTTACCTATACCTATAAATTTCCCTTGCACTTTCTCCTCACTTAAAACTTTCAAACGCCTCTTTTTCCTATATTCAACTAACACTAATTGTTTATTTTCCAGCCCTAACTTCTCATACATACTAGATTCATATTTGCTCATTTCCAACCAATTATTCATCCCATTCTCACAAACATTGATCCTATTCCTTCCACACACACAGGAGGACTCACCCATCTGAACCCTCTTTTACACTCTAGTTTCCCGAACATCCTTGCTGACTTAATCCCTTCTTCCTACATACTCTAGCTACATGCCCATCTGTCCCACATTCAATTCACTTACCCCACGGCTCCTTGCACATTCTAGCATAATGACCATCTTTACCACAATTACAGCAAATCACATTCATACGATTTCTATGACATCCACTCACTATGTGTCCAGTCATACCACACCGATAACATTTTACTCCTCTCTCTTTCTTGCACTCGTTAATTCTATTCCCTACCTCACCACATCCAAAACAAGCACCTAGAGCCCATCTACATTCATTCTTTTTATGCCCTACTTCCCACACCTATAACAATTCTCTTCACGGACACAACTACCTGACCTACCTCGCTGCGCACTAACACTCTTATCTCTCCAAACCTGATTCCCTTGCCTAAACCCTTCATTTACCCTTACAGGTATTCCCACATTACTCGCCCTAACACTCCTATCTACCACACTATCAGCTACCCTCATCGGTCCTCTCATAACAGCATCTCTAAAACTAACAAATTCTGGCACACTTTCCTCCATTCCAGTTCTTACACTCACAGATTTACTTTCTTTCGTACATCTATCCAACTCGTAATCCTCAATTATCTCTAAAATATCATCCCATGTCAGTCTTTCTTTCGTCCATCTCATTTCTCCTTCCGTTTCAAATTAATAAATTCACTCACATTCTCAGATATGGTCGCCAAAAACTTCCTCATTAACTCCTTATTTTCATTTATGCCTTCATCCCCATACTTCTTCCTAGCTAACGTTTCCAACCTACATACATACATTGATATAGCTTCTCCTGCATTCATCCGTGCCTCATCAAAATCATTCTTACACTTATACCTAACACTCCCTTTCATACGTTTTACCTGCTCAATTATTCTCTTTTTCACACTTGCATAATCAACGTCACCTACACTCATTATCACACCATACATCGTCAACAAATACCCAGCCATATATTCTCCTAACTCCCTAGCCCAAACTTTCATACTTATCCTGACAATACCTCTCATACTCCTTGAAAAACCATATACATCCCTACTACTATGCTCATTGAACCTTTCACACCGAGGGTACCTCTCTCATGAACACAGTCTTACACACATCACGTTCATTCTCACTGCTATTATCACTGCTACCTTCCCTCTTGTTTCCTACTTCCTCGCTAGAATATAAGGAATCTAATTCCACACTCATACTCCTATCCTTGATTATACTCTTCCTAGCCCTTTTCTTACTCACCCCTTTCACCCATTCATGATCATCCTCACTCTCATCCTGACCTTTCTTCTTTTCCCTCTTCATATTACTTTTACCTTTGTTCTCATTCTTCCTATCATATTTCTGTTCATCCTTACTATGCCTAGTCCCTTTAACTTCACTATCACTATTACTATTACTATCACTTCCTTTCCCATTATCACTTACCTTAACCTTTTCTTCCACCAGCAACCCTTTACCTGTAGCAGAGGCCACTCCTTCTGCGCCTTCACCCATGAAAGTTTACATCATTCCCATTACTTGCCCCATCATAGCTTTCATTCGTTCCTCATTCTCACGCATCCTTATCTCAACACCCTCTTCCACTCTCTCTACAGTTCCTTGAATTTCCCTTAGTTTCCTATGCATCTCTTCAATCTCACACCTTAACCACTTATTCTCTTGCTGCAATTTCTACTCACGCTCCTTACTCAACCACAATTCCTCCGTTAATAACTTAAATTGCTCTTCCATTTTTCATCAACATTAATCCTAATTACGTCCTTCGTCCAACAGTCCAGCTTCCTATCCGACCTCGGCAGTCCTTGTTCGGGCGCCAAAATAATGTGGCGGGATGTTGCAAAACAACCCCCACACCCTTGAATCACACTAACTGACAATAGTCTCCTCTGCACAAACTTTCCCCTTACGTTATCAACTGGACTCTTGGACAGAAGGGAAATGAAAACAAACCATACCCTTAATACTATATTTCCTACAAACTAAATATATAATTAACAAAAAAAACTTTCCACATTTAAATAAATCTTATCAAAACTTAAAACTAACCGCAACCCAAACATAAAAACACAAAACACACACACACACACATATATATATATATATATATATATTGTGTATATATATATATATATATATATGTATATATATATATATATATATATATACATATATATATATATATATATATAATAACCGTACACTGTTCATAAAAATCTCCCAAAAACCTAACAAACTTAAAATTAAACTTCACACCAACACCCAAATATGTATGTTTATATGATATACTGTATTTTAATGGTACCCACACAGCCGTCCACACACTGCCGAACTGTCTTTTACGGCACAACCACAGCTTTGTGATTGGCAATACACAGTGTGGCAATTTGCCACAACTACCTCCCTGATTGGGGTCCTGGATGGTCATCATCGTCATCATAAACATCATCATCAACAGCAATTGGAATATCATTCGGTCCGGGTCATCAACATTTAACTAAATCTGAACAGTCGCATCCAATTCCCTTATTATAAGCCAGGTCGTCAACAAACAATTTTACATTCAAAGAAAACCTTTCCAAAGGAGGAATTACGGCCTGCAAATGAAAAAAGAAAAACACTTACGAACACTCCTAACTAACTAAACTATCGCGCTATAATCAAAGATAAATAATAAATTGTTCCTATCATTCACAATCACGACAAGCAAATATAAACAAAACTGTACTTACTTAGAAAATAAATAATCACTTCCACGCTGGTAAAATAATAATGAAGTAAATCCAGCATTCACACTACTGCCCCTTGCTGCAGACAAATAAAAAAACCATTCACACAAGACGTTCACCACTGTCGCAACCTAGCTGAAAACATAAACAATCTCAATTATACCAACAGTCTTTCTCACAACAAACAATCGATATACTCTCTCTCTCTCTCTCTCTCTCTCTCTCTCTCTCTCTCTCTCTCAGGATTTGGCAAAAAAATAAATATAAAAAAGAATAAAATTAATCCTCCACATCATTATATCTCCTGCCACGTCAATTTCTTTAATGTTGTTAGAATATCCTCCAGTTTGGTTTGTTCTTCAATATATGCTGCTCTTTTTCTTTTTATTGCTATTTGAGTTGTAACTACCTTATTTTTTAAAAGTTTAGTAAGGCTTCAAGTTTCTGATGCATAAGTTAATACGGCTAGGACCATCAGGTTGAATACTTTTATTTGTAGAGAAAGCGGAATTTTACTTTCAATATCTTTTTGTTTATCAACAACTCTCCATTCCATGCTATTCCATCATTTGATTTCGGCCTCATGTCCATGGGAGACCCTCAGTATATGTCCTAGGTGCATATATTCATTAACAATCTCATCAGGTTTGTCCTTAACACTTATTTGTTGTCTCTCTGCATTTCAATTTAGTCCATGAGCCAGACAAGATATCGGTAGCACCTCTGGTGGCAAAACTTTTTTAGTACCAATTTGTTGATTGGGTCCCTATAAGTACATTTAAATGTAATAACCCCTTCAACGGAGTAGCTCAATATATTTTTAGGCCACTGAAAGTTTTATTTTATTTTTACAACCTTTGTAATTTGTTGTAAAAGTGGGGTTTTCTGTCAATAATTGGGTGTGTGAACCCATGATAATGTTAAAAGATAAGACTACTGTATCTAAAATTGAGTTTTACTTCAGATTTGCAGTAGTTGAAAACATTTTTAAAGATATTCCTTTCAGAATTTTCCTTTTTTCCGGAATGCTAAGAAGTAGATGAAGTAGGTAAGATTCTCATTCATAATGTGCAATCTTTACTCTTTTCAGAGTTTCCATTGAAGTCAGTTAGTTTAAGTCACTTACTCCTAAATCATATAGATGCTGATGGAGTCCTGTACATAACTGAAGTTTATGTACCAGTATCGTGATTATTGTTGGATATCATTACACCTTATTAAGTTTACATGTGTTAAGGCTATTTAAGTTAGATAAGTTTGACTGTGTAAGATATATTTAGAATAAAGAATAAATATTCACTTCCATAAACACATGTCTCTAAACTTGTGTTGTCCTTCCAGGTTTCAATCAAGGTGAGTGATTGATGGAAATAAAATGGAGCCTTTTGCTGGAAGCAGTGGAACAAAGCCAAAGCGGCCACGCATGGAATCGTGCATTATTCACTGTTCTGATGCTAATGAGACAAATTTGGGGTCTGCACAAAACATTGATTCCTGGAAATCCCTTCTTAAGGCGGCTGAAATTAGAAGAGATAGTGCAATTTTAGACATCGCTAAAGACTTGCCAGATGGTGTTATTCCACCTGTTACATACCATCGAAAAGGCCGAAGTATTTTTACTATGAAGAAACTCCTAGATGCCATCATTGCCAGAGAGGAGGGGACAGAGGAGCCTGTGTTGGAGAGAAAATCAAGTAGACAACCATCACTTTCATCTCGGGTGTATGAAGCTACATGCATATTCTGTGAAAAGAGCACCAAGTATTGAAAGGCCAGAAAACACGAGGACACGCTCACACAATGTACAGAGTTAAGGTCGGACGACAAAATTAGATCATCTGCACAGCGAAAAATGGGTCGTAGAATCATGGCAATCGTGAGTAGAGAACTGGTAGCAGCAGAGGGACAGTACCATAGATCTTGCTACCGACTGTATACAAAGAACCCTGATTCTGCCGCAACAAACATTGAAGATAGCGGTACGACAGAAGAAGGTAGACAGTATGAAGCTGCAGAGAAAGAATCATACAGTAAACTCTTTTCTTATATCCGAAGTCCTTTGTTTGCCAATCCCAATGTGGTGTCATTGAGTAGCCTCACTGAAAAACTAGTCCAAGAAATGAATCCTCTAGGTGTTGTAGATGTGAAACCTTCAACAAAGAAGCATATCCGTCGGAAGATTGAGAGTGAGTTTGGAGAAACAGTGCACATCTTTCAAAATACCAATGAAAAACTTCTTTTATATCCCGATAATTTATCTATGATTGAACTAACAAAATCATATTATGAAATAAAGAAGGAAGTACAAAATTTGAAGACAGGTGCTGCTGCTGATAATGTGGGAAAGGTTGATTATGATGATGATAAAACTGATATTTTTGTCGATATCTGTACAAAAAACCGTAAGGTTAACACGAACATGAAGCTATATTGTTGTACATATAGCTTGCTTATGGTATACAATGGGCATGCGTAAATACCGTCTGCTTGAACAATAACACTATTCCCTATCTGTTTCCTATAGTGATATTATGTATGCATTCTTTTATACCACATAAAAGGGCACATGGTATAGTTTGTGGTTTTGATTTTGTCTTCCCTTCTATGTATGCATAGAGTAGTTTGTTTCAGTGTATTATGCTAGTTAATAAGGCAGATGTAAAAATGCAACTAGTAAAATTGCACAGCGAAGATGGTATGCGGATGGGACCAGAACCGCCAAATATTTCTAATTTGATTTTTAATTTTCAAGAAAACAGCAGTTACTGTTACAAATGTGTCTCTCACATTGACAAGTAAGTCCTTGAAATGCTGTCTGATCATGCCTTAAGCAAGAAAATAGGATGTGATGCATCTGAAGTGTATTGTTTAAATTTTGTGGGACATGAACTTGCTCCACCCCCTAATTTTTCCTCTTGGGGGTGTTTTACCTAAAAACAACAAAACATGACACAGAACCAATATAATTAGGTATCTAGGGGTCTAGTTTCTTTACAGATACACAAATACATGTAGCCAATACCTGACATCCAGTCAATAGAAATATATGAACTAGGTATTACCAGCTTGAGGGGAAAAATCCAAGTTTTGGAGTTAACAGGGTGATATTATTTAACGGCTCATAACCATACTTAAGCTACCACACAGCAATGGTTATCACATGAAAATATTAGCAGTAGGTATGTATCTTTCTAAGAAAAAACACAAGGATTTGCCACCCTGGGTGGTACCAGTTAGTGAAAAATCTGGTCCTGGCCCATGGACTAATTAGCGTCTTTGAAGAGCTTTCATTGCTTTTAATGTTTTGACAGAATCAAAAGCTTTCCCATAGTCTTTAAATGCCATACATACTGATTTGTCTTACTCAGCTGAATTTTCCATTAGATGGTTAATGTACTCTCTTGGTTGTATGAAGTCTGTTTTCTTTCCATTTTGGTAAATATTTCATTTATTACTAAAAGTAAACTTATTTGGCAGTAATTTTTCAGGTCTTTTGTGTGTCTTTTTTAGTGAATTAATAAAGTGAGATATTTTCCAAGATGAAAATATAGAGCAGTATTGCGAACACTTTGTGTAAAGTTCGGCGAGCTTTACTATTGTGAAATATCCTCCATCTATTATTAGGCCATCTTCTGCTTTGTATGTTTTCATATCTTTTACTGTTTTTTTTTTTTTATACTTTTACTTTGGGTATCAGGTTAGGTGTTTCATTATTTCTATTAGAAAAGTTTTTTCTTATATCACTGTTGTATAGCATTGTATAGAAATCTTATACCATTTTTTCCTTTAATCTCTTGTTGATATATCCATTTTCATCTGTTAAAGCAAATATCTGTTGGCACCCTGTTCCAAGTCTTCTTTTCAATAACTTGAAAGGAATCAGTGATAATAGTTTATCCTGCCCAATCCTTCTTGCAGTGCTCTGACGGTCGAGGGTGTGGGAAAAGTTTAAGTATCTGCTATCTTCTCAGGAATGAAGTGAACTCTTTCAGGAGTGATGCGGTGCCCTAAGAATGATACTTCATAGTGCCAAATGTACACTAGTTGTAGGGGACTACAAGGCCGTTCTTTTACAGGCAGTCGAGAACGATGTGTAGGTGACGGAGGTATTTTCTTTGTAGGTAGAGAACACAAATATGTTGGGGCATCTTCTCAGCAACACATTACACCAGACTACAGCTTACACAGAATAGGAGTTGAAAAGTGGCTCTAGCATTACGAAGTCCAAAACAGGAATAATGGAATGTGCAAGTTCCGAAGGCTGGGTGATAGCAGTCTTGGGATGCCCTCTTGGTTCATGGACTTATGTACAGGAGTTGAGAGTAGAAATTTTAAAAAAATTCAAACATTCAAGAACATGCTATGGCAAGCTTAACCCTGGATAGGTACGGTCCTCGGACACCCCTTTAAGGGTATACTCGGACGCGAACGACCCCGACGCCAAAAAAAATTCTTGAAAAATCAGTTTTTGCCTTAACCTCCTTTTTTCTTTTGCCAAAAAAAACTTCAATGAATGCTTAAAACAACTGTAAAGATAAATACTACTCATCTGCAGAAAAACTATTTATTATAAATATTTTAAAAAATTAAGTAGAAAAAAAAAAGACCTGACATAAAAATTCATAAAAAAAAAGTTTATACATATATACACAAATCCTTTTAGGAATTGATTCTTGAATGTTTAGGACACATCTTGATGTATTTTGGATGAAGTCAGACCCATGGAGGTGAAGATCTGAAATGAGAAAAAAAGGGTAACTTTTTTTGGCCAAAAAAAATTGTCCAAATTTCATGAATTTTTTTGGGTACCCAAATGAAATAGGAAGTGGCTAATTTTTTTAGGGAATAAACATATGTTATCCTAAAATAGAAATATGTAAAAAAATCTTCATTATTTTGTAAATTACATTTATATCAGGGGCCATATCTAAAGGTAATTTTTTGAGTACTTGGAAATTTCGTAAAAAAATACATATATTTAATATATAATATGATATTTATGCAGGTAAAAATATACCAAAATATCACAAATTCTATAGGGAACAAGAATATATATAGATAGGGCAGCTTACGCTTCGGATATGTCCACAAAATGGCCGCCAACCACACTGACTCAGACTCCCTAATCTGCCACTTGAAATGTAGGAAGGGTATGTCAATTTCAAGGTGTTATTTACTAATCTAATTATTATTGGATATGCATAAAAATTGTATGGTGGGTTGCTGGATAATTGTCGATTATTTTACGACTATAAAATTAAAATTCTGACCCAAAAAAATTTTTTTGAAGGGAAATAAAATCGAAAAAAAAAATGTAAAACAATATTTTAGCTAAAAAAATTTGATGATATTCAATCAAAAAAAAAGTAAACAAAATTTTCCGACAAATAAACATCTAGAGGAATCATTACTCTGTGATAGTTCCTTAGTACGTAGTAATTTTGAAAGAATTGGGAAAAAACGAAAAAATGGCAATCACCGGAAAATCGAACACATACCTATATATACGCCATATCTGGCTAAAAAAAAGATAGGCATGGGTAGCCAGATCATCTAGAAACACTTTCCAACACTATAAAAATATAAGTTTTGCGACACTACTTGCCAATTCCTTACGGTAACATGACTAAGCAAAAAAATGCAAAACAAATGAAAAGGGGCACTCGTGGAAAAATGGCCATTCTAATATACGGCATTTCAGAAAAAAAAAAAAATTTCAGCCACGTGCTAGGCAAACCATCAAGGCATATTTTCCGACAAATAAACATATAAATGAAATATTACTCTGTGATAGTTCCTTAGTACGTAGTAATTTTGAAAGAAATGGGAAAAAACGAAAAAATGGCAATCACAGGAAAATCGAACACATACTTATATATACGCCATATCTGGCTAAAAAAAAAATAGGCATGGGTAGCCAGATCATCTAGAAACACTTTCCAACACTATAAAAATATAAGTTTTGCGACACTACTTGCCAATTCCTTACGGTAACATGACTAAGCAAAAAAATGCAAAACAAATAAAAAGGGGCACTCGCGGAAAAATGCCCAACATTCTAATATACGGCATCTCAGATAAAAAAAAAAGACATGCACGTGTTAGCCCAACCATCAAGGCACACTTTCTAACACATAAACATGAAAAAAAAATCAATAATATACGGCAATTCCTTACTACGTAGTAAATTTTTACAAATATTGAAAAAAAAACAGAAATTGGCAACCGCAGTTAAATACCCAATATACCAATAACTACGTCGTATCTGACAAAAACAAAATCACGCATGGGTAGCCAGATCATCTAGACACACTTTCCAACATTAAAAAAGCAAAAGTTTTACGACACTATTTCGCAATATCTTACGGAAAAATGACTTGGCAACAAAATTAAAAAAATTTAAAAAGGGACACTCGCGGTAAAATGCCCGACATTCTAATATACGACATCTCAGATAAAAAAAAAAGACATGCACGTGTTAGCCCAACCATCAAGGCACACTTTCTAACACATAAACATGAAAAAAAAATGAATAATATACGGCAATTCCTTACTACGTAGTAATTTTTACAAATATTGAAAAAAAAACAGAAATTGGTAACCGCAGTTAAATACCCAATATACCAATAACTACGTCGTATCTGACAAAAACAAAGTCATGCATGGGTAGCCAGATCATCTAGACACACTTTCCAACACTAAACAAGCAAACGTTTTACGACACTATTTGGCAATATCTTACGGAAAAATGACTTGGCAAAAAAATGAAAAAAAATGAAAAAGGGGCACTCGCGGTAAAATGGTCCTCGTGGTGATGAACGACATTTTAACTAAAAAAAAAAAATGCACATGGTAGCCAAACAATCCACCAAGACTTTCCACAACTGATAACCTATACAAGTTGCACCATTCTACGACAATTTCATAATACGTAATAACTTTGATAATTATGCAAACTACCTCAGAAGGGTAAACTCGGACGCGAACGACCCCGACGCGTCTCAGAAATCGGGGAAGGAGTACAGCTACAGCAATGCACATCTGGACACTACTAGAGCGTGTAGGGGAGACACCTCCTGCAGGTCGATCACCCACAAATTCAGTCACAGGGGTGAGTCACGTAAGAAAAACCTGTTTTTTTTTTACGCTCGGGGTCGCAAACGACCCACCGTACCTATCCAGGGTTAAACAGGTTGTTCTATTATGATTATGGGAGGATCCGAGATATATAAAAGGCAATACCATTACATTGGATGACCAGGTATGAAACACGTATGATATATCTATACTGTGATCCCCAACAAAATTTTCTCAGATATCTTCAACTGGATTTGCATGTATGGTGTCCTTATATCATACTTCATGAAGCAGTACTAAGCGTGGACAGATATCCATGTAGACAACTTTTCAGCTTTCTCAATAACTATTTGTGGATCAAAGGATGTCAATGGCTCTCAAAAAAAAAATTATCAGTATTGATCGCTTTCTGCCTGCTGCAGACGGTTCTCCTCATGAAGCGTAATCTACTTTGAGCCCTTTAAATACAAGGTCCTCTGGAATTTGTGCGAGCTGCCTTCCCAATGTAGACACTTTGTCTATGAAGGACCTGATGACTGAAGTTGATGCCCTTATGGACAGCCACTTCCTCATTGTCAAAATGACTGAATGAAGCTTAAGGGAATGCTGCATGACATTAACACCAACCCTTTTGTCATCCCTGGCCAACAACAAAGCTGCCCACCACCCACCTGTGCCACACCACCACACCACGCTCATGCCCCAACTTACGCCCTCAACAGCCACTGGATGAGACTACTTCCACTCTATTGTTGGGGCACTTCTAAGAAATGTACTATGAGTGTCAATGGTAAAGATACATGCAAGTAGGCCATCGCATGTGACAGTGGCATTCCCATTAACTAATCTCTTCTTGCAGGATTCAGGATGTAATGTGGGCTTTCTGGTAAATACTGGCCTTTGTCCATAACTTCTACTACTTCGAAGAGGGCACTTCCTCAGTCATTTGCACAGACCATATGCCTTTTGTGCATGCCTTCATTCAACAGCCTGAGGCCTGGTCCAACTGTCAATGCTGACATTTCTCTACCATTTCTGATACAACTGTACCATTTAACACATCCCTGGTAGACTGAATCGCATTGCCAATGCCCTTTCAAGAAACACACTGGCTGCTGTCCATCTTGGAATAGATTACAAGGTCTTGGTAGAAGCACAACGAATGGATCCTAAGTATCAAACCTGTAGAACATCCTGCACATCTCTCCATTAGGAAGATGTTGCCTTCGAACATCATATGGCGTCAACATACCAAGTTGGGTGAGGGCACTTTTGAACAAAACCAGTATTGCATTGCCTACATTCATGTTGACGTGGTTGGCCTTCTAACTACGTCACAAAGACACTGTTACATTTTTACTCGTTGACGTGAAGCCATCCCCATGCCGAATGCAACATCCATCTCATGAACTGTTGCCCTACTTTTCGTGTAGATAGTAAGATTCGGCATTCTAGGTCATATTGCATCTGAACTGTGTATGATTTTTCCCTCTTAACTGTGGACATCATTGGGGCATCTTCTCAGCAACACATTACACCAGACTACAGCTTACATCCCTACAGACATCAGAATGGTAGATTGTTTACATCGTACCATTATAGCAGCTATGTTGTCCCACTGCACCAACCCTAGATGCTTTCCCCAGCTTTCTGGGTTCTCCTCGGACTGAGGACCACTCCCAACGATGGCATGGTTGTATCAGCAGCAAAAATGGTGTATGGCGACCCGTTGGTCGACCATGTAGAATTCTGACCGTGTGCCACTTCCTCTGATAATCTCCAGCAGCTATATCACATTGGGGGAAAATTTAACCCATGCCATCAGATTTACAAGCAAAGTAGCACATACTGAAAGACCAACACACAACAACACACGTCTTCATGTGTACCAACGTTTTCAACCCACTGCTAACGCCCCAATATATGGGCCCATTTCTTATCATCTGTTATACTATGAATGCTTTCCCCTCATCGTTAGTGAATAAAGAATTGAATCTTGTGTATCTCCTGCAAGACGACCCGTTCTCCAACAGGGCGACTCACTTGGGAAGATTACCATCTTTCACATGCATGTCTATTTAAGGGGGAACCATATAATTCACGTACAGCAAGCAAAACACATAAAAATAATAAAGGACGCCTTCTCTTCATTTTCTATCATGCAGCACTCGTAGTAACCATTATCTAACCCCCTTCAATTGAGATGACGAAATATACTGAATATAACACACTAATTTAAAATCTGTTTCCATTACAGTTAATATATTGCCAATTTTTATGCCAATGTTAACCTAACTGACAGAAGCCGATGAATGTAATACGTTAATTTAATCTCTTACTGTTACTATTTTGTCATTTTCTAGTGAATATCAGCATTATTGAAGGCCATTTACTGTACATATTCAATTGCCACCCTTATATGTCCCCTTGTGGCCCTATGAATACTTGTGTAATCAGTAAATAAAGTTAGTTATCAGAGAGTTTGTGCTTCATTCGTATCTCCGTCAGGTCCGCCACAATAGCAAGAAAGTTCCCTCTGCAAAATAGATTCCCTAAAAGACCCTTAGGAACAATAAGATGTGAAGCACCTAATTACCATTAAGATCCAGGATGTTTGTCACCTTTCTTTTCCTTTTCAGCTCTGAATGAACCTAGATTCTTTTCTCAGCTGGAAAGAAGATGAGCGTTAAAGATCTATTTATTCTATCCCAGACTTTGGCATCTATGTCTGGAGCTGAATATAAATTTAGGCAAAAGAGTGGTGGTCGATAGGTTGCAGAGGGAGAGAGAGAGAGAGATTCACCCTTTATCTCTATGTAAAAGAGGCACACTAATTATATTTTTGTACCAGTAGAGAGAGGGAGAGAGAGAGAGAGTAAACAGTGTTCATTAAATTCGGAAAGGAATGGGAAAAGGAACCTAAATTTGGAATAGGAAAATACGGTTCCGATTCCTGGCAGCGAGAACAACGGAATCCACCTTCAAAAGGAAGGTAACTTGCTTTCCATTTTCCCACGAAAACCCTCAACGAATATTTAGTTGTTTGAAGTCACTTGCCTCCTTATTTTTCAGGGAATTAATTGCATTGGTATTTCTTTTTGAATAATTCTTTTAGCTTTAATTCGCCAGCTTCACAGGGTTGTAAGTGTTATGTAATTGTAATATATATATATATATATATATATATATATATATATATATATATATATATATATATATATATATATATATATATATATATATATATATATATGT
>NC_090733.1:71491333-71498833 GCF_036898095.1 Palaemon carinicauda
TAATGTGTTGGCCACAAGACAGTTTAAGAAGTTATACTGAAATAAATCGACGTTTAATTGAGAAGTATGCCTTACCTCATGTGAGAAAGGGGAACATAAGAAAAAATTACAAACCCAAAATTCGGGAAGGTAAATCCGTTCTTAGTTTGGCAAATTGCATTTTTTGCAATTACGATTCGTTTGCTACCCGGAGTGCCAACCTTCCAGAAGGTGATAAAAAAGAAATTGCCCGTAAACATATTCGCAGATTAATAAATCCGTATTTATGTAGTTATTTGTTCGATGAGAATCGCTCGTTAGCAGACGTAGTAAGCGCGATACAAAAAATTTTAGACAGTTTGCCTGAACGAAAAATGACTCGGAATAACTGGCCCAATTCCAAAAAGTTGGCAGCCATGAGAGGCACACGTCAACCCCCAAAAGTGGGGGAGGGGAGAATCCAGTCAGCGCATTAGAAGAGTCTTCAGCTGGTGGCAGTGTGGGGGAGAGGGGCACCGACAAGTGGAGTGCCCCACCCTAGGATTCCCCCGCTGTTACACTTGTCAAGCCTACGGTCATCTATCTCGAGAGTACCCAGCAAAAAACGCCGATAGTGGTTGGGCTGTGGCACACACACCTCCCCCGCCTAACATCTGAAGAAAAGGAAATAGATGAAGGGGGAGACGAGGGAGTTCAATGCCCTTTCCCCCACGCATGACATCACAAGCAGAAGCCAAGGCAGCACCCCCAACGACGACGGACTTAGAGCAGGCACTGGGACATCCATTGGTACCCCTGACCTCACCCTCGCAGCACTAGGGAGCAGCTACGGTGTAGCAGAGGTCATTGGCCCATGCACCATATATCGTAATGGTCGTTTAATAATGTTAGGAGACAGGATTGACCTGCCAGATAAATCCATTCGAGCGCTGATCGACACAGAAGCCAGTGTTTCACTGATTGAAAAAAGATTCTCCTCAAACCCACTACAGTCAGCGGCATCCCTCGTCCTTGACACGCTAGGAGGAAATAAAATATGTATAAACCATACAACGATCGTCAACTTTAAGGTGGGATCTGTGAAGTTTTCGCATGATTATATTGTCTTGCCCACCTTGGGAATTCCAGGAATCGAGGCTATTTTAGGAATAGATTTCATCTCTAATAATCAAACATGCATATTTTGTGGAAAAGATACAATAACAGTAAAAGCAGGAGGGTATATTTTGCTGTTAGAAAATCATGAGAGAGTAAGTGCTTGAGCGGGCTCGGAGAGGCCCTTACGGGCTTATCAGTGACCCTGTGACGCCCTCTTACGGAAGGAACCAAGGTAGTTGTTAAACCCCATGACAATTGGGCGCATATAATTTTAGAGGGCTTATCGGAAATAAAAGAGAACAAAGCTGATATAACAATAGTTAATTTGTCAAATAAAAGATTTGTGTTAGGAAGTGATTCTGCGTATGAATTAGAGTTATGTGAAATTGCTAATAATGGGATGTTGTGAGCCAAAACTCCAGCCCGCACAGACGAACGCACTCAGAATTTTATTATGCAAGCGCGAAAACTATGTCTGTCAAAATATCAGCCTGTAGTTAGTGACATTGTTATTGATTATTCCGATGTAATTACAATTGGAGATGAGCCACCCGGGAGGATTGATCGATTTCAGTGGGCAGGCAGAGCCGATCAGGTCAAGGCCTTATAAGGTACCCATTCATTTCCAGGGAGAGATAGAAAGGGAAATTAATGAATTAAGGGAACAAGGGATAATCGAGGAGAGCAAACCCCTCTGGGCTTCTCCAATTGTAGCTGTTAGGAAAAAGGATGGCTCGGTAAGATTTTTTGTTGATTATAGGAAGTTGAATGCTGTTACTCTGGGGCCAATGAAGGATCTACCAGGAGATTGCTAAAGGTCAGAATTGATTCCCATAGAGGTGTTAGCTATCGAACACGTTGCAGAATATCCAGACCTGAACATTGAAATATTCGGAATCATGCTAAAATATGCAAATGAAATATTGACAACAAAGATTTTACCGTCATTGCTTAAGTGTCAAATAACCCTGACTTACCTCTTCTTGAATCCATATTGATCAAACGACTATTTCCGTCGTTAAATATTCAATATTTTCCATTCAATAATAAAGTTATTTGTCATAACCTTCTTTGGTTTGTTTTATAACTGTTGTTGGCATACAGTTTCTCACTACGCTTCTGCGAGATTGGTTCCACTACTCTGTCTGATGTAAATATATTTTTCCTTTTAATTTTCATTTAAATTTTGACTTTTTATTGTTTTAAATGAATTTATATTGAAACTTTTTCTTAATTCTTTTGTATATGTTTTATCTTTAGCCCTGGAAAATGTGATTAAGATTCATGAAACGTTGGGAATAAAAAGGATATTTAGAACAACTACTCTTTCCCCATCCAACCTATAGAATTTACGTTCAATACTGGTCGTTGATACTTTCGCCGATTTTATATATATATATATATATATATATATATATATATATATATATATATATATATATATATATATATATATGTATGTATATATATATATATATATATATATATATATATATGTATATATATATATATATATAACCGTATATATACATATATATACATGTATGTATGTATGTATATATGCATATATATATGTATATATATATATATATAATATATATATATATATATATATATATATATATATACATGTATGTATGTATGTATGTACTGTATATATATATATATATATATATATATATATATATATATATATATATATATATATATATATATATATATATATATATATATATATATATATATACATAAACATGTATACATATATATATATATATATATATATATATATGTATATATACATATATATGTATATATATATATATATGTGTGTGTGTGTGTGTGCATATATATATATATATATATATATATATATATATATATATATATATATATATATATATATATATATATATATATATATGTATATATATATATATATATATATATATATATATATATATATATTTATATATATATATATATATATATATATATATATATATATATATATATATATATATATATATATACACACACATATATATATATATATATATATATATATGTCCTAATTCGTGTATGTAGATGTCGTGTACGACAAGGTATATGAAATCAATATTCATGAGTATTCCACAAAAATTGATGTCTTGTCAAATTTGGAAAGCTTGCATTTTGGTAGGGAAGGGAGTTTTAGTTGCCGGTGAGCACTCGAGTTGATAAGACCGTCACCTGAGAGGGTAGTTGTGTATTGTGTACTTATGAACGAACCATTTGTAATAAAAGAAGAAAACCCATATGCCGACGTCTCGTTATCCGTCTGCACGGGTCATATTGGTGTCAGGTGTAAAAATTACGTCTGTTTGTGTATGATGTGAGTGAAGTTGTTTTTTGAGCCGGTGAAAAAAAGTTCAAGATGCCGAGATACACAAGCACTAACAGAGCAGACACTGCTACTGCAGGAGATGAGAATGAATGAGCAGTGGGATATAGGATTCCCGATGAAGAATATAGACTGGAAATTAGAATGCAAGGATTGAAAAATGTTAGAACAGTTGGAAGAGCTAATTAACAGATTGGTGGTGGAACGAGAACAGGAGCAGAGTGCAAGCACAGCATATCCGACGTACATAAACGAAGTTCAAACGCACATAAGTGAAAGTACACATGCACAGCCGAGTGAAGATACCAAATTGTAGTTCGAAAGTTGCCAGAACTCCAGGCAAGTGTTAGGCCTTTCGATGATCAACGACCTAAAGAAGGGTTTCAATCAATTGAAGTGTTTTTGAGAGACTTTGAAGTAGCCACATATGGGTGGTCGGAAAGAGAAAAAGCCATTCAAATAATTAGATTGCTGAAAGATGTTCCGGCAATGGAGGTAATGTGTTGGCCACGAGAAAGTTTAAGAAGTTATACTGAAATAAAGCTACATTTAATTGAGAAGAATGCCTTGCCTGATGCGAGAAAGGGAGACCTAAAAGAAAATTACAAACCCAAAATACGGGAAGGTGAAACCATTCTTAGTTTTGCAACTCACATTTTGCGGGATTGCAATTTGTTTGCTACCCAGAGTGCCAATCTCCCAGAATGTGATAAAAAGGCAATTGCCCGTAAACATATTCGCAGATTAGTAAACCCATATTTATGTGGTTATTTGTTTGATGACAATCGCTAGTTAGCAGACTTAGTGAGTGCGATACAAAACATTTTAGACAGTTTGCCAGAAGAAAAAAGGACTGGGAATAACTGGCCCGATCCTGAGAAGTTGGCAGCCATGAGAGGAAGTCGACCCCCGAAGAGTGGTAAGGGGGAATGCAGTCAGCAGATTAGCAGAGTCTTCAGATGTTGGCACTGTGGGGGAGAGGGGCACTGACGAGTGGAATGCCCCACCCAAGGATCTCTCCGCTGTTACACTTGTAAGGCCTACAGTCATTTATCTCGAGAATGCCCGGCAAAAAAAGCCCAGGGCGGGCGTGCTGGTGCGCACGCACACCTCCCCCCGTCCAACGTTCGAGGAAAAGGGAACAGAGGAAGGGGGAGGCGAGGGAGTTCGATGTCCCCCCGTATGACATCACAAGCAGTAGTCAAGGAAGCAGTGACGACAAACGTGACAGAGCAGGCACTGGGACCTCCATCGGTACCCCCGACCTCACCCCTGCAGCACTAGGGAGAGGACCAGGGGGCAGTGGCATGGCAGCTGAGGTCATCGACCCGTGTCCCATATCTCGTAATGGCCGGCTGGAAATGTAGCAGTTAGGATCGACCTGCAAGATAAATCCATCTGAGCGCTGATTGACACGGGAGCCAGTGTTTCATTGATTGAAAAGAAATTCTCTTCAAATCCACTACAGCCAGCGGCATACATTGTTCTTGACACGCCAAGAGGAAATGAATTACACATAAACCCTACATCAATCAATATGAAGTTCACACATGATTTTTTTGTCTTGCCCACCTTGGGAATTCCAGGAATCGAGGCTATCCTAGGAATAAACTCTTTATATCTAATAATCAAATTTGTATTTTTGGGGGAAAAGATACAATAACAGTAAAAGCAGGAGGGTACATTTTGCCAATAGAAAGTCATGAGACAATAAGTGTGTGTTAGCTTGGAGAGACATTTAAGTAGGGTAACAGCTGTACCTGAGAGAGGAGAAGTGTTGTCCCCCCAGACCCTTACGAGCATATCTGTGACCCCGCTTGCCCTCTTCCGGAAGGAACCAAGGTAGTTGTTAAACCCCATGACAATTGGGCCTATATGATATTAGAGGGCTTGACAGAAATTAAAGAGAACAGAGCTGATATAACGATAGTTAATTTGTCAAATAAAAGAGTTATTTTAAGAAGTGATTCTGTGTGTGAATTAGAGTTATGTGAAATTGCTTATAATGGGATGTTGGGAGCCACAACTCCAGCCCGCACAGACGAACGCACTCAGAATTTGATTATGCAAGCTCGAAAATTATGTCCCTCAGAATATTAGCCTGTAGTTAGGGACATTGTCAATAATCATTCCGATATAATTACAATTGGAGATGAGCCACCCGGGAGGATTGATCGATTTCCCTTTAGCATTTAAACTGGGCAGGCGGAGCTGATCAGGTCAAGGCCTTATAAGGTACCCATTCATTTCCAGGGAGAGATAGAAAGGGAAATTGATAAATTAGGGGAACAAGGGATATTCGAAGAGAGCAAATCCCCCTGGGCTTCTCCAATTGTAGCTGTTAGGAAAAAGGATGGCTCGGTAAGATTGTGTTGATTATAGGATATTGAATGTAATCACTAAGGATAATGCATTCCCATTGCCCTCAATCGAAGAATTACTTATCAAAGTATGGGATAGCAAATATTTTACAGCTGTTGATTTAAAATCTGGATACTATCAAATACCCATTCAGGAAGACAGTAAATGTAAAACAGCAATTATAGCTAACGATCAATTATTCCGTTTAATTTTCTTTCTTACGGTGTTGAAAATGCTCCAAGTCATTTTTCTAGAGTAATGATGGCAGTTTTGTCGCCCTTAATTGGCCATAATGTTCCTGTTTATTTAGATGATATCATAATTATAGGGAAAACAGCCAAAGAACATAATAATAATATTTGTAAAGTTTTAGAAGCATTGCGACATAATGGTATGAAAATAAATTTGTCAAAGTGCAGATTTTTCTGTAAACAAGTCGAATTTTTAGGTCACAAAATAACCCCAGAAGGTATCCAACCCTGCCCCAGTAAAGTAGCGGCTATTGGAGATTTCCCCAGGCCAAGTAACCCTAAGAAGTAGCTGGGTTCCTAGGACTCATTGGGTATTACCATAAATTCATAAGAGGTTTTGGAGATATAGCGAGACCCTTAGATGCTTTGAAGAAATAGAAAGTAATAAATTGTGGAGAGGAAGAAGAAAGGGCCTTTAACCATTTAAAAGCTGCCTTAACTAGCAATGAATTACTCGCATCTTAGATTTGATCGCCCGGTTTTAGTGACAACAGATACGAGTAGCGTAGCTATTGGTGGCGTAGTTTCTCAACGAGATGATAAAGGCAGAGAGAGTATCATTTTTTTTTCTACTTCCCGGGCGTTAAAAGGGGCAGAAAAGAATTATAGTACATTCGATCGAGAGGCTTTGGCTGCTATTTGGGTTCTAGAGAGGCATCAGTTCTTTTTATTAGGTCAGTCGATTGAGTTGCAAAGTGACCATCGACCCTTACATGATTATAAAAATGATTTGACCTCTCATCAAGCAAGATGGATTGAGAGATTATTAGAGTTTAGTGTAAAGGGTTTTCACCACGTAGAAGGCAAAGCTAACAAGGTAGTTGATGCTCTCGCTAGAGGGGCAGTAATAGGAGTAACAACTAGGGCACAAAAGAGGAACGAAGAACGTAACCAAAATAGTGAAGACCCCCATCATAATAGAGGAAAAGAGAACGAGATGAGAGTTCTCGCGATACGCATGCAGAAAACGAGGAGAGAGAGAGAGAGAGAGAGAGAGAGAGAGAGAGAGAGAGAGAGAGAGAGAGAGAGAGAGAGAGAGTCGACTCGGGAGAGAGAGAGAGTCGACTCGGGAGAGAGAGAGAGGGCTGCACGTGTTGGAGAGAGGGAGAGACAGAGAGATACAAACGGCGAAGGGGAATATATGTGGATGACCGAGGACATGACCACGGGTGTCCAGAATGAATGCCCTGATGATGCAGGTTTGATTGACATGTGAGGCTGGGACATAAAAGAAGTCCGAGAGGGACAAAAAAAAAGAGGAATGGATGGAAAGAGTGCGAGCAGTGATTAAAGGGGAATCGGAGAGTTATCCGTCATTTCTGAATGTGCCTCATGAGAAATTTTTTATTGAAAATCATGTCTTATATTGTGCTTACGAGAAGAGGGGAAGTGAATTTTGTGCACGGATAGTTCTTTCTCCCTCTTTAA
>NC_090733.1:71506333-71508833 GCF_036898095.1 Palaemon carinicauda
TTGTAACCTGCCCTGTGTAATTAAAGTAAACCAAAAGACGTAAGTGTAACATTTACGTATATGTAAATTTCATTATTGTTTATTCATTAGAGTGTTAATGTGTTAACTCTTTTCATTACTTGTCAAAATTAAATATTTTTATAAATTAATTTCCAGTTAAACAAGTGTTTATATTATTTTCTGAAGTGATTCGTCATAAGTCTCAGGTCTAATTTCGATTCAAATTTCGAGTGATTTATTTTTGGTGTTAATTTTTTTGAACTCTTATTTTTTATAGAATATATATATATTTTTTTTTTTTTTTGTAAAAGTGTTTTTTTCCGATCACCAATAACTGATACAGTACTTTGCTCGCTATCCCTGACTAGGAACCGTAGTAAGCTTTGTTTTGAGTGTAACGTAAAGAGACATTTGGATATTCAGTGTACATGTATATTATCATCTGGGAGTTGTGTAATTTTCTCAGAGCTCGGTGGTAATTCTTGTATGTATCAGACTTTTGTAATATGAAACCGGTGAGTTTTAGAGCTTGGGAATTTACGTAATTCGCTATTCGTAATATATATATATATATATATATATATATATATATATATATATATATATATATATATATATATATATACACACAGTATAGGTATATATATATATATATATATATATATATATATATATATATATATATATATATATATATATAATATATATATACTATATACTATATATATATATATATATATATATATATATATATATATATATATATAATATATATATATACTATATACTATATATATATATATATATATATATATATATATATTATATATATGTGTGTGTGTGTGTGTGTGTGTGTGTGTGTGTGTGTATAGCATACTCATCATCATCAGCCATTACTAGTCCATTGAAGAACAAAGGCTTTAGACATCTTCTTCCACTTGCGTCTGCTTATGGTCATTCTGTGCCAGTCCAAATCTGACAACTTACTTAATTCGTCGATGCGTCATCTTCCCTCCCTTTTTCTGCTTCTTTTACAATCTCTAGGGACCCATTCTGTTATTCTTAATGTCCATCAAATGTCTGCCATTCTCATTATATGACCTGCCCATGTTCATTTTTATCCTTTATTTTAGTTTACTCTCGTGTCCATGTTGATCTTTTTCTGTCTCTTAGCCTTATTAATATAATATTTCTTTCTATAGCTCTTTGAGTTGTAACTAACTTATGTTCTAAGGTTTTAGTAAGGCTCCAAGTTTCTGATGTATAAGTTGATTCTGGTAGGACCATCTCATTAAATCATTTTCTTTTTAGAGAAAGTACCATTTCACTTTTCAAAATCTCAGTTTGTTTACCAAATACACTCCATGCCATGCTTATCCTTGTTTTAATTTCGGTCTCATGTCCTGGATGAAACACTTACTGCCAGTCCTAAGTATGTATCATTAACAATCTCCAGAGTCTTCACCATAACTCTTATTTGTTGTTTCTGCGTTTTCGTTGAAAATTTTCCTAGTTTTACTCATATTAATTTTCAGTCCTACATTTGTGCTTTCTGTATTCAAATCTTTTATCATCTTTCGTAATTCTTTCTATGATTCACTGAACACTACTATGTCATATGTAAATTTTAAGTTGCTTGGGTGTTCCCATTGATATTAATTCCTACATTTTCCCAATCTAAAATCTTTAAACCTCTTTTAGACATGCTCTGAATAATTTCGGAGAGATGGGGTCACCCTATCTAACCCCTTTCTCAATGGGAATTTTTTTCTCTATATTTATATACACCTAGAAAATTACCGTAAGTTTAATCGGAAATTCTCTATGCAAATATACTATTTTCAGCCGTAATTCAGTAACTACAGGCGACCGTAGTTTTTACCCTACTTTGTTATCATTTTAATGTCCGTAATATCACACTCTAACGTCAATATATCCGTTTTTTAAACGGTAAATGCCAGGACTTTTACCGTTTTTTTTTTTTTTTTTTTTTTTTTACGGGAAATTTTTAACAGTGTAGTTTTAGGATTGATGTACTTTCGGTGTAGACATCTTCAAGTATTCTAACATAAGATCTTTCTATTCTTTGTTTTTCAAAGGCTTCCTTTTCTACTGATGTTTCAACAGAATTAAACCTTTCTCATAGTCTGTAGATGCCAAATACTGTGGTTTGTTACGTGGATAGGGTCAAGTGTTAAATACCCACTTCAAAACACTGCCTGCTATTTTAGTTGATTAAAGTATAACTGACTTTCTATTTGATCTTATATGATCTTTGTAAATATTTTATATATTACGGAAAGTAAACTTATTGCGCGGAAATTACTCAGGTCTATTATGTCTCCGCTTTTTTTTTTTTTTTTTTCGTATAATGATGAAATTTTTTCCAAGCTGTAGATACTGAGCATTCTTGCAGACATTTGGTAAAGAGTTCACCTACTTTTACTATTATGAAATATCCTCTATCTATTACTGTATTAAATTAATTGTTTTGCCATCT
>NC_090733.1:71513833-71536333 GCF_036898095.1 Palaemon carinicauda
GAACAGTAGAGAAAGTATTCCACCTAAAAGAATTTATAGATTTCTATAATCAATAACTACATTTTGTGTGAAAATTTATAGGGCATATGAGGAATTTTGCAACTATTACTAGATTTTTACATCTTTACCAAAATTTTATAAAGAACCTATGGCAACACTGCTTTCATGTAAACAACGTTACACTTGAAACACCAAGCACTATGAGTAAACGTTTATTTTGGGGGGAAACTACGACTGGTTTAGTTGTTTCTTATAAGAATATGTAACAGAATTGGGATAATCGGCATATAGCTAATAAATATTAACTTGAACATTTCATAATAAACCCAAAATAAGAAAAGTTACTGTGTTAAACAATAATCACGCTAGAGTTGCTGACCATTCTTTTTTTTTTCTATAACTGCCTTGCTAATTTAAGGGTGCGTCTTACCACTTGTAGCGTCTTATCACACGGGAAATACGGTATATACATCTATAAATACATACATATATATATATATATATATATATATATATATATATATATATATATATATATATATATATATATATATATATATATATATATATGTGTGTATATATATTCTTATATATACATATATATATATATATATATATATATATATATATATATATATATATATATATATATATATATATATATATATATATATATATATATATATATATATATAAGTATATATTGTTACAAAGCTGTCTACAGTAGCTTAGTAAGGATATTATTTATATTTTATTTGAGCATTGAAGAAAGGTTAGTCAGCTCTTAAAATTAGTTCTTCTTATGTAGACGCAAGTTTATTATGTAAATTATGCAAGACTTTCATGGTTAATTTCATTGTATTCCTTATCTAAATCAGTATATGTAAATTTATGTTATTTATTAAGAATTAACTTTTTCATTTCACGTAATTTGGTTACAAAATCTTATGTAAACTGTTTGAGAATGTTATCTAACTATATGAAATATGAACAAGTACTTATGTAATGTTCTTTTATGTTTTATGAGGTATTGCGTAATGTTTGTGAGAGAATACACAATTGTTTTGGGTACCATATGCTTTGGAAATTTTGCACAAAACATAGTGATAGGATGTTATCTTTTTTTATTTCGGGACAAAGATTGGGCGGAGCTAGCTGACTGAGAGAGCTGCCTGGCGTGGCGTGAGTACACGTTCGAGAGAGCGATACTTGGTAACTCTGACACCTTCCCTGCTTTCACGCTTCCATAACTCCCTCTCCTGGAATCTTCTGGAAGTAGCTAAGTCTTGTCCAAGCCCCCCCCCCCCACCCCCACCCAGGGCTGCATAGCAGCAGTAGAGAAGTAGCTATCTTGTGAAAGAACCAAAAATTCTCTCTCTCTCCGAGTACCTATAGCGTGTCCTCTCCTAAGTGACTCTGTGCCCCAAGGGCAAATCGTGTGTTGAAAAGATACGTAAGATGAAACGGTGATTTTGAATTCATTGTATTAGGGTGAGTGTTGGCATTGTGTAAAGTATTTTTAACTGGCCCTGTAGGAAGGTTAGGTATTTGTATTGTGATCTTGTTATCTATTTTTCATTAGATGTCAAACTTAAAAATTGTATTCTGATTTAATTTCGGGTAAAACAAGTGATTGTATAATTTTTGTAAGTGTTATTTCTTTTTTCCTTAGTCTAAGGATTACTCAGATTTAACATTTAAAGTCAAGTCATTATATAATTTTCAGATTGTAACATTTTTGTCTTAATCTAAGTTTGTTCAGATTTATTTTGTTGTATATAAGTTCTTTTCAAAGTGTTGTAATTTTCATAGAATATATTTATTTTTGTAAAGAGTGTATTATTCCAATCAACCTTTTTTAGAATAGTTATGCTTGTATCCTATTAATGAACAGAAGTGAGTTTATTTGTAACAATAATTACCCAGTTTGGTTTTGAGTGTACTTAAGAGACCTTTGGATATTCAGTGTTTTATATATTGCTGTCTTGGAGTTATTTAACTGTCTCAGAATTCGTGTATTAAATATTTTAAAGTGTAACAATTTTAATGTAAAAGCAAACAAGTAAGTTTGGAATTCAAGAGGTTGATTAACTTGACAGTCGTAGTATATATCATATTATTTGTTGAGTTCCCAGTCATGAGCCAAGGTATAATATATTTTTTTGGGGTGCCAAGACCCAGAGGCCATCATCATATAATATATTTTTTGGTGCCCCGACCCTTGGGATAGAACGAGTCTGTTTTAAATATTGGTGATAGCAGGGCCGTGTTTTGATTAAAGGTTTAGAATAGTAGAGTATAGATAGGATTTTGTATTCTTTTTTATATATTTTTGGAAAGGAATTTAATATTGTAAAATTACAAGATGACACTGTTTTTTGAATAACCCAAGTGTTCAGGAATTGTCAGAAGCTAATGCAACTAATGTATATTAATGGCATGTGGCAGCCATACAACGAGTGGGATGATTAAAGCCCAAATCAAGTGTCTAGCCTTAGAAGCGTTGATAAACTCGGGGAAGTTATCGGAAGGACATATTGTAGCAGCTCATGAACTGTTGGAGGAGCCTGAGGAAGAACTTCTAGCAAAGCAAAGACCAGTTGACTCTCAAACTGAAGGCATGAAAGCAGATAGGGCTGTTAAGGCTGAGATTCAATGAATTGCAGTGGAGGAGAACTTGATCAAGTTGAAGATGATGGCAGAACGAGAAGAAAGAGAGAGAAGATGGGAAGAAATGGAAGCAAGATGGGAAGAAAGAGAGAAGGGAATGGAAGAAAAAGAACGAGAAGAAGCTAGAAAGATCGCAAGACACGCAAGGTTGATGGAAATAAGGAGGTTATAAATAGAGAGAAGACAGGAAGAAAAAGAGATGGAAGAAGCAAGGTATGCGAGGCTAATTCCAAGGTTCACAGAAGAGGCTCCAGATGAGTTTGAGTTCTTCAATAATTTTGAAAGGGTCGCAGTAATGGTAAAAGGGCCAGAAGATAAATGGTCTGTGTTAGTGCAGAGTGCGCTCTTTGGGAAAGACCCCAGTTCTTACTTATCCTTATCTCAGGACCAGAGGATGGAGTATCAAGAAGTGAAGAGGAGCGTGCTGCATGTGTACCAGATGACCCCTGAATATTATAATGAAAAATTCTGAAGTTTGAGGAAGGGTGAGTAAATTACTTTCCTGAATTACGCTTATAAGGTACGACGATGTTTTAAGAGATGGACAGAGACTGCTAACATAAAGGAGATGACTGATTTAGAAGAATTGATAATACTAGAGCAGTATCTACGAGAAATTCTTGAGAATATTCTAACGTACTTGAGAGAGAGAGAGATGAAGAAACTTGATAACGCTGCTTCGCTGAGTGAAGATTATAATGTTATCAGTCGTAAACACTCCTCGGGTATGAAGTTTCAACCGTGGTTCCGATCAAGTGTCAAGTATATGCCGAACCATGGAAACCAGTTCAGTAATAACTACTGGAACAAGTTCAACAGTTACAACGGAAGTAACACTGGTACTGTCCGTAAGCAGAATGCGATAATACCACAGCAACAAACATCGAATCATCCTCCTTCAAGTGTCGTGAAAGACATGCAGAAGGTTGATATTGTCTGTTTTAAGTGTGGCAAGAGAGGCCGTATCAGTAAGGAATGTTAGTCAAACCAACCAAAAGCAGTCGTCCAAGTGATTAAGGATAATTTGACTTCACAGAATGCAAATACGAAGAAGTAATTGGGAAAGGACGGAGAGGAAAACAAACCAGCCAACGTTTACACGATGAACAGGATGAACTCGAACAGCGTGGATGCCTTTAAACCATATATTTATGAAAGTATGTCAGCAGCAATAGACGGGAGTGAGCAAACCCTAGTCAGGACATTTGCGCGATACAGGTTGTAACCACAGTGTGGTGGTACGAGGCGTACACCCGTTGGTGAATCAGTCTCTAACAGGAGACTGTTATTTTGAAGGGAATATAAGGTGAGGAGGTCACCCATATTTTCCGCTTGAAACTGTCATGCGTGTTGGTGACAGGGGATTTTGAACTTGTGTTAAAAGGTTCATTGGCTGTAGAAGGAGTAGACGTCCAGCTGGGTAATGAGGTTGGTGGAACACCGTTCGTGCCTTGTCCCATTGTAACAGAGAAGCCATTAAAGTATAATCCTACAACTGAACTCAAAAATGACTACTCGTATTTGTTTCCTAGTTGTATGACGACTAGGAGTATGACGAAGAATGTGGCTGCTGAAGAAGAATAAAGAAATCGAAAGAGCAATGAACTTGAAGGATTTGTTTTCCAAAGAAGAGGATTGATTCCCTTGATGGTATGCAAGAAGAGATCTCCCGAATAGGCCCGAACGAAGAGGAATGACAAACGAGTGGACAATAGGACAAAGAAGAAATGGACTTGGAAGAAATTGAAAATTCAACGTTAGAAGTAGGACAAGTGAGTAGGGAAAGGCTAATATGATTGCAACGAATGGATGCAACGTTTACAAGGTTATTGTACCGTGTGGTGGACGAGATGGCGGCACAGTAGTGTCCCACCTATTATAATCTAGAGGATGGGTTGCTTATGAGGAAGCATAGACCTGCATATATCCCTGGCAAGGCTGAATGGGGAATATATTGGCAGATATTAAATCCCGCACCATTGAGAAGACAGGTGATCGCCATCGTGCACGAGACGGGACATATGGGGATAAGGAAGATGACGGAGAAGATTATAAAACACTTTTTTTGGCCTGGCAGGAATAAGGACGTGAGCCAGTTTTGCTGTGCATGTCAGGTATGTCAAATGGCAGGAAAGCCGAATGAGTACATTAAGAAAACTCCTTTACACCGATGGAAGTACGAGGAGAATCCTTCAGGAAAGGACTGAAGAAAATTTTAGCAGAAAAATGGAAGGACTGAGAGGAAACGAATGGAGAATATGTCAAGAATTTGAGGAAAAGGATCGGCTAGATAAGGAATTTTTTCCATGAAGGCATGAGGACGACGAGTCAAGGACGAACAAAGAAAAGGTTTGGTAGGAAGATTACGAACAGACAGGCTGCTGGAACCTTCAGAAAAGGATCAAAGAAAATGTTGGTAGGAAAAAGGAAGGATCAAGAGGAAACGGACGGAGGAAATGTAAAGAATTTGAGGAAAAGGATCGGTGAGTCAAAGAAATTTTCCCTAGAAGACGTACATGAAAACGAGACTAGGACAGATGAAGAAAAGGTTTGTTATATAGAGTATGGACAGACAGTTTACGGTAGGATGGCAGGAGTTGGTCTATGCATCGAAAAGGAGATTCTTTCTCACCAACGAGTCCCAAGTACCATTCCAGATTTTGAAGGAGAGCAGTGACCAGACCTACGTTATCGAGATACAAGGAAAAAGGAAAAATCTATGGAAGACCATATTAACTTAGAAACTGATATTTCAAGCACCGGATTTCACCAAGAAATTCCTTATCCAGGTGGATGCGTTGGATAGCGGGATTGGAGCTGTCTTATTGCAAGAAGATAAGGAAGGAATTTTTCACTCTGTGTTTTATGATGTTGATGCTGAAGAAGCACAAACAAGTCTGCCTAACAGTAGAAAAGGAACTACTGGCGTTAGTCACAGCGATAAGGAAGATTGGAATTTACATAAATCGACGACAAAATGAAGAGAATACAGTGTATTCGGATCATAATCCTCTAACTTTTGTGAATAGGATGAAAAATAATAATCAAAGGTTAACTAGGTGGTCATTATGTTTACAACCATATTGTATTAATGTAAAGCATATTTCAGGTTAAGGTAACGTGGTTGCAGATTGTTTATCTCGGGCTGAATCAATGGATTCAGGCCCTGAATAGATAATCTTTTTTGGGAGGAGCTATCTTACGAAGCTGGTCTAATGTAGAATAAATATAGTAGTTTAATAATTATTTTCTTTATATTTTATTTGTGCATTAAAGAGAGGTTAGCCAGCTCTTAAAATGAGTTCTTCTCATGCAGACGTAAGTTTATTATGTAAATTACGCAAGACTTTCGTCATGAATTTCATTGTATTCTTTATTCAAGTCAGTATAGTTAAATTTACGCTATTCTTTAAGAATTAACTTTTTTATTTTGCATAATTTTGTTGCGAAGTCTTACTTAATGTGTTTGGGAGTGTTATGTGACTATATGATGTAAGAACAAAGGCTTATCTAATGTTCTTTTATATTTTATGAGGTATTGCGTCATGTTTGTGAGAGAATGCACATTTGTTTTGGGTACCATGTGCTTTGGGATTTTTGGAAAAAAACATAGTGACAGGATGTTATCTTTTTTTTATTTCGGGGACAAAGGGTGGGCAGAGCTAGCTGACTGAGAGAGCCGTCTCGCGTGCCGTGAGTACACGTTCGAGAAAGCGATACTTTGTAACTCTGATGCCTTGCCCTGCCCCCAAGCTTCCAAAACTCGCTCTCCTGGAATCTTCTGGAGGTAGGTAAGTCTTATATAAGCAGTAGTAGAGAAGCAGCTGTCTTGTGAAAGAGCCAAAAATTCCCTCTCTCTCTCCAAGTACCAATAGTGTGTCCTCTCCTAAGTGACTCTGTGCCCCAAAGCAAATCGTGTGTTGAAAAGATACGTAAGACGAAACGGTGATTTTGAATTCATTGTATTAAGTGAGTGTTGGCACTTTGTAAAGTTTTTGTAACTGGCCTTGTAGGAAGGGTAGGTATTTGTATTGTGATCTGGTTATCTATTTTTCATTAAGTGTTAAACTTAAATATTATATTATATTATATTCACATTTAAAGTTAAGTCATTATATAATTTTCAGATCGTAACATTTTTGTCTTAATCTAAGTTTGTTCAGATTTATTTTGTTTTATGTAAGTTCTTTTCAAAGTGTTGTAATTTATAGAGAATATATTTATTTTTGAAAGGAGTGTATTATTCCAATCATCAGTGTTTAAATTAGTATTCGCTCATACCCCATTTAAAGAATCGTAGTAAGAAGTGGTTTTAAATAATCCTTAAGAATAATTACCAAGTTTTGTTTGAGTGCACTTATGAGACCTCTAGATATTCATTGTTTTTTTATATTGCTGTCAAGGAGTTGTTTAACTGTCTCAGAGTTCAGGTATTAATATTTTCAAGTGTAACAGATTTAATGTAAAAGTAAACAGTTGAGTTTGGGACTCGAGAGGTTGTATAGCTTGCCCACTGTATTCTATGTAATATATGTTTGGTGCCCAGAGTCAGGAGCCATCTCATAATATACATATATATATATATATATATATATGTATATATATATATAAACATATATATATATATATATATACATATATATATATATATATATATAATATATATATATATACATATATATATATATATACATATATATATATATATATACATATATACTGTATATATATATATGTGTGTGTGTATACAGTATATATATATATATATATATATAAATGTATATATATATATATATATACACATATATGAAATTCGTGTATATCTTCCTGTTAATGATTAGTCTTTTAAGGAAAAGTTAAAAATTATCTTTCATATTATGATGAAAAAAATTGACAAAATCTTTTCAAGGCAGAGGAAAAAAAATATATATCATAGTGAGAGAGAGAGAGAGAGAGAGAGAGAGAGAGAGAGATGCAGGTGAATTATTTCTAGTTGCGTCAAACTTTCAAAGGTCCATTTATATTTTCTTGCTTTCTATCACCTTCTTTCTTCGTTTCTAAGGTCAATTGATATGTGGACTAAGTTCACAAATACACTCACATATGCATATATATACACACACACATATATATATATATATATACATACATATATATATATATATATATATCATTATGGTAAAAATTATGAATTGACAGTGAGGATTTAAACCAAAGACAAAGAAAACTATTGAGTTTAATAAGTGAAATTATAAATGTTGAACTGTCGTTTCTCGTCTTGGGGAGGAAATCACCCGAAAAGCTGTCTTCGGATGTATGCACCACTTTCTCTCCACAGTAACTCATCTACCATATGTAAAGGACCTAAAATAATAATAAAAAAGAATATACACCTCTTGAAAAGAATCAATTTAACGTAAGAAATCAATCGACAAATTTAACGTGAAGGGAACGAAATTCAGCAAGCTAGCTTCGTGAAAACGTAAATTTCGTAAATGAACACTCGTTACTAAATAAGAAAAATATATATAAATTACGTTCGTAGTTAATCTTAGTCAAAATGAAACTATTGGTTTACAAACCAAAGGCACAAGTATAATGGTGATTATAATGCTTAAATCCTTTACTTTAATTTTTTCGACGTGTTGGCGACCATAATTTAAACTATAATAAGCGTAAATTATATCTAAGAAACAGATCAATCCTATTGAGCCTGCATAAGGTCTCTCAACTGACTTACGTTTCTTTAGATCCTGGTTTTCGTGGATAGATGATAAGTCCAGTTGCTCGTGTTGCTTCTCTCCGAACATGAAGTCCTATCGCTCGGCCTAGGTGGAGTTTATCACTCCATGACACTTGAAAACTTCAGGGTAAAAAATGTCAGAAAATCTCCGTTCCGGACTGCTTTCTCTACCCCGCTGGGAATCTGTCTTACTGGAATCTGCCCTCTCCCTGGATTCTGGACCGCTGAATATAAATACTCAAAAGGCACAGTGAGTGGATATTTAACTGTCAAACAGTCAGTTTAAAGAACTATTCAGGCTCAATAGTAAACAAAGTCGCAAATTATCCTATAGTCATAAAACAAATTACCATTAAACAAATGCCCATAGTTCCAACCACCACCAAAGTAAACAAAAGACACAATATACTTTTCAGTACAAACAGAAGTATAGGAAAAGCATAAAGATATTTCTTTACACTCCACACCAAGGGTTCTACATTTAATTTTTTGTTAAATGTAGAACTCTGGAATAGCTAGAAAAATTTCAGCCTTTTCTTTTACACATATATATATATATATATATATATATATATATATATATATATATATATGTGTGTGTGTGTGTGTGTGTATGTGTGTGTAACTCTCACCATTTTAATATTGAAATATTAGATTAAAATTGTAATTTTTCTGTATCCTTAAAAACTTTGTACTTGGCTTCAACATTGGCATTTACCCATCCTGTAGGCCTTCCAAAACTTCTCCCTTTATTTGGAATAGTTAATACAAATGAAAACAGAACACGTCTTTTGTGCACTGGGGAAACTTTGTCTATTTCAAGAGGATACGGTTAGGGTAAGGGGAGTCCATAGTTCTACCTGTTGAATAGTCAGCAGTCATTGCCTGGCCTCCCTTGGTCCTAGCTAGATGGAGAGGGAGCATGGGCACTGATGTTGAAAGGATCTTTCGTCATGATAAGTTCGTCCACCACCCCAACCTGCCCACAGTCTCTTTCTCTCTCTCTCTCTCTCTCTCTCTCTCTCTCTCTCTCTCTCTCATCAGACATGCATACCAAGAGACAGAAGGATCTTATTTCAGAAAATTTGAAAGTGGAAGAAAATTCTTGCAAAAGAAAAAAATGTATGGAAAAGGATGGAAATAAAAAGTAAAGTAGAAAATGCAAAAAAAAAAAAAAAAAAAAAAAAGAAAAAAAAAAGATTATACAATTGAAAGAAAATGATAAAAGGGACTTGGAAGAAAGGACTCTTCAAAATATCAAGAAAAACCCCAAAGTACTTTACTCCTATGCAAAAAAGATGAATAAATGGAGATTAGAAATAGGCCCTCTAAGAATTGAAGGACGGCTAACGAATAAAAAAAAAGGAAATGTACAACATATTAGCAGAAAAATATAAGAATGAATTCACGCCAAGAATTGCGAATGAGAATACTGAAACAGAAATGAGAGAAGAAAATATTGAATATCTAACGGATATAGAGATTAATGAAGCAGATAGTGTCAAGGCTATAAGCGAAATTAAAAGTGGATCAGCGGCCGGGCCAGATGGAGTTCCAGCGATTCTGTTAAAGAAAAAACTGCACACAATATCGCGAAGCCGCTTGCAATACTGCTAGCACAAAGTGTAGATATGAGCGAGATATATGTTAAACATAAATTAGCATATATAACCCCTATTTTCAAAAGTGGATCAAGACTAGAGGCAAGCAATTATAGACCTGTTAGTCTAACATCACATATTATGAAAGTGTATGAAAGGGTAATAAAAAAGAAAATAACGAATCATTTGGTTAAAAATAGCTTATTTAATATAGGTCAACACGGCTTTGTGCCCTGGAAAAGTACAAAAAAACCCAACTGATAGCACACTATGAAAACATATAAAAATATGATAAATGAAAACGACACAAATGTGGTCTATCTAGATTTTGCAAAAGCCTTCGACAAAGTACACCATAATATATTAGAGAAAAAAATGAGAAAGCATAATATTGTGGGAAAGATAGGAAAATGGATAAAAGAATTTCTACAAAACAGAAAACAGATAGTGGTTGCAAATGACGAGAAATCAGATGAAGCTCAGGGAATATCTGGCGTGCCACAGGGTACGGTATTAGCTGCACTGCTGTTTGTTATTATGATCTCAGACATAGACTGTAAAGTTAAAGACTGTAGTGAGAAGTTTCTCCGATGACACAAAAATAAGTAAAGATATTACTTGTGATGAAGATAGGAACTCATTACAAAGAGATCTAAACAAAATATATGAATGGGTGGAGATAAATAGGATGGTATTTAATTCCGATAAATTTGAATCAATGAATTATGGAAACAGAAAGAATGGTATATGCATACAGGGGACCTAATAACGAGACAATCACAAACAAGGAAGCAATTAAATACCTTGGTGCAATGTTAAACAGGAATATGTTATGCAACGACCAAATAGCAACACTGTTGGCTAAATGTAAAGCAAAAATGGGAATGCTATCCAGACACTTTAAAACAAGAAAAGCTGAAGACATGATTATGCTTTACAAAACTTATGTACGTAGTACACTCGAATACTGAGATAGTTTGTATACTTAACTGTCTAACTATTGTTATTCTCCGAAGTAATATTCATATAACTGTTAAGCTAATTATTGCTGTAATAGTTCTTAACTGCTATTGCTGTTAACTATCATAATCATTGTTTACTTCCTGTATATACTATTCTCAGTATTCAGTACTGAACTGTATCTTGTACCGTGAGTTTTGGATAATAAATACTGAAAGGAACCGCTGTGTTGTCAAACCATGACTGGTGGCAGCATGTTAGAATCCACGCCTACCGAACATAACGCTGTTGCAAAGGAGATTATGCTGAGTGTGTCTTTTGGTGATGATGTGTCTCCAATGTCTTGGCAGTCCTTTTCATCGCATTTCTCGTTAGTCAAGCAAGCAAACTTACTACGAGGAGTACCGTCTTGGCGCGACGCAGGGTATAGGGCCCTCATGCTGAGATTACAATTTAGGGGACCAACAGCCAACTATGTTGAGCAACAGTCGTTACAGGACCCTGAGTGGGGTAAGGACGATGTTGCAATTATGGACAGACTTGCGCAGCGGATTCTCACGGCGGATGCAATTGAAGTAAGGATTCTGAGGTTTGAGGAATCTATACAGTTGCAGGGGGAGAGTCTGAGTGATTATATGACTCGTCTGCAACTGTTGGCAGGTCAAGCATTTGCTGAAGAACCAACTGATATTGTACGGAAGCGTGTTGTATGGCGATTTCTCTCGGGGTTGCACGATGCAGATGTTCGATCCCAATTGATTAGAGAGAAGTGGATGGAGTCAGAGGACACTGCCAAGTCGTATGATGAGGTGGTAAAAATTGCATTGGCAGCGTTGTCTACTAAGCAAGCAACTAAAGCTACAGGACCTAGGAATCCCAGTGTCCATGTGAATCAAATTGAGGGTACGTCCAATGTCTGTTTGATGGAGGACACACCGGAAACTATGGAGGTTACAACTGTACGAGTAAATGCTAATGCTGGATCATGGGGCAGCAAGAAGAGGGAATCCTATACTTCTCGTAAATTTAAGTGTTATTATTGTAAAGTGACACATGCGGGTGGATGGAAAGCATGTGCACGAAGGAGAGATGAAAATCCTGCTTGGTACCCTCCCCAGGTTCAAGGAAGAAATTTTCAGTGAGGACTGCTCCACACGGGAGCTTGGAGCAGTCTGTAAAATTTAATTCTACTTCCGCTTTCCAACGCACTGTGGCTTTGGTACAGCCAAGGGTGAAGGGTCAAATGAGATATCGGCATGTGCTCTCCAGCCAAACAGCAACTCGGATATTGAAAAATATTACAAATTACGTTACTGTGGAGATGATGAAAACTAAGTATAATGCTTTGGTGGACACCGGAAGTGATTATTCCTTAGTTTCTGAGGATATCTTGAGTGATGCTCAGAAATCTCTTGTCAGCTCAAGTAATATTACAGCTTGCGGAGCGAGCAGTGAAGAACTTCAAATTGAGGGAGAAATTCTGATGGATGTAAAGTTAGGCAAAACCATAGTGAGACAACATAGGTTCGTTGTGGTATCTAAACTTGTTACTAGAGTGATACTTGGGATGGACTTGTGGATAAAACTTGGCACAGTCACTCTAGATTTGACAAAAGGGAGGTTGCGAGTGGATTCAATAAAATTATCATTGCCCTTGAATACTGGGGAAAGGACACAATCACATAAATCATGCTCTGATGGAGTGGTGAAGCTCATTGTCAGAGCTGAGAATGCAGTTGTGATACCTCCTAGGACAGAATTATTTATATGCTGTTCAACTGATGGGATGGTTCCAGATGAGCAGTATCTGTTGTGTCCCCGACGCCCTGAGGGTTCTCCGGTTGCCCCCCCTCATTGCTGCATCCAAGGTTCAATCAAGAAGAAAATGTATGTGAGAGTTGCAAATGTATCGGATAAAAGCGAAACTGTGCAGAGTGGAGAGGAGATCGGGGAACTAGAGCCCAGTGTGGTAGGATACGATGGCAACCATAGCCTTTCAAGTTCAATTGAGGGGAAAAGAGGAAATTTCATCCTTGGAGAGTCTCTTACTTTTGAGCAGAAAGAGGAAATGGACAAGGTACTTCATGAGTTCAAGAATGTTTTCTATAATGGAGGCCCACTGCCGCTGGTACAGATAGGGGTGGAACACACAATCAGAGTTAACCCAGATTCAGCACCAATAGCAAATAGACCGCGGCGGTTGTCACCTGCTTTGGAGGCAGAAGTCAAGAAGGAGCTAAGCAAACTTCAGGATATGGGCGTAATAAAGAAATCATGTAGCCCTTGGGCAGCTCCTATTGTTTGCGCTCGTCGAGCTGATGGAAGCCTTCGGTTGGCTATTGATTATAGGGGAGTAAATAGCGTGTCCCAGCCAGCAACATTGCATCCAATTCCTGTCGTCGAGGATCTTCTTGATAGACTTGGTCAGGCAAAATACTTTTCAGTGCTTGATGCAAAGTCTGGATACCATCAGATGCCTCTTCGGAGGGAGGATTGTGAGGTCTCAGCCTTTGTAGTCCCATGGGGGCAGTTTGAATGGCATGGTAGAACTCCTTTTGGTCTGAAAGGGGCAGGTTATACGTTTCAACGGATGATGGCTACAATACTCAGTGATTGCAACTATACGGATGCATTGTGTTATCTCGACGATATACTGGTCTGGGGTTCAACATGGAAAGAACACATAGCAAGGCTCAGAAATGTGTTGAGCAGGATTCGTGATGCTGGGCTTGCGCTGGCCCCGAATAAGTGTAAATTTGGGGTTCGTGAAGTGGAGTATCTGGGTTCTGTGGTTGGTGATGGCATGCTTCGCATTAGTGAGCAAAGAGTTCATCAACTGAGGGATCTTCCTAGGCCTTTGACTGTCAGGCAGTTGCGTCAGGCCATTGGGGCATTTTCTTATGTGCAAAAATGGATTCCAGGGATGTCACAGACTGCTAAGCCCCTGTATGAGGCTTTGGAAAAAAACCCACACCAGAAATTGCAGTGGTCGGTCGAGATGGTTGAGGCTTTTGAGAGGCTTAAAAACCAGGTAGCAAATGCTGTGGCACTCCATCTTCCTGACTATAGTAAACAGTTTGTTTTGATTACTGATGCAAGTGATGTTGGAGCAGGAGCAATGTTAGCCAACAAGTCAGCATCCAAGGAACTGTTACCAATTGCCTTTTACCACCATACATTCTCCAAATCCGAGCAGAGGTATTCAACGACTGAAAAGGAATTACTGGCGGTTATCCTGGCGATAAAGAGATTTCGGATGTACCTCTCCTCTGCACCGTTTGATCTGATAACGGACCATCAGACATTAAGATGGCTAAACACCCTGGATATTAGAGAAGAGAGAGGGCGTCGAGGGAGATGGATTGAAACAATTCAGCAGTTTGACATAAATCCAATTCATAAAAGTGGTCGCAGTGCTGTGATGTCCATGGCTGATTATCTGTCGAGAGTTGGTGCTGATGGAAATCTGGTATCGCATATTGCAAGTATAACAGTAGGATCTTCTCAGCAGTGGGCCACAGTATTTGTAGATCCCAATGAAATGTTAGAAAAACAGCATTGCGATGAAGGGATCAGGGAAGTAGTGAACTTTATGAAAAATACGAGTTCACCGGGGTGTGTGTCAGAGGAGAATGAGCTTGCCAAATATGGTAACCGTTTGGGTATTACTAAAAATGGAATTCTGTGTTATATAAATTATAAAGGAAGACGCTCACAAGAACATCACTATGGCGTGAAAGAAGAGTGGTTACCTGTGATACCTAAAGATATGAGACTCTATGCACTTCAAATGATTCATGACAGTCCAATGAGTGGTCACATGGGTCGTGATCGAACATGGGAAAGAGCTCGGAAGAGTTTCTGGTGGCCTCGCATGAAGGCAGATGTCCATGCACATGTCAGTAAATGTGAAGCATGTGGGAGTAACAAAAGATCGAAGCATCCAGGGAAGGCCCCTTTTCAGAACCGCGAGCTCCCGGGATACATGAATGAACAGGTGCAAGTTGATTTCATGGGTCCGTTTCCCATTTCATCCTCACATCCATATCGTTATATCCTTCAAATGCAAGATATTTTGACTCGCTATGTTGTTTTGGTACCTCTTGAGGATTGTTCAGCAAAAACAGCAGTGGATACTCTAGTTGAAAGATGGATTTGCATGTTTGGGGTGCCCCGTGTCATAATGTCGGACAGAGGATCACATTTTACGGCTGATATCTTCAAGGCAATGTGTAACATGTTTGGAATTAAGCAGGACTTTGGTTCTCCTTACCATCCAAGAAGTCAGGCCCAGGTAGAACGTCAAAATCAATTATTAGACAACGTTCGTTGCATGTGTCACAATAATATGGATCTTTGGCCTGAAATGATACCCAGGGTACAGTTCTCTCACAATACAGCTGTAAATACTACGACTACATTTACTCCACATGAGCTCGTCTATGGGACTCCGGCTCGACGTCCAGAGGAGATTCTAAAAAAGGAAACTTCCAAAGATGAGGATTATCAACCGGGCTCTTTGGGTAATGCAGCAATCGCAGAAAGATTTGTGAGAGAGAAAGTAGATAAAATTGAGAAAATTATTAAGGTCGCACGGAACAAGACTGCAATGGCACAACAGATTAGGAATAACCAGCGGAAGTCTTACGGCAAAGCTTTCAAAGTTGGAGATTTGGTTCGATTGAAGTTATCGACAGCTGAGAGACGCCGTTGTGGAGGTGGTAAACTTGCACCATATCTTTCAAAGAAATATAGAGTTATAGAAATACTTCGTGGTGGCTGGACGTATAAGTTAACCCCAGCAGAGACAATAACAGACGAAGTAAAGATAAGACATTTTGACGAACTGGAGAAGGCCCCTGTAAGCAATTATTCTTGGGAAACCGCATTGGCTGATCTTTCAGATGAAGAAGTCATCAGAATAGACTCAGGGATTGGAAGTAGTTCAGGAGGAATACGCAGTCTACTCGGGAGCGCCATCCCCCAAGTCGTTTGCAGGTAGATCCCAGTAAAAGATCCTATGAATCGGAAGAGGAGGAATTCTGGGATGAATGTTCTAACAGCGAGAATGAGTTAGAAGACGATCAGAATTGCTTATGGCAATAATACTCGTCTTGATAAATGCAACCTGTTAAATAGAAATTATTTATTTTATGTTATTTCATTCTTGTATTATTTAGTAAATTTATTTTATTGATATTCCCGATTTATTCATATATTGTCTCATAAATAAGAAGGGGAGTGAGATAGTTTGTATACTTAACTGTCTAACTATTGTTATTCTCCGAAGTAATATTCATATAACTGTTAAGCTAATTATTGCTGTAATAGTTCTTAACTGCTATTGCTGTTAACTATCATAATCATTGTTTACTTCCTGTATATACTATTCTCAGTATTCAGTACTGAACTGTATCTTGTACCGTGAGTTTTGGATAATAAATACTGAAAGGAACCGCTGTGTTGTCAAACCATGACTATACTGCATATGGTACCCACACTACCAACAGGATATTGCACAAAAAGAGAGTGTACAAAGGTCCTTTACTGCTAGAATATAAGGAGTTAAGTACCTTGACTACTCGGAAAGACTGCAATTTCTTAAATTATACAGTCTAGAAAGGAGAAGAGAACTCTATATGATAATACAAGGATGGAAGCAAATCGAAGGAATTACTGAAAACATCATAGAGCTAAAAATATCAGAAAGAGCAAGCAGACTTAGATTAATAGTGCCCAAAACTATAACAGGAAAACAAAGGAAGGCACACTGGAAATTAATCCACTACGCACCAGCATCGACAATGCAACAACTATTTAATGTACTGCCAGTTTATCTAAGAAACATATCAGGAGTGAGCGTAGATGTGTTTAAGAATAAGATCGATAAACACCTAAGATGCACCCCAGACTTTCCAAGACTGAAAGATGTAAAATACACTGGAAGATGCATTAGCAACTCTCTGGTGGATATACAAGGTGCCTCACACTGAGGGACCTGGAAGAACCCAAATATAGAATAAGGCAATAAGATAAGGCTCTCACACACACAAAAACAGATACATGAAAAATTTACTTTTAGAAGTAAATATGTTCTTAACGACCTCAAAACTCTACAATCATATAGATCTGTTCCAATTACACGGAACTCTATTAATATTACCATGAACAAACCTCTCTCTCTCTCTCCTCTCTCTCTCTCTCTCTCTCTCTCTCTCTCTCTCTCTCTCTCTCTCTCTCTCTCTCTCTCTCTCTCTCTCTAAATATTCATCCGTTGATCAAATTCACTGTCAAGAAAAACACAATATGGTCATATTTTATAATCTCTCGATAGCCATTTCCATCTGAGTGATCCGAGGACCTTCAAAACATGAGCGAAGAGCTGCACAATTCTATCCTCTATCATTATTATTATTATTATTATTATTATTATTATTATTATTATTATTATTATTATTATTATTATTATTATATTAATACGATAGCGTGTGTGTTATTTATTTTGTGTCACGCTTTAAAGATAAACGGAAATAATTTCATGGTATACTCTTACAAATTCAAGCTTTAAAGAAAATGGAAATAATTTCATAGTATACTCTTACAAATTCACATTAGACTTTGACTACTTAACCAAAGCACATCTTATATAGTTTTCCTAATTTTGTCTTTAGCACTTGACTCTTTTTTTTAAATATTAGACAAAAAATTGAGTTCTATCAATTTCCATAACCTAGATTATAGAATTAATCTCGGGACATTTTATTCAAACATGTATAGGGTAGGAACAAGATACTGTAATTAGTATTAGAAATATCATTTTGTGTAATTTACACGGGTTCCTCTAGTTATTATTATTATTATTATTATTATTACTATTATTATTATTATTATTATTTTTATTAGTAGTAGTAGTAGTACTAGTAGTAGTAGCAGTAGTAGTAGTAGTAGTATTACAAGCCCTATACTTGTGGCCAATTACGTAAAATGAAATTGGGTCGTAAAGAATGATCCATAACAAAGAAATAACAGAAAATAAATGAAGATTATCATCAAACTAGAATGATAACGTAGAAAATATGAAGAGAGACAGTTGATCCTGATCAACAAAAAGTCTTTATTAGCATCATGTTTGAACTTTCAGCATTCAGTATGTGGTTTTATACAGAATTTCCTAACCACGCCTGGGTTATGTTTCAGCAAGTTATATGTCTTTCTCTCCTCTGTTATACGAACATGATTTGACAGGGTGGGAATACCGAATTCCTCTTGCTAAAAAAGATGGGTCTTTTCTCGTGCAATATTAGATTAGGCATAATGAGCCCAGCTCACATACAAGGCATCCTTATTATCATTCGCGAACGTGGTTGTGTGCCTGCTCATAGTTACAGAGATTTCAAACGTGTACTTTAGTAAATTTTCCTTCCTTATGGGATATGTGATAAACTCAAACATGATGTGGAAAAATTCATAACATTAAGTCCATTGTAGTAAGCCATAGTTACAGAAGGTGATAGTTAATATATTACTGTATTCTCAATATGAATATTTGAAAAATATATCATTGTTACTTTGTGTACATTTCCACATTTTTATGAATAAACCCATGTCAGGCAATACTCGAATATTCAAAGTGAAATGGCTGACAATATATAGGCTACAATTGAATGATTTAGGATTAAAGTATGTTTTTCAACTTAACGACAATTGCTGGCCGTGATGTAAAAAGAATGGGAATTTTAAAATCTTAAATGGATAATGTTGTTTCGTCCTCAAGGAATTAGAACGAGGATGGATATTGTTTTTTTTTTTTTTTTTTAAGTTTCTACCATATACAGTATATCATATCCATGGATGCAGCGTGAGCTGGGTCCGCATGCGCGGAGACGACAGCCATCTTAGGGAGATATACTGTACTTGTCAAGGTCGCTCCATACAGACACCTTCATCACCATTGTTTGTTGTTAGTATATTGCAGTTTTGCGCTGCCTTTGGCTGCACCAACAAATATAGAGTGCAGTCAAGACACCTAGTGATATGTATAAGTAAATACATAGAGAAACAAACTCGCACAAGCTTTTACACACACACACATAATATATAAATCTATATATATATATATATATATATATATATATATATATATATATATATATATATATATATATATATATAGGTCCAGAGAATTCTTGCAAACATCATTAATAATTCTTAAGCCATCTTCTGTTCTTGATTCTCCTCTTTTCATGGCTTTTAATGGTCGTTTATTTTTATTTTTTTTTACTTCTCCCACTGTTACGTTTGGTACCGGCTCAGGTGTTTCATTATTTCTATTGACAAAATCTTTTCCTTTATCACTATTGTATAGTATTGCATAAAAATCCTCTGCAGTTTTATCACTCCATCTGTTTTGCTGATGATATTTCCATTTTCATCCTTTGAAGTAAACATCTATTGGCGCCCTGTTCCAAGTCTTCTATTCATAAACTTGATGCTTCTTCCTTTCTTTGATGTTTCCTCAATTTAGGTTCGATTGTGTTCACGAATATCTTGGGTTTTTAGTTTGTTTATTGTTTTGGACAATCTGTTAATTCTATTTCATTTCTCTTTTATTTTATCCTCCTTTCCAATTTCTTCTTTATTAGTTTTTTTTTTTTCTGATAGTTTTCCTTGATGTTATTTGGGAACTTTCAGGAACTCTTTTGGTGATCCTAATACATGTTTTTGTTAAATTACTGTTTATTTCTACTTCACTTGCTTCAATATCTCTTGTAACTGGTAGTGCCTATTTTGTATTTGTAGACTCATCAGATTCTTCTCTTATTGCAGGAGATTTTATTTTCTCTCATAAAATTTTGCTTCTCACCATTCTATGATCGCTTGAGTTTAACGTTTTTAACATGTTACATCTTTAACTAAATCAACCTTTTCACGGAGAATAAAATCTATTTCGTTTTTTGTATCTCCAGTTGGGCTTCTCTGTGTCCATATGCCTTTTTATGATTTTAAGATTGTTTCTTTCAACAAATTCTACAAGCATATCTCCTTTGTCATTTCTTTTCCCTACTCCAAATTTACCTTCTGCTCATTCTGCTCTCTTCTCTTACCCTACCTTAGCATTAAAATCACCCCAAAAAATATAAATTGAGTCTTATTTTTTTATAGATATCTCCAGACCTAAATAAAAAAAAATTTATTTCTTCCACTGTATGAGATGTTCTCTGTGCATACGGTTGAATGATCTTCGGTTTATCCTTGTTATTTAGTTTGATAATTAATCCTGTAATTCTATAACTAGTACTAGAGAATTATTCTACGTTACATACGAGAATGTTAGTGTTAAGAAAACCCACTTCATTTTTCTTTTGTTCCTTTCACGTCCTTTGAAGCAAAATATTTAGGGCTGTTTCAACTCTATGTAAGATTCCTCAGTTCTTCTAATTCCACTAAATCTTAATATATCCAAAAAATATTTCTTACAGCTCTTCTAGTAACACAGCAAGATCTTATTCACTATACAGGGTCCTGACATTTAATATTGCAACGTTAAGCTTCCCAATGTGGCTTGTTCTAGTACAGAGATATTGTATATAACAGCCCCTACTGAAGGACTTACCTGGCAGCCACCTTGGGCATTTGTTCTGCTGCTACTGACACAGGGTTGTATTATTAATGGCTAGGGTTTGGCCTGTTTCCATCACCACGCTGGCCACTGTAGATTGGTGATGGTGGGAGATTTTGATCTGATCGCTTACAGGAAACCAACCTGATATGGGTGGCCGTGACTAGTATAGCTTTGCTGATTATTGTGATGTGCAAACCCTTTCACTACGCTAAAATATTTCCATACAGATAGTGGTGAGTGTATATATATATATATATATATATATATATATATATATATATATATATATATATATATATATATACATATATATATATATATATATATATATATATATATATATGTATATATATATATATATATATAATATATATATATATATATATATACATACATACATATTTATGTATATATACATATATATATATATATATATATATATATATATATATATATATATATATATATATATGTATATATATATATATATATATATATATATATATATATATATGTATATATATATATATATATATATATATATATATATATATATATATATATATATATATATATATACTAATACTAGCCAAGTTGCAACCCAAGTTGGAAAAGCAAGATGCTATAAGCCCAAGGGCTCCAACAGGGAAATATAGCCCAGTGCGGAAAGGAAATAAGGAAATAAATATATGATAAAAAAAATTAACAATAAATCATTCTAAAAACAGTAACATCAAAACAGATATGTCATATATAAACTATAAAAAGACTCATTTCAGCCTGTTCAACACAAAAACATTTGCTGCAACTTTGAACTTTAGATGTTTTACTGATTCAACTACCCAATTAGGAAGATTATTCCATAACTTGGTCACAGTTGGAATAAAACTTCTAGAATACTGTCTAGTATTGAGTCTCGTGATGGAGAAGGCCTGGCTATTAGAATTAACTGCCTGCCTAGTGTTACGAACAGGATGGAATTGTCCAGGAAGATCTGAATGTAAAGGATGGTCAGAATTATGAAAAATCTTATGCAACATGCATAATGAACTAATTGAACGACGGTGCCAAAGATTAATATCTAGATCAGTAATAGGAAATTTAATAGACCATACGTTTCTGTCCAACAAATTAAGATGAGATTCAGCAGCTGAAGACCAGACAGGAGAACAATACTCAAAACAAGGTAGAATGAAAGAATTAAAACACTTCAGAATAGATTGATCACCGAAAATCCTGAAAGACTTTCTCAATAAGCCAGTTTTATGTGCAATTGAAGAAAACAGACCTAATTTTTTTCTCAGAATTATATTTGCTGTCAAGAATCACACCTAAAATTTTCAAAGTCATACAAAGTTAAAGAAACATTATCAATACTGAGATCCGGATGTTGAGGAGCCACTGTCTTGACCTATTTATAATCATACTTTGAGTTTTGTTAGGATTCAAACTTTATACCCCATAATTTGCACCATGCACTAATTTTAGCTAAATCTCTATTAAGGGATTCACCAACCCAAGATCTACATTCAGGGGATGGAATTAATACAAAGAGAGTAGCATCATCTGCATATGCAACAAGCTTATATTCTAGGCCAAATAACATGTCATGTGTATATAGTATGCTAAGTAATGGGCCAAAAACACTACCATGTGGAACACAAGATATCACATCCCTATACTCACTATGGTGCCCATCAACAACAACTCCTTGATATCTATTACTTAAAAAATCAATAATATTGCTAAGAAACGACCCACCTACTCCCAACTGTTTGGGTTTGAAAACAAGGGCCTCATGATTAACACGGTCAAAGGCAGCACCAAAATCAAGGCTAATCATACAAACTTTCTGACCACAATCAAGGGATTTCTGTACAGCATTGGAGATTGTAATATATATA
>NC_090733.1:71546333-71558833 GCF_036898095.1 Palaemon carinicauda
AGGCTATAAGTGGATCGATGTAAGCTGGGTTGGTTCTTTTTATATGGGTAGGGGCTGTAGTCAATTTGGCTGTTAGTTGTTGATTGGTTCCTGTAAACGGAGGCAGCACCAAGTTTGGGACGGAGCAGCTCTCCCATTGGCTGAAGCACTTGTTAGGAGGGGATACGTCACAGCCAAGCTACTGCTACCCTCATGGTCGTCGGAGTTAGGTAGGGCCCGACTAAAGGCCGATTCACACGACCCATTTTCTTTCCGACAGGCTGGCTGTCGGTTAAGCGGCGTCTAGCTTTCTTATGTGTATTCAAATGCAACTGTTCACACGACCCGTTAGACTGATGGCGGCCTTCGGTCGTCAGCCATCCGAGTCGGCTCGGCTTTCTTTCCAAGAAACCTCGGCCGGTTTGACGGCCGTTAACCACCCATCCCAACCAGCAGGTGGATGATGTCTCGTGTGAACGAGGACCTGTATCATACCTGTTCGTTTTGTGGCCTACAACCTCGACTTTTCCTCATAGTATAGAGTCATAGAAATTACTTAACTTGTTATTGACACCATGTATGAAAGGTTAATTGAACTTTTTCAAGAGTATGAGGAGATTTTTGACATGGCAAACAAGATGTATGAAAATAATTTACATAAAGAAAAGTTATGGAAAAAGACTTGAGAGGCATTAGATAAAACAGGTGAGTTTATTATAATTTTATTATTCTTGGTATGGTGCATAAAATATAATAAATTTGCATAACTTATTTTATCAACACAGTTATCAACCAACATCTTATAGTGTCAAAATGATCACAATTTATGTAAACAATGAAAACCGCACGCGGGTAAACAGATAGGGAACGCCTCGTGTGAATGTACAACATTTCGACGGCGGTTAGCCACTGCCCAGCCTGTTGGAAAGAAAACGGGTCGTGTGAATCGGCCTTTATGCTGGGTTGCACTCTCAGTGCTGATCACGGATGAGCTGAGACGCTCCCTGATCGGGATTTGGTGTCAGGCAAACTGTTCTGCCGATCAGCTTCCATGTCCAGTGATTCCCAAGCTACTTCCTGATTAGGTGAGGCACTCGCCAGTAGAGTTTTAGGCTGTTGGCAAGGGATTGGTTGGTGTTCTTATGGCAGGAGGGTAGGACAAACATTTCTTCAGTAGTGTTGTGGTTTGACTTTTCCTGCTGGATGGGTAGGCAATAATTGTGATATTCCCAGTGATGTCCTCTCCTTTGATGCTTTTGTCGAGCAACAGGAGTTGTTGCTTCTTAATAGCTCCCTGCTGGATGTGGCAATACAAATGTTAAGAAAGTCTCATAGTTGTCATTCCAACATAACGGCCTGGGCATCCACGGACTTTTACAAAGTTGTCGTCGATGTAGCGGACATATATTTCAGAGCAATCTACATATGAAAAAACTCTTTCCCCGACGACTGCCATGAGAAGTTGGCGAAGAGGATGCCCAGAGGAAAGCCCATCGCTACGCCATCATTTTATATGTACATGTGCTTACAATGGGTGGTGAAAGGGACATTCATGCATATTTCCAATAGAGTGTGGGGGCATGCACAGGAATGTTGAGTAGAGGGGTCGGATCATCCATATAGAACTGGTGAAGGATAAGCTGAATGGTCGTGGTTACAGGAACAATCGTCAAGAGTGACTCCACATCAAGGGAGGCAATGATTCCATCACTGGAATGCCCTTTGATGTTCATCAGGAACCCCGTAGAAGAAGCCACACTGAACTGGTCAAGACCATAAAGGGTTAGAAGAGTGTTGTTGGTATTTAAGAGTCGGGCAGGTACTGGCTGATGATAGGGCAGATGGGATTCCTGGCTTTATTGGTCATCATATTCCTATTGAGGTAACCAGGCCCAAAATCACCAGTGATGGGCCGAAATAGGATAGTATTTGAGCTGAAGTTGATGATGTCGATTGTGCGATTGGCCTCTCTTTTGATGTTCTCGGTGGGGTTTGAAGTTAGTCATTACTAAATTTTAAGATGTGCTTAGAAAAAAAATCGCCAACAAAAAGTACTGCAGATGGAGACTTCTCCTATTGTACAATGGTCCTGAGGTAGTTGAACCCTCGCATGAGTCAGGTACAGCCCTCTACTTCCCTTGGGAGCTTTATGGGAGGCATGCAGAAAAAAAATGGCCATATATCTTGTTCCATTTTTCATTTCATTTTTCTATCAAACTTTTTATAAAGCTGATTGTCATTTATTTCAACACAAAATGAAGACACACAATAAAAATTAACTAAGTAGGTAGTAGGATGGTAAGGCACCAACCACCCATTGAGATATCACTGCCAGAGAATTATTGGCTCCTTTGACTAGCCAGACAGTACTATACTGGATCCATATCTCTGGTTATGGCTCGATTTTTCTTTGCCTACACATACACCGAATAGTCTGGCCTATTCTTTCCACATTCTCCTCAGTCCTCATACACTTGACAACACTGAGATTACTAAATAATTCTTCTTCACTCAAGAGGTTAGCTAAAGCACTATGATTTTTAAGTGGCCACTTTCCTCTTGGTAAGGGTAGAAGAGACTCTTTAGCTATGGTAAGCAGCTCTTCTAGGAGGACACTCCAAAATCAAACCTATGTTCTCTAGTCCTGGATAGTGTAGTGCCATTGCCTCTGTACCATGGTCATCCGCTGTCTTGAGGTGGAGTTCACTTGCTTGAGGCTACACTCGGGCACACTTTTCCATCTTATTTCTCTTCCTCTTTCTTTTCTAAGTTTTTATAGTCTATATATGAAAGATCTATTTTAATGCTGTTACTGTTCATGAAGTATTTGATATTGTTCATTACTTCTCTTGTAATTTATTTACTTTATTTCATTTCCTCACTGAACTATTTTCCCTGTTGGAGCCCTTGGGCTTATACCATCATGCTTTTCCAAATAGGGTTGTAGCTTAACATGTAGAAATAATAATAATAATAATAATAATAATAATAATAATAATAATAATAATAATAATTATAATAATAATAATGATAATAATAATAATAATTTAGTTAATCCCTCGCTTGAATCAAGTACAACCCTCTACTCTAACTGAGAGCTATATAGGAGACACGCTAAAAATGGCTATGTTTCAATTTTTTATTTCATTCGTTTTCTATACATTTTCAAAGCTGCTCCATATCTCAATGAAGGAGAGATGATTATCCCTCTACTGCCCTCCCACTAAGAGCACACCCAGGAGTGCTAATATCTCCTTTGGCTCCGTAGCACCATATGTGGCAATTTGACTTGCCATCCTTGTCGCTGCAAGCTCTACATGTTTGTTTGTCAAGGTGACGATTTACTGAACAACGGAATCAGTAACAAAAAGCTTGAATGCCTCTTCCAGTGCAATTATATCTCCTGCTTCCTGAGTTTTCCCTAGAGTAAATCTTGCTAAGAGGTTCTTTGACAACCTTCTCTTTGTTGCAACGTGCTGAGGCTGATAGCTCCACCTGAAATTACGTCGGGTGGAAATTGATGTTTTATTGAAGTTCACAACAGATTGAGCATCAGCCCCCAGTGACGTTCTCCTCTTCATCCATCACTGGTAGAAGCAGTAGCAGAGGTACTGGAAGGGGCAGCAGCAGAGGTACTAGCAGGCTAGCAGGGACTGCAGCAGAGGTACTGGCAGGGGCAGCAGCTGAGATACTAGCAGGGGCTGCAACAGAGGTACTGGCAGGGGTGGCAGCAGAGGTACTGGCAGGGGCTGCCGGAGAGGTACTGGCAGGAGCAGCAGCAAAGGTACTGAAAATCTTCCTTTTTTTTTTTTTTTTTGGAAGAGCATCATCACCTTCAGACTCATCATTACTTCCTGGTTCGATCATGGGTACATAATCTTCGTCATCATCATTATCGTAGAGTTCGTCTATTTCTAGGTTGTCACTGAATTCGCTTTCTTTATCAATATGTTGCTAACATCATCAACACCTTTACTATTACTACTATCTTGCACTGATAGGTTACTTGATGTTTTCATTGTCGGAAAGTTCCTCAGCACTGAGCCACTTGCCATAATTTTGTTTTCTGTGAAATAGATAAAAAATAAATAAATAAATAGATTGAAAAATAAATAAATAAATAGATTAAAAATAAATAAATAAAAAGAAAATCATTGAATAGATAAATAAATAAATAGATAAATAGATAGATAGATAAATAAATAGATAAATAAATAAATAGATAAATAGATAAATAAAAATCTCAATACCTGATATGAAACACATCATATTTCACAAAATACAACGGTCATCACAAAGTAAGGAGAATATCACACTGGTGAAAAGTCTCACAGTTACCACAACATCGGGTGATTTTCTCCCGAAATCACAAATTTTCCCTTCAAGATGTCATACAAACCCATGAAGATACTAAGAAGCGGAGCGTGTTCCCGCATTTTCATTGATATGAGTCACATGAACATACCATGCGCCGGGTGTAAATCTTCCAATGATGTTGCTCTAAGGCTAAGTTCCTCAGCAAGCAGAAGGGGCTGAAGGGCATTGGTGGTAAGGAGGGTACCTTTCTCTTGATGGTTAAGGATGGAGTCGATCAGCAGTTCAACTTAAACCCTCTTGTCTATAGGTTTAGGTTGAGAACTAAAGTGGCAGTTAGGGCTTAGCTTCAGTATCTCGTGCTGGGTCGGCGAGGGGGAGAAAGTTGAAATATTAATGTAGTCCTGTTTCTTTTCTGGGATGCGAATCGTGCCGCCATTGATGTAAATCAGCTCTTTAGAGATTGTTTTAACTTTCCAAGCCCAGTCACGGTCCTTGAGAGACTGGAGGACTTGCAAAATATTGTGCAGGTAGGGGAGGTCCTTGGGGTTGTTGACCTCGGCGTCGTCATTGTGGGAGTCACTTTCGGTGTCCGATTTTTCTTCCTTAACATCTCCAGGATGTTGTAATACATTTTGCATAAAACATGAAAATGTACTGGCAATTGTCTGTAATATTCATGATGTTATTGCTAAACAATTTAGAATTTGAAAGATATTCGAAAGTAATTTGTGCCATTAATCCCTCCTTTATTCTTTGATGATTTCTTTACAGTTAAAGAGCTATTAAAGGTGATAGTTGGAAGATACTGAACAGGAAGAAAAGTTTCTATGTAAATTATGAGAAAATTCAATATCAGTATTAAGTGAACCAACAATGTGGAAATCCATTAAACCTGCTATAAATTGGTGAAAAATAGATATAAAAAATTAATTATTCAATTGTAATAAACAAATGAATGAGATTGATCAATTTAAGATTTTAGGGCCTTTAAAATTCTCATGTTTAATTTTTTCATAAGATTTTGTAGAATAAGTTGTAAAATAAGCATTAGAATTTATATAATTTAGGAAATAAATTATAGAATTCACATAAGATATAAAATAAGTTAGAAAATTCATATGTTAGGAAATAAGTTTTAAAATAAACTATGAAATATATAATATAGCAAGATCTTCATTGCTTTGACCTAATTAATTGGCTATCTTTTATGGAAATATGTTATAAAGTAATTATCATTTAATATTAAGCGCTATAGAAAATCACTTCGGAGAACAGATACATATTTTTCATCTACGGCATTTCCAGAAGGCTTCGGCAAATTTTCAAAGATTTCGAATACTTATGATAATATGTAACATAGTATTTTGTCTTAACCAAAATGTCCAGAACCTTAATTATATTTCGATTTCATTGAAGAACTAGGCTTCCTTCTTCTCTCCAAATGTTTCCAGACATAAAACAACCCGAACCTTTTCCCTTAGGTTTTCAAGACCAGGAATCGACTGTCTCTGTTGTCTGGTCTTTGTCGAAGGTCCATTTAGCCTCAAACTTCTCTCATTACCAGTTTTCTTTTGTCATCCTCGCTCGAAGATGCTTTCTTGTCTTGCCATCCTATTCTCTTCTGGCCATTTACTCTCAAACCATTTGGCAAACGGCCAATCCGGCAATGAGAATAATACCAATTTCCACAACAACAAAAACAAAAGCAGCTGTTTCTAGTCCACTTCAGGACAAAGGCTTCAGACATGTCCTTATTCATGTGTGGGGTTGGCCATTTTATCACTACGCTGGCTATGATGGATTAGTGGTGGCGGAAGACTTTAGTCTGACTGCTCACAGCAAACCAACATAGTATAGATGGTCCTGACTAGTACAGCTTTGGTGATCATGGCGATACACAAACACTTGCACCACATTAAGGTATCCCCACTCAGAAAAAGATGCATACTACGATTCATGTTAAATAGGAAATGTCTCTGATTAAAGCGTTAATCTTTATAACAGTGAAAATGTTGGTCCTTTGTTAAGTTGACATTTATGATAATCTTAAACTCTTCTTACTGAAGAACAATCAGGATCCTCATCTAACAGCAAACATATGGGTTAAGGACGTAGTCGTAATAGTCATATGACGTGAGAAAAGATCATTGTGCGACCAAAAAAAAAAAAAAAAAAAAAAAAAAAAAAAAAAAAAAAAAAAAAGTTAAATAATGGAAATAGGTTTTTTTATATATTTTATCGTTTTAACAGATAATTGCAAGCGAATTGTTATTCAATGTCGTTAGCTTATTTATTAAGAATTGACAGTTGACTTGTATGAGGTCTAGTAGATAATCACTGTGTTATAATTAACTTCACTCATTGGATCAATATTATGAAATTGGTCAATTTGATCCATGTTGCCATACAATCTACAAAAAATAGAGAGAGAGAGAGAGAGAGAGAGAGAGAGAGAGAGAGAGAGAGAGAGAGAGAGAGAGAGAGAGTGTGTGTGTGTGTGTAGCCACTAATACGTTTGTTTTATATCGTGTTCCTTCTGTTGATATTAGTTATACTTTGGTTTTTCTGTTTCTGTTAACATTTACCAAATTTTTAAGGCTTACAGTAGTTGTTACAGATAAATTTAATTATGTTGTTGTTATTGTCATTTTATACAAACATATATATATATGTATATATAAATATATACATATATATATATATATATATATATATATATATATATATATATATATATATATATATATATATATATATATATATATACAGTATATATTTATATATATATATATATATATATATATATATATATATATATATATATATATATATATATATATATATATATGGATATGTATATGTATATGGAGATGGATATGTACTGATTTATCGTGGAGTAGATGCAGGAATCAGAAAGCATGGTGTTGCTATGATCGTAGGACCCAGACTTGCCCCCTATATACAAAAAATACAATTGATCAGCGAAAGACTTATTAGTTGCACATTTAGAATAAAGAACACAAATTATAATGTCTTTCAGATTTATGCACCACAGCAAGGCCACACACAAGAGGAAAAAGATGCTTTTATGGAACTTTTAGAATTACATTTGGAGGGACAGCCAGAAGGCATCAACCTACTACTAGGAGATTTTAATGCACGGGTTGGCTGTGAGAGAAGAGGGATAGAGAATGTAATAGGCCCATTTGGAGAGGAAACAAGAAACGTTGAAGGAGAAAACTTAATAGATTTTTGCATAAGAAATCACCTAAAGATCATGAATGGATTCTTTAAACACCAGGACTCACACAAATACACCAGATATAGATGGAATCAAACCACAGGGCAGTTTGATCAAAAATCAGTAATTGATTATGTCGTTATATCAGATAAGAGGCTTGTAGAAAATGTTAAAGTATTGCCAGGAGTCTCCCTTGATTCAGATCATAGACTAGTCATAGGAAAAATTTACATTCCTCCCATAAGAACAGAGAAAACAGAGAAGAGAAAAATTATAAAAACAGAATCCTTGAAAGACCCAGATATCAAAATAAGATTTCAAAACAAGTTTACAAAGAGGTTGCAACACCTGGAACAGCGGGATTGGAAGGAACTGAAGGAGATTGCCTTGGATGTAGGAGAGAAGGAGCTTGGTTGTAGGTTTGTTGGAGGTACTAGGAAAAGGCGTACAATTTGGTGGAATGACGAAGTAAAAGGTGCAATAAAGATGAAGAACAAAATGCACAGGAAGTGGATGAAAGAAAGGAACCAACAGACTAGAGAAGAATATGTATCTTCTAGGAATCAATCAGAAGAGATTAAGAGAAGATCGCGGATAAATGCATGGATTAAACTAGGAGGCGAATTGAGGGATGATCTCAAGAAAAATAAGAAGAAGATCTTTACAGTTGCAAAATCATACAGGAAAGATAATAGAAAACAATATAATATAAAGGATGAAAATGGAAACATTATTGGCACGGCTACAGAACTTAATGAAAAATGGACTACTTATTTCAATAGGTTACTAAATGTAACTACAGAAGAAAATGAAGAAGAATATATCTTTCAATTTGACAGAGAAAATAGGGAGGATGTGATTACTTATCATGAGTTTGAAAATGCTTTGAAAGAGATGAAAAATGGGAAAAGCCCAGGGTATGATAATATACCAATTGAGTTATTCAAAGAGGGAGGGGACCTAGCAAAGCAGATATCATATGACCTAACCTTGTCATTCTGGTTAGAGAGCATGGTTACTGAAGACTGGGGAAAACATATTTCTGTACCCTTTTATAAAGGTAAAGGTGATTCAGGTAAATGCGAAAATTATAGAGGTATAACGCTCATATGTCATGCAGCAAAACTTTATGAGAGGATTTTAGAAAAAAGGGCGCGACACATCATTGAACCTCAGCTAGGCGAAGAACAGCATGGATACAGAAAGGACAGAAGTACATCAGATCTCATATTCGCCTTGAGGCTTGTTATTGAAAAATCATGGGAATACAATAGGCCACTGTATATAGCATTTATTGATTTGGAAAAGGCATTTGACTCGGTACCTAGGAACAAATTGTGGAGGTGCTTGGGAGAGGTTTATGGACTCGACGGTAGATTGGGAGCTGCAATAAAGAGCACGTACGAACCATGTATGAATAATGTAAGGACTGGATACAAGAATGAAAATTGGTTTAGAGTAACAACAGGTGTTAAGCAGGGAAGCGTTCTTTCCCCACTCTTGTTCATTGCATATATAGATGTAATTATAAGAAGTTTTAAGGAAAGAATAAATATCTCGGGAGACATTATGATTTTTGCGGATGATATTGCTTTCTGGACATATGATCGGGAGGAACTAGAAAGAGCATTGATAGCCTTGAACGATTGTTTAACAGAAGCTGGACTGAAGATGAACATTAATAAAACAGAAATATTAACAATCAGCAAACAACAACAAGCTCCAACGAACATCATGATAAGAAATACGGTAATTAAGGACACCAACGCATTCAAGTATTTAGGGTGTATGTTTACAGATAACGGCTATAAGAACAAAGAAGAAATTACTGAACGAATAAAGAAATATAATAAATGTTGTGGAGCACTCTATCCAATTATGAGAGATGCATACGTACCTATAGAAGTAAAGAAAACCATATTTGAAGGATTACTAACACCAATCATGACATATGGTTCAGAGAGCTGGACAATGACCATCAAAGACAGGAGCAGAGTCCAAGCTTCAGAGATGAAAATCCTGAGAACAATAATGCACAAAACAAGAAGAGATAGAATAAGAAATGTAGATTTTAGAAGGATGGTTGGGGTATCTCCTATGTTGAACAAGATTGAGAAGGGACAGCTGAGATGGTTGGGACATTTAATGAGAATGGATGGAAATAGAATTGCAAGGAAGAGATGGGACTGGACGCCTGGTGGGAGGAGATCAAGAGGTAGACCACGTAAACGCTGGAGGGATGGAATTGAAGAGATTTTGACAAAGAACAACATGCCAACAATTGAACAGCTGAGAAGAGAGGGAATTTTTGAAAACAGAATTGAGTGGAGAAGACAACTGATTCCACTGACAGGCTGAAAGCCTACCTGGGAGTGGAAGTGAAGTGAAGTGAAGTGAAGTGATATATATATATATATATATATATATATATATATATATATATATATATATATATATATATATATATATATATATATATATATATATATATATATATATATATATATATATATATATATATATATATATATATATATATATATATATTAAATAACCTAATCAATTAAAGTTATGTATTTAGGAAGAAATCTTTGTGACAATATAAGATTTATAACTGATAACATGATGATATTGATATGTTGTATTCTAGATTATTTAGATAATCAAGATAATAGTATTTAATGTTGTGTAAAAGGAATGAAGGTTTACAATATTATGATAATGTCCAGAATAATTAGATTGTTTCTTAAGGATTTTATTTTTCATAAATTCTTATATAATAAATAAATGTACGAAGATAAATTACAATCTTGTACTAGTTTGTATATAATAACTGAAATAATTGAGAGAGAGAGAGAGAGAGAGAGAGAGAGAGAGAGAGAGAGAGAGAGAGAGAGAGAGAGAGAGAGAGAGAGAGCATTATAAACACTAAAGATATATGAGAATTCGACAAAACTATCTGTTATTATTATTATTATTATTATTATTATTATTATTATTATTATTATTATTATTATTATTATTATTATTAATAATAATAATAATAATAATAATAATAATAATAATAATAATAATAATAATAATAATAATAATAATAATAATAATAATGGCTATCTCAGCGTCATTAATATCATAGAATATATTTTCGATGGTTCTAATAAGTTTGTCTCCATATTATTCCTTCTGCCAGTCACTTTCTATCTAAGTATAAAGTAAACAGCTTAACATGAAAGTACATAATCTTTGTATCGGAATTTTGTGACCAAATGTCAAATCTAGGGAAGTTTTATTGTTAAGTTTCTTAGCGACTCATCAAACCTAAAATATTTAAAGAGCAATTTCTTATTGAATATCTAAAAACATAATCTAAATAAGAATAAAGTATGCAAAATATAACAAATTTATTCATTTTGAAATCGAACCAATTGAACCAAAAAAAAAACTATATCAATTCTGTTGTGGTGATAAACTAAAGGTTTGTAATTACCTATATTAGTGATCAGAAGTTGAACCTAATTAGCATAACTATGATTATAAAAAATTAAGAAGAATTTCAGTGAATAAAAACTGGAACATTCGAAATATTGAAAGATATCTTTCACTAAACACTTAGAAAAAGTAAAGATTTTTTTATATGAAAATTCACAAACATAATAAATGGCTCATCTTCCCTACATAATAAAGAGAAAATATCTGGCTATGTATATGTCTGGTTATGAATAAATATACATACACACATATATATATATATATATATATATATATATATATATATATATATATATATATATATATATATATATATATATATATATATATATATATATACATAAATTAGTCGTGCTTTTGACAGGTCGCGTACACAAGTAATTATGTAAATTCCTAACCCTATTTCTTTGATCAACGCATAGTGATGGTCACTCTGGATAGACAGTTGAGTTTTTATTGACTTGTGCGATTTTGAAGGGGTGTCTATCCCATGTCAGAAGGGATGTTCATTTCATGTGCAAATTCAGATTCCGAGTTCCATAGTTCTGTAAAAGTATTGGTTCAATTTACGTAAACATTGGCAGATGTATCATGAAAAGTAACGTCAGACAATATGCAGTTTTTGATTGTACAAACATGAGGGGCTTTTCAGAGAAATTGCTTTTCGATAGGTTGGATTTATCAGCAGGCAAGTAAATATAGCATATGGGGGGAGTGATAGATAGTTATGAATCATAACTATCTATTATTTTCCCCATATTGAATTATAAGAAATTTGTGACAAATCTAGTATTACAGTATAATCCAACAATCATATCAGTAGCTAGAATGGTTAGTAATAATGAGACTTCATGTATAAAAGTGTTATATGCATATGGTTAGAATACTCTAAACACAAATAGGAATATAAAATATATTTAGGTTAATTGATTATTGAGGTTTGATAAAATATTTTAGGCAGTTACCTTATCGAACTGGTATAAAGAGCAATCAGAGATTTCAGACCTCCGCCAATGAAGTTTGTCCGGATCACCTCTAAAATTGAATGGGTTCTTCCGGAGCATAATACTTATCCCTCGTTTGATTTTGGTGACAATCGGGCGAGACGTTTTTGACATATTACTGCTAACAGATAAACAAACAGATAAATAAAAGAAAGTAATAATTGTCAGCTAATGAAAATGAAAGTCTTGTACCTACCTCAACTTTTTTCAGTGTCCTCGGTATCATATTTTTATTATTTGGGTCTTTTTAATAGCAGTGATTGAATTAAAACATTTATTGATAATCGGTCTTAAAACATCTACATAACTGTTCTATATATACTGTATACCTTGTGGAGGACCAAAATTTAATTACTAATAGCTCCCAATACATGATTCGTTGTCAAAAAAGATGAAAAATAAATCCAGATTTTAGGTCCTGTATTTATTTTCTAAAAAACATTAAATTTCCTTAATTTCTTTTTTTATTA
>NC_090733.1:71568833-71583833 GCF_036898095.1 Palaemon carinicauda
CTCTGTAATTTTTTAATTCTAATATTTTTTCATTTTAATACCTTATTGCTTGGAATGCAAATAAAATTCCAATTGATTATCTATGAATTATGTTGAAAAAAAAAAAAATATATATATATATATATATATATATATATATATATATATATATATATATATATATATATATATATATATTTTACATAGCATGAACATTAGATTTTGAAGACTGTTCTTTATATTATGTTATGTTTACAAATAAATCTGTCTACAGGAATTGTCTATTTGAGGTTATCTATCATTGTTATATCATAAGATTTAATTCATACAAATTTAAAGAATTTAGTTATAGGATAAGAGAGAGAGAGAGAGAGAGAGAGAGAGAGAGAGAGAGAGAGAGAGAGAGAGAGAGAGAGAGAGAGAGAGAGAATTTATTTTGAATTAATTGGTGTGTTTTATTAGAGAAACCATGATTTTGTACGATAGAAATTATTTAAATAAAGAAAAACGAGATAGTTTTTATGGTAAACGGACAGAATACCTATGGACTAAATACCTAACGGACTGAATATGACTAACGGACAAAATGCCCAATGCATATTATTTTTCATGATCATTAGGGAAAAAACGACTTATTAAAAGAAGAGGATTTTCACAAAGAGAGAAATAAATTACCTAAGGATAATATAGAAGAATAGTTTACCACTGCTTAATTACCAAAGTACTTCCTCATAAGCTACAACCTAATGACCACGTTGCATATTTACAAATACTTTACTTTTGTTCTAGCCTTTTTTTTTTTTATTCTAGTTCTTAAGAATAGTTTACCACTGCTTAATTACCAAAGTACTTCCTCATAAGCTACAACCTAATGACCACGTTGCATATTTACAAATACTTTACTTTTGTTCTAGCCTTTTTTTTTTTATTCTAGTTCTTAAGAATAGTTTACCACTGCTTAATTACCAAAGTACTTCCTCATAAGCTACAACCTAATGACCACGTTGCATATTTACAAATACTTTACTTTTGTTCTAGCCTTTCTTTGTTATTCTAGTTCTTAAGAATAGTTTACCACTGCTTAATTACCAAAGTACTTCCTCATAAGCTACAACCTAATGACCACTTTGCATATTTACAAATACTTTACTTTTGTTCTAGCCTTTCTTTGTTATTCTAGTTCTTAAGAATAGTTTACCACTGCTTAATTACCAAAGTACTTCCTCATAAGCTACAACCTAATGACCACTTTGCATATTTACAAATACTTTACTTTTGTTCTAGCCTTTTTTTTTTTGTTATTCTAGTTCTTAAGAATAGTTTACCACTGCTTAATTACCAAAGTACTTCCTCATAAGCTACAACCTAATGACCACTTTGCATATTTACAAATACTTTACTTTTGTTCTAGCCTTTCGTTGTTATTCTAGTTCTTAAGAATAGTTTACCACTGTTTAATTACCAAAGTACTTCCTCATAAGCTACAACCTAATGACCACTTTGCATATTTACAAATACTTTACTTTTGTTCTAGCCTTTCTTTGTTATTCTAGTTCTTAAGAATAGTTTACCACTGTTTAATTACCAAAGTACTTCCTCATAAGCTACAACCTAATGACCACTTTGCATATTTACAAATACTTTACTTTTGTTCTAGCCTTTCGTTGTTATTCTAGTTCTTAAGAATAGTTTACCACTGTTTAATTACCAAAGTACTTCCTCATAAGCTACAACCTAATGACCACTTTGCATATTTACAAATACTTTACTTTTGTTCTAGCCTTTCGTTGTTATTCTAGTTCTTAAGAATAGTTTACCACTGTTTAATTACCAAAGTACTTCCTCATAAGCTACAACCTAATGACCACTTTGCATATTTACAAATACTTTACTTTTGTTCTAGCCTTTCGTTGTTATTCTAGTTCTTAAGAATAGTTTACCACTGTTTAATTACCAAAGTACTTCCTCATAAGCTACAACCTAATGACCACTTTGCATATTTACAAATACTTTACTTTTGTTCTAGCCTTTCTTTGTTATTCTAGTTCTTAAGAATAGTTTACCACTGCTTAATTACCAAAGTACTTCCTCATAAGCTACAACCTAATGACCACTTTGCATATGTACAAATACTTTACTTTTGTTCTAGCCTTTTTTTTTTTTTTTTTTTTTTTGTTATTCTAGTTCTTAAGAATAGTTTACCACTGCTTAATTACCAAAGTACTTCCTCATAAGCTACAACCTAATGACCACTTTGCATATTTACAAATACTTTACTTTTGTTCTAGCCTTTCGTTGTTATTCTAGTTCTTAAGAATAGTTTACCACTGTTTAATTACCAAAGTACTTCCTCATAAGCTACAACCTAATGACCACTTTGCATATTTACAAATACTTTACTTTTGTTCTAGCCTTTCTTTGTTATTCTAGTTCTTAAGAATAGTTTACCACTGCTTAATTACCAAAGTACTTCCTCATAAGCTACAACCTAATGACCACTATGCATATTTACAAATACTTTACTTTTGTTCTAGCCTTTTTTTTTTTTGTTATTCTAGTTCTTAAGAATAGTTTACCACTGCTTAATTACCAAAGTACTTCCTCATAAGCTACAACCTAATGACCACTTTGCATATTTACAAATACTTTACTTTTGTTCTAGCCTTTCGTTGTTATTCTAGTTCTTAAGAATAGTTTACCACTGCTTAATTACCAAAGTACTTCCTCATAAGCTACAACCTAATGACCACTTTGCATATTTACAAATACTTTACTTTTGTTCTAGCCTTTCTTTGTTATTCTAGTTCTTAAGAATAGTTTACCACTGCTTAATTACCAAAGTACTTCCTCATAAGCTACAACCTAATGACCACTTTGCATATGTACAAATACTTTACTTTTGTTCTAGCCTTTTTTTTTTTTTGTTATTCTAGTTCTTAAGAATAGTTTACCACTGCTTAATTACCAAAGTACTTCCTCATAAGCTACAACCTAATGACCACTTTGCATATGTACAAATACTTTACTTTTGTTCTAGCCTTTTTTTTTTTTTTTTTTTGTTATTCTAGTTCTTAAGAATAGTTTACCACTGCTTAATTACCAAAGTACTTCCTCATAAGCTACAACCTAATGACCACTTTGCATATTTACAAATACTTTACTTTTTTTCTAGCCTTTCTTTGTTATTCTAGTTCTTAAGAATAGTTTACCACTGCTTAATTACCAAAGTACTTCCTCATAAGCTACAACCTAATGACCACGTTGCATATTTACAAATACTTTACTTTTGTTCTAGCCTTTCTTTGTTATTCTAGTTCTTAAGAATAGTTTACCACTGCTTAATTACCAAAGTACTTCCTCATAAGCTACAACCTAATGACCACTTTGCATATTTACAAATACTTTACTTTTGTTCTAGCCTTTCTTTGTTATTCTAGTTCTTATGAATAGTTTACCACTGTTTAATTACCAAAGTACTTCCTCATAAGCTACAACCTAATGACCACTTTGCATATGTACAAATACTTTACTTTTGTTCTAGCCTTTTTTTTTTTTTTTTTGTTATTCTAGTTCTTAAGAATAGTTTACCACTGCTTAATTACCAAAGTACTTCCTCATAAGCTACAACCTAATGACCACTTTGCATATTTACAAATACTTTACTTTTGTTCTAGCCTTTCTTTGTTATTCTAGTTCTTAAGAATAGTTTACCACTGTTTAATTACCAAAGTACTTCCTCATAAGCTACAACCTAATGACCACTTTGCATATTTACAAATACTTTACTTTTGTTCTAGCCTTTCTTTGTTATTCTAGTTCTTAAGAATAGTTTACCACTGTTTAATTACCAAAGTACTTCCTCATAAGCTACAACCTAATGACCTCTTTGCATATTTACAAATACTTTACTTTTGTTCTAGCCTTTCTTTGTTATTCTAGTTCTTAAGAATAGTTTACCACTGCTTAATTACCAAAGTACTTCCTCATAAGCTACAACCTAATGACCACTTTGCATATGTACAAATACTTTACTTTTGTTCTAGCCTTTTTTTTTTTTTTTTTTTTTTTGTTATTCTAGTTCTTAAGAATAGTTTACCACTGCTTAATTACCAAAGTACTTCCTCATAAGCTACAACCTAATGACCACTTTGCATATTTACAAATACTTTACTTTTGTTCTAGCCTTTCTTTGTTATTCTAGTTCTTAAGAATAGTTTACCACTGCTTAATTACCAAAGTACTTCCTCATAAGCTACAACCTAATGACCACGTTGCATATTTACAAATACTTTACTTTTGTTCTAGCCTTTCTTTGTTATTCTAGTTCTTAAGAATAGTTTACCACTGCTTAATTACCAAAGTACTTCCTCATAAGCTACAACCTAATGACCACTTTGCATATTTACAAATACTTTACTTTTGTTCTAGCCTTTCTTTGTTATTCTAGTTCTTAAGAATAGTTTACCACTGTTTAATTACCAAAGTACTTCCTCATAAGCTACAACCTAATGACCACTTTGCATATGTACAAATACTTTACTTTTGTTCTAGACTTTCGTTGTTATTCTAGTTCTTAAGAATAGTTTACCACTGCTTAATTACCAAAGTACTTCCTCATAAGCTACAACCTAATGACCACTTTGCATATGTACAAATACTTTACTTTTGTTCTAGCCTTTTTTTTTTTTTTTTGTTATTCTAGTTCTTAAGAATAGTTTACCACTGCTTAATTACCAAAGTACTTCCTCATAAGCTACAACCTAATGACCACTTTGCATATTTACAAATACTTTACTTTTGTTCTAGCCTTTCTTTGTTATTCTAGTTCTTAAGAATAGTTTACCACTGCTTAATTACCAAAGTACTTCCTCATAAGCTACAACCTAATGACCACTTTGCATATTTACAAATACTTTACTTTTGTTCTAGCCTTTCTTTGTTATTCTAGTTCTTAAGAATAGTTTACCACTGCTTAATTACCAAAGTACTTCCTCATAAGCTACAACCTAATGACCACTTTGCATATTTACAAATACTTTACTTTTGTTCTAGCCTTTATTTGTTATTCCAGTTCTTAAGAATAGTTTACCTCAGCCTAAGTACCAAAGTACCTCCTCATAAGCTACAACTTAATGACCACAGCAAATATGTCCGAAATGGAGTTCGTTACTGGTCACAAAGGGGGAAAAAACTTATATATGAAGGCTTTGCATATGTTGTCAACAATAAGAAAGGGAATCGTATATATTGGAGATGCGAAAAAAAGAGATTCTTGCACTGCCAGCATTATTACTTGTGATAATGAGATGCAGAAAATCTCAAGTAACAATTCACATCCACCAGATGAAGCCGCAACTGTTCACTGAAAGTTAAGGAAAGCATAAAAGAACGAGCGCTACAATCTAATGAAGCTACATCTTCCGTGATCAATCAATAGCTCGTAGTGTAAGACGTGCAAGAGTCTGTGTTAATGCAGATAAAGATCGAACTGTGACTACAAGAGGTGATAATTTTCTACTCTATGAATCAGAAAGTATGATAATTTACTCTACTGTAAAGAATTTGGACATTTTACGAACAAAAAACAAGTGGTTTAGTGATGAGACATTTTCCTGTGCGCCAGTTAATAAACAATTAAACACAATTCATGCCTCTGTTGCCGCAAGCAATACATTGCCACTACTCTACTGTATTGCATCGAACAAAGACGAGAAAATCCTATGAAGAACTATATCAGTTCTTAAAAGAACGTAACCTATATCCAGAGTCTGTTACAATGGATTTTGAACAAGCAGCGATAAAAGCTTTAAGAAAATTTTTCCCAAATGCAACTGCCCATGGTTGTTTGTTTCACTTCACGCAGTGTCTGTGGCGAAAAATCCAAAGCCTTGGTTTACAAGGCTGGTATAGATATCCTGAAAATGCTCTTATAATAAAACAAATACAAGCATTAGCTTTTGTGCCACCAAGTGATGTTATTGATCTCGTTACAGAATTTATGCAATCACTAGACGAAGAAACCGACTAAGCTTTGAGTGAGTTCTTAAGATATTTCGAAATAACCTGGCTTGGCATTATTCAGCGTGGCCGACGAAGACGCCCAACATTCGACATTAGAACATGGAATGTTTTCAATAGAATTGGGTCAGACATTCCAAGGACCAATAATTCCTTGGAAGGATGGCATCAAGCTTTCAATAAAAGAGTCGGTGTAACTCACCCAACCATCGAAAAACTAGTGAGAAAAATTGAGCTGGAACAGGCTAATACGGAACTGATACTCGAGCAGCTGTCTTTGGGAGAAGATGTATCGACAATTAATAAGAAATATGCTCGACTAAATGAAAGAATAAAAAAACGTTATGATAATTATGACTTTAGTACAGGTTTGGCTTATCTAAGGGCCATTTCACATAATTTGTAATGTTAAAATGTTCATTTCTTTTCAGTCATTAAAATTTTTAATGGTGTCATTGTTATAATCATGTACCTTTCAATAAGGAAATGTTCTCGTCCTTCTTTAAATGTATTTCTTTAAATCCTTCTTTTGGCATTATTATTATAGAAATGTATTGAAGGCATTTTGTCCATTAGGCATTTTGTCCGTTAGGCATTCAGTCCGTTAGGCATTTAGTCCGTAGGCATTTAGTCCGTTAGGCATTTAGTCCGTAGGCATTCTGTCCGTAGGCATTCAGTCCGTAGGCATTCAGTCCGCTAGGCTTTTAGTCCGTAGGCATTCTGTCCGTTAGGCATTCAGTCCGCACATGAGTTTTTATATTAGGTGAAAATATTGATTTGTTTGTGAAATTGATAAAAGGAAGTGAACAGTTAATTCAAATAAAAGACGAAACAAAATTATTTACTGAAATTGGAATCGTAATGGCAAAGCCTTGCTGATGGGGAATTTAAGATATAAAAAAACAATATTTTTTGCTGGAAATTATTCTTAGATATTGATATTCTAAGATTACATTTTTTTCCAAAATTAGTCTATCCAATATTGTTGTTGGAAGAAGAAAGAATAGATATGACTTTGTCTTCCTAATTATATTGTGAAGTATTTGCTCACCATCATAAGAATACAAATGTATATATATATATATATATATATATATATATATATATATAAAACGGATTTTGAGCGAAGCGAAAAATCTATTTTTGGGTGAGATGGCCATGTCGTCCTGATGGAAGTTCCTATAGGGTAGCTTCCTAGGGTATATTACAACTACGGCGATATTCCCAGAGAATTTACCTTAAGGTACCAGAATTCTAACTCCTGGAGCGAGTATCCCTCGTGAAAGGGATATCGCGACATATCAGAGGACGTATTCTAGACACGTCACATGGCAATCTACGACCTGAACAGAGATTTCGTCTCGTAGGAGGGAGATTGACGAGATACGAATTTGGGAAAGAAAAAGCGGAGCCGCTCCCAAGGCTTCCCTATCCCCCGATTCGTATGCGTGCCTGGCGCCAATCCTGGCGCCATCTGTATTCCTTGTAGCGTACACGAGGTGCTACAGATACTGTATGTAGGGAGGGGTCCTACAGCCCTTTCTTAGAAAGGCAAGGGCGGGTCCATCAGGACGACATGGCCATCTCACCCAAAAATAGATTTTTCGCTTCGCTCAAAATCCGTTTTTTGGGCTCAAGCCATGTCGTCCTGATGGAAGTGTACCAGAGCATTACTGTATCTGTGGATTCTCAGAACGTGCCGTACTCCCCGGAGGTAATTTTTTCCCGGTCGACTAGACCTAGAGACCTAAGATGTTACCGTTATACATCTTTTCAACTAACTATAAACTATGTTAGAGCTTCCTGCCCCCTACAGGGAAGAGTCCTACTAGACTCTGGAAAAGTCTCGAAGAGTACATATATCTATGTACGAATACCAGGCAAGCTAATATAGTGGTCTCGCCCTATATTAAGTAAAGCATAGTTTGTAAAGGACCACTGCGTCAATATGAAATATCGACCAGTTTTCCGCACAATACTTGTATTGGACAAAGGTTTTATATCCGCATAGGAGGAAAACCAATGCAACATAGCTTGCATAAAGGAACAATTCTATTAGAATTATCCCAGATAAGGTACATAGAATGAATGCTCAATTATACCAGTAAATTGACACAGGTGAAGGAGACGCAAGGTTCTCAAGAACCAGATTATTGACAGGCAATAAATAGACAGGTTAACCACAATTACATATATATATATATATATATATATATATATATATATATATATATATATATATATATATATATATATATATATATATATATATACATACAAGAAGAGGATAACCCAAAACTTTAAGCATAAGTATGATAGTAAACAGGGCTTGTTTGTCTGAAAGAAAAACATTAGATGCCACTTTTAAGATACCGAGGTATCAAAGTCATAAAAGCCTGTATTACAAATCAATGACATTAGCGTTAGAAACGCTCGGCACACATGTCTGCACTTATGCTAGGTTCACCTTCGGAAATGGAACAGTCTGGATGGGCAACACAGTGCCCTCACTTAGTTTGTAGTACAGTATGTAACTACACACTCACCCTGGAATTAATCGTCCCAATTAAGACCACTGTTCCTCGCAGAGTTAAACAGTAGGGTTAACACCGCGACCCACTGCTACCACAGATCTCTTTTAGTTCCTCTACTTGCTTCGCATAGTGGCGAAAGAACACTCTGGAAGACTTCCAGCCAGTGTATGAACGGAGATGTTCAAAATCCATGCAATTAAAGAAATTTAAGAATGAGGCAACTTTCCTCGGATCGTGACCTGCGGGTGCATTGTCAGGATCCGCTCTGCGAATAAAATATGTGATTTTCGCTCTGAGTTGATTCAGAGATAAATTTGAGCCTGATGTTTCTCCCCTGAATAGTTGACCACCCTTGAAGTCTGAAGTTCTATGAAGATAGACCTTTAGGCATTCTACTGGACATAGAGATGCATCTTCTTTCAGAGGGCAGATTCTCCAGGGACCCCACCTGTTGGTGGGTAACTCATTCTTGGCGAGAAACGTAGGATCCGGAAACAGGTTCAGTTCTTCCCCATCCAGGAACTGAACACGACCTGCCTCTCTCGAGAGGCTACAATCTCACTAACCCTGGCCCCGGACGCGAGTGCAAATTAGGAAAATAACTTTTTGTGTCAAATCCTTTAACGCACATTCTTCATTGCTCAACAGAGAAGCGAAATGAAGAACTTGTCTAAAGACCATGAAATGGGCTTTGGAGGTGCTGAAGGTCTGAGCCTAGCACAGGCTTTCGGGACTTTATTAAAGATCTCGTTACCTAGGTCGACCTGGAAGGCATATAGAATGGGTCTTGTCAAAGCAGACTTACACGCTGAAATCGTGTTCGCTGCCAACCCTTGACCATGGAGGTGGGGAAAAAAGATAAGCAGAAGTCTGTCAAGATCTCCTGCGGAATCTTCGCCTTGACAAAAGGCCACCCATTTTCTCCAAGATGACTCATATTGCCTTCTAGTAGATTTGCATTTATATTCCTCAATGAAGTCTATACTGGCTTTCGAAATCCCGAAACGCTTTCTCACCGCTAGGGAGAGAAAATCATGAACTGCAGGGTCCGGGTTTTCTGTAATGAAGCGCAGACAGTTGACTTCTGGACTCGCTGGGTCAGAACTGGATCTGGTCGTGGTACAAACTTCAGCTACAGTTCCAATGCCAGGAGGAACCACACGCTGTTCGGCCACTTGTGGGCCACTATTGCCGCTACCCTTTGAAGGATCTCAGTTTGTTGAGGACCCTCAACAGAAGGTTGTGAGGAGGGAACAGATAAATCTTGGACCATCTGTTCCAGTCGAGGGACATCGCGTCCACTGCTTCCGCTAAGGGGTCCTCGTACGGGGCACGTACAGGGGCAACTTCTTGTTGTCTTTCGTCGCAAAGAGGTCTATCTGCAGTTCTGGGACTGATTCAGAATGAAGGAGAATGATCCTGCGTCTAAGGACCATTCCGACTCTATCGGTGTGAACCTGGATAGAGCGTCCGCTGTCACATTGCGGACTCCTTGAAGGTGAACTGCCGACAGGTACCACTTCTTCTTTTCCGCCAATCGGAAGACGGCCAACATCACCTGGTTGAGAGGTGGTGACCTCGATCCTTGTCGATTCAAGTATCTTACAACTACCTCGCTGTCTATTACCACTTTATGTGGAACGAATGACGTGGGGAGACTTTCTTTAAGGTAAGGAGCACTGCCCTAGCTTCTAGAAAGTTTTATGAGAAAGGTCTTGAATAGCCTGGACCAAGTCCCCTGGACTTTTTTCCGATGAGAGTGACCTCCCCATCCCTCCTTTGAGGCGTCTGAGTGAATCGTCACCGACGGGGGAGGTGGCTGAAGAAGAACCTGACTTCTTTAGATGTCTGGCTTGGGACCAAGGCCTGAGAAGAGTACTTAGCCAAAGCGGCTGGTCTTCTCAGATCTCTTCACGCGTTTGATGCATAACTTCTCCAAACTCCGATTGCATCCTTTAGCTGTGCTCTTAGCACTGGGTCTGTCACCGAAGCAAACTGGAGAGAGCGCAGTACTCTCTCCTGCTCGTGTCTTGATATCCTTTCGGAATCTTGAAGTCTCTTGACAGAACCCGCTATCTCCTTCCTTTTCTTCGCTGGGGTGGAGAAACGGTGTGACAAAAGGTCCCAGTGGATCTTAGCCACTGGAACTTTTGAGATGGAGAAAGTCGAGACTTTTTCTGTTGATCTTGAAGCCTAGGTACTCTAGGAACTGGATCACTGACTGGAAGCTTGCAAGCATTCTGTCTCGGATGCTGCCCACACCAACCAGTCGTCCAGGTAGGCTACTACCTGAATTCCCTTTAGGCGAAATTGTTTGAGAGCTACGCTCGCAAGCTTCGTAAAAATCCTTGGGGCTATGTTTAGCCCGAATGGCATGGCTCCGAAGGCGTATAGTCTTCGCTGTAGCCTGAACCCTAGGTAGGGGGAGAGTCGATGGCTAATTGGGATGTGCCAGTAGGCATCTGACAAGTCTATAGAGACGGAATATGCCCTCTTGGGCAGTAAGGTCCTTATGTGTTGCAGTGTTAGCATTTTTAATTTGCAATTCACTATGAACTTGTTAAGTGGCGACAAGTCCAGAATGACTCTGAGCTTTTCCGAGTCTTTCTTGGGAACACAAAACAGCCTCCCTTAGAAATTGATGGGCTTCACCCTTTTTCTCCAACCGTTCTTGAACGTACTCCTCCATAACGGGGGTGGAGTGTTGGAAAAACCGAAGGTACGGGGGTGGAGTGCTGTACCAGCTCCCGCCCAATCCATTCTTGAGTAGGCTGTGGGCCCAGGGATCGAAGGTCCACCGATCCCGAAATTTCAGAAGTCTCCCTCCTACCGGTATCACCTCACTTGGACTGCCGTCCTGAGGTCTTGCCTTCCTGACCACGACCACCCCTGAATCCCCTTCCCCTTGAGGGGCGTCTAGACGAGCCTCTGGCTGCTCCTCTAGGCTATGCTCGGAAGGAAGTAGACTGCCCTTCGAACGTTGGGGTGAATGCCGTGGACTGTGTCGACACGGCCTGGGGTACCCACTGAAAGGTGGTCGGGGTTTGTGCCACGATCTGGGGCACTGGGGGCAATGGCAATTGCAGTTGCTGTTGCTGTCTAAGAGGCTTGGCTGGCCGAGACGGTAGCCTAGTCCTCATAGTCTTCCTCTTTGGTTGAGGACCCTCATCCGGGGAAGACTTTCTTTTGATAGCCACGTCCCACTTCTGGAGAAGGTTTCTATTCTCCAAGGTGGCTTTATCAAAAACTTCTTTGACCAAGTCGGTAGGGAAAAAGGTCTTTTCCCCAAATGTTGGAGGAGATTAGTTTCTTTAGCTCGTGCCTCACTGTAGCCGAGGTAAACACGAACTCCCTACAAGCTCTCCTTGCCTTGACGAAGCCATAAAGGTCCTTCGTCACTGTGGCCAGATGAGGCTTGGCCACTACCATGAACATTTCATGGACCTTGGGGTCACTTGCCATCGTCTCGAGAGTAGTCTGAAGAGACCTTGAGGCAGTCAGTCTTTCTTTTGTATCGAACTCACTTCGCAAAAGAAAGTCAGACAGCTTAGGGAGGTCCTTGCCGAACTGACGTCCGGCAATATCAGCCTCCAACTTTCCCACTTAGAACGTAAGATGGACGTCCTTCCAATCTTTGTGGTCCATAGGCAGGGCCAGCGACAAGGGTTTACACTCCTCTAGGGAGGGGCAAGACTTGCCGGCCTCGATTGCTTTTAGTACAGCCAGAAACCCTTTCTGTAAAAGGGGGAAGGCTCTAGTAGGCGAGGACACAAAGGAAGGGAGCTTCCTATTCAATGCAGCTACCTTTGAGTTAGAGAAGCCCCTCTCTTTCATCGAAGATGAAAGTAGAGCTTGAGCCCTAGCATGGTCATCCCTATGACCTCCTTCGGCTCTGCCTCCTCCTTTGAAGCTGGTTCCTTCCTCAGCCGGACATAACAGTCCGGATATGGTGCCTTGCTGGGCCAGAATTCCACCCTCCAGGGGAAATGAGCCCAGCATATCCGAGATGACGATCTTTCCAGTCGTCATCGACATGTGCTCAGCATACCTCCATGGGTTAGCATCCGAGCACAAAGGAAGGTCTTTCACATTGAGCTTTTCTGGGGCCCATGTGATTCTGCAAGGCACTGCATTCGCAGTTCCATTGCAGCCGCCTTCTCCTGATTCTCCTTCTGCATTTGTTGGATCATTCCAACAATAGAAGAGAAGGCCTGTCCCAGCTCTACTGGGAGACCGGCCGATGTAGAGGGGCTTGAACTTCATCCTGGGCTTCTGCAAGGAGGTCTTCCTCCTGACACCCGTCCACATCAGATATCTTGTCATTTAGCTGGATGTCTTGCATCGCGACCGCGACTTCAGCATCCACCTGGATCTGAACTTAGGGGATCTCCTCTTGAGGCTGGGGAATCACTGCATCAGCTGATGCCTTAGGGAAAAGATACGCCCTCATCTTCTCACTTGGAAGATAAGGGCCAGAAGTGTACTTTTGGAAGCCCCTTACCCAGGTACGAAGCTTCTTCCTAGCTATTTAAATGTCTCATTAATCAGGTTAGTGCACACAGTACATACCTGAGGGTCCCAATACCGGAGATCATCCTTGGAGACAGCGTATGCTGCGTGTCTCCTACAAAACTCATGTCCGCAGAGGTTCTTGCTGCTGACATTGCAGAAAGCACTTCCCCACTTCGGAGTGTCCTTCTGTAAAGAGAAGAAATTTCCATGAGTATCAAGTGAACTATGTATCACTGGATATGCATAGTATAGCATAACAATTCAGAAATTAAAGACACACACTTGTGTTTCCCTCACAACCCATTGCTGCAGCCTTCCAGATAATAAAATCAAAATGGTTTATCTCTACTAGAGTAACCAATGCAAAGTTTCCAGAGGAAACAGGTGGAGCTCACACCTAGGCAATGATTTTAAAATCCGGGATAATAGACAGGGAAGAACTCTGCTTCTTGTCTGAAGGCAACAGCAAAGGGCCGTGCAAGAAAACACAATAGTGTTAGAAGATACAGTGCTGTACCTAAACTTTTACTATAGTTTTCTTCTTACTGTATATGCTATACAGAAGAATACTAGTACAGTATAGGAGGATGTGTGCCGGCCTGCCTTTGCCGGCCGGCACACACCACAATTAGCTTTAAAGTATACTACTTAACAGCTATAGGGCGGCAGCCCTCTGGTTCAAATGCCTGTGCCGGCGGCAGCAGCTGCCGGCCAGCAACAGCCAGTGTTGGCCGGCAATGATTGCCGGCCAGCAACTACACAAGGTAGTACCCAGCTGCCGGCCACACTCTTGGTGACCGGCAGACAAGGACTGACATAAGCCGGCCGGCAAAGGTACAAGACCGATGCCAGCCGGCAGCAAAAGAACCAGAAGACTACACCTGCCCGGCTGCCGGCCTCATAGGCCGGCAGCCGGGAAAGGTACAGCACTAGAAGAAAATAGAATGGATGCCGGGATAAGAGTGTACACAACCCCCCGAGCCCGGCAACCGAAAGAGTGCATATAAGGAAGGGGAGAAACTTAATTCAGGCTTCCTTGACCAATGCCGTCCGGCTCTGCCGGCAGGCATGGATGAGGGACCAAGAGAGGTCCGGGCAGCACTCGAAAACATAAGACCCTTGCCGTCCAGCATCTCTGCCGGCCGGCAATGGGCTTAGTCAATTCCACATCCCAACCTATACTAGGTCCAGAAGTAGAATGACGTATAGTACAGTAATACCCCTGCCGGCCAGCTCTGCCGGCCGGCAAGGTACAGTACAGTAATGGCTAGGACATTACGGAGATAGACGGGGAAGGGACAAGAGGGTCCTGCCAACCTTGCTTTAGTGACAGATCACCCGCAGCCAAGAACTTTGTCTTAGCCTAAGGGAGATCTAAGGGAAAGGGCCAGCACAGTAGTATAATACTTGCCAGTTTCCAGAGCACCAAAGCAAGGAAGGCGTTGCTACTCCCAAGGGAAGATTTTATCCTCCCCGAGAACAGCAACAGGACTTAGTCTGGTCGATCACAAAAGAAGGAATCATAACTTACAGAAACCTTCGATAGTGACCTAAGGGAGCTAAGCTCCCTTTGTAAGTGTTAGGTCAGCGAGGGAGACTCTGCCCCAAGCCAGACAACACGGACTCAGACTAAAAACTCTGTTGTTCTGTCCCTCTTTGAACCAGACTTTGCTGGAACAGGAAGGTACAGTAACACCCTAGTATAGTTTTATCGAAAATAAATTCGGAAAAAACCACTTAGGGATAAGCCCAAGGCTTAAACAGAGGGAAAGGGATTGCATACCTTCTCCGAAGAAAAGAAAGCAACCGGGGAGTATAATAAAGTATACTAAGGCTCCATAAGCAATTAGCCTAGGCACCAAGAGAATCGATTACCTAATTCACCGAAACTCTCACGTATACAATCTTGGAAATATTCCACACAGTCTAAAATGTATAAAATATAGCCTAAAGCTTC
>NC_090733.1:71591333-71628833 GCF_036898095.1 Palaemon carinicauda
AAGGCCTTTACGAAAACCAAATTGCAAACTAGGGAATAGATGATTAAGTTCAGCAAACCTATCAAGACGTTTTGCCAGAAGACGTTCAAAAACTTTAGATAATATGGGAGTTATGGAAATTGGACGGTAATCAGTGGGACTTGAGCTACCACAAACACATTTACGCAGAGGAGTAACATTACCAATTCTCCAACAAGTGCTAAAAGCTCCTCTTCTTACTAACTTGCGTAAAATATCAGATAACTTTGCAGCTAAGAAATCTGCTGTCTTTATAAAAAAAACAAAGGAAATATGCCGTTTGGGTCTACACCTCCATAAGCATCAAGGTCCATCAACAGAGCTTTAATCCCACGAGATCTAAAAGCTAAACTAGTTAGTTTAGCTTCAGGAAAACAGGATATATATTTGCTCAAAATCTATTTTTGGGTGAGATAGCCATGTCGTCCTGATGGAAGTTCCTTTATAGTTGCTTCCTAGGATATATTTGACTACAGTGATATTCCCAGAGAATTTAACCTTAAGGTATCCAGAATTCTAACTCCTGGCACGAATATCCCTAACTTTTACCTTTAGGGATATCGCATAATATCAGAGGAAGTATTCCTGACACGCCATATAGCTATCTTCACCCCGATTAGCGTTTACGCTTCGAGAGGGAAAGTGGTAAGAACAAGAGGGGAGCCGTTATTAAGGCACCACTCCTTACTGTTTTGAGTACATATATGACGTCATATCCGACCGCCATCTTGTTATTCCTTGTAGCGTTAAGCGAGGTGCTACAGATACAGCACTTTCGGGAGGGATTCTTTCAGCCCTTTTGTAAAAAGGAGGGCGGGTCCATCCGGACGACATGGCTATCTCACCCAAAAATAGATTTTTCGCTTTGCTCAAAATCTGTTTTTTGGGCTCAGGCCATGTCGTCCTAATGGAAGTTTACCAGAGCATTAATGTATCTGTGGATTTTCTATTAGTGCCATAACCTCAAGACCGACTTTCCTTAGTCATTTAGACTTAGAAACGTATGATGTTACCGTTATACATCATTTTAACTAATCATGAACTATGTTAGAGCTTCCTAACCCCTACAGGGAAGAGTCATGCTGGACTCTGGAAAAAGTCTCGAGGATTGCATATACCTTATGAACAATCTACCAAACAAACAGGTATACTGGTCTCACCATATACCTCTCAATCAGAGTTTGTATTTGTAAGGGAACAAATATATGTATGAACTACCGACACCTCCCTGGATCTACTGGGCTAGCTGTATGCTAAGACAGACAGGTTAGAATCCATGTAGAAACAATTGCTTGTATAAGTCAGCATTACTATCAAGGAATTCCAAGTCAGTCGTAACCAAGGACTGACGCATCCTGATGTGTACATACATACAGAAGGTTTGTTTACGTGTTGGAACATGTATTTATAGATGTTCACTTAAATATAAAAGGATGGTCAATGAAGGCTCAATACCTATTTTTATTTCATCTGAACTTTTTGGGGCGAATAAGACGCAAAATTCAATTCTAGTTTTATTGATAAACAATAATTTATGAAATCAATCTACATTTTATAGTAAAGTATAAAATATTATTAGAAATTCTAAAAGCATAGATATAGAAGTAACATCAGAAATACTTGTGTCATCTGAAAAGAAACACTTATGCCACTTAAACGGGAAAATTATTGTAAATTTTCTTAATTAGATTTCTGTCATTACAGTCTGTTCACACTTGCGTAACACTACGCATGGCACACACGTTATTCTTTAAAGCTTTTTTCTCCACCTTTTACAGTAGGAACAGTCCATAGTGTCACCATGGAGACACTTCACTTAACATGTTGCTCCGTAAGGAGTCCGCATGTACACCCTTCACATAACAGTCCCAATTAATTCACTGTTCCGCGCAGTCTTTAAGCAGCAGGTTTTAGCACACTACCTGCTGCCACCACGAACCTCTTGATCTCCTGCACTTGCTTCGCATAGTGTTTGAAGAATACCCTGGATGACTTTCATCCATTATACGAGCGAAGACTTTCAAAATCCATGTTTTGGAAGAAATTCAGAGATGAGGCAATCTTTCTTGGATCATGACCTGCGAGTGTACTGTCCGGATCCCCTCTGCGAATGAAGTAGGTGATCTTCGCACTAATTGTTTCAGAGACAAATTTGAACCTGAAGTTTCTCCCTTAAAGAGCTGTCCTCCCCTAAAGTCTGAAGTTCTACGAAGATATACCTTTAGGCACTCTACTGGACACAGAGATGCATCTTCCTTCAGAGGGCAGATTCTCCAGGGACCCCACCTTTTAGTGAGTAGCTCATATTTAGAGAGAAACGTTGGGTCAGGAAAAAGATTCAGTTCTCTACTTTCCGTGAACTAAATATGGCCCTCATTGTTATGTATTATTGCAATGATGTACTATATTATTTCAAGTGTTGCAGGCATTGCGCAACATTGCATCATATTGCATGAATAAAACATGTTGTGCTTTGTACATAAGTGTAATGATTTGTTTTGGTATTAGGATTAAAAAATTTGTTGATTATCTCAAAGATAAGATGTGATTCTTTATAGTTTTGTACTGGAGTAGGATTCAAGTCTTTTCAGACCGATGCTCTTTTGTTTAGAAATGTTTTGGTTTTGACAGATTGTGTATGACGCTCCACACACACTTAGGAGTCAGCTGTTAAAGAGCCATGTAGTCACATATATTATTAAACGTGTATTTTAAGAATACCAACGTCTTATTTAATCCCACCAAGAAAAATTGACGACAAGAGATGGGATCAGCTGAGAAATAATTACTAACAATTGTTCATCTATGTTCCAGGTAATTATTATGGTTAATAGAACTTCCTACCAAAGTACAACACTACAATTGGCGACGAGGATGGGATCAGCTGAGAAATAATTACTAACTATTGTTCATCTATGTTCCAGGTAATTATTATGGTTAATAGAACTTCCTACCAAAGTACAACACTACAATTGGCGAAGCTCAGGAGGACGAAAACAAGCAGGGAGAAACATTGGACCTTATGTAGAAGGACGGCCAGCACAAGAGAAGATCCTTATGTACATTAAGGGACAAGAGGAAAATCGCGCAATGAAGATTGTACAAGCAGCAGAACAGGAATTTCATCAAACAAACAAAACAAGAAAGGGTGAAATTTAAAGTTGGGTAGGCTACAAAACCGGTAGGAAGTAAACTTGTGACTGCAGAACAGTAGCTTAACCTACCATAGGTATTATGGTAAGACTCAAAATGCGTTTTAACATTGAACACCCAGAAAGTTTCAGCATCACTGCTGAGCCCAATTCTGTTGCAACACGATGGCAACAGTGGTGTGAGGAATTTAAGATTTATTTAGAAGCATTAGGGAACATGAAGGATGCCCAAAAGAAGGCATTATTACTTCATACAGCAGGTAGGGAAGTTCGGGAAGTGTTTAAGACATTGCAGCCTACAGATGACACAAGTGAAGCTCCAATTAGGGCTCTTACCACATATTTTGCTCCTCAGGTCAATAAATTTTTTGAAAGATACCAGTTTTCAGCACAGGCTTATCAGAAAGAAAATGAAAGTTTAGATGCATTTGTGACTAGACTAAAGAATTTAGCTGTTTCATGTGAATTTCTAGAGTTAGAAAATGTTATCATAGATCAAGTAATTGCACATCACAAGAGCTAAGAAAGAAATTATTGCAAGATAAAGATTTAACATTAGAAAAGGTATTGATAACAGGAAGAGCTTTAGAAACATCAAATAGGCAAAGTAACATAATAGGTAGTTCTACAAGCAATAAAATGGAAAATTCTAAAATTAATACAGTAGGTTCTAAGTGGAAAACCAATGAGAATCAGAGAAGGAATATGTCAAAGCCTAGTCATAGAAAAGTGCCTAACACTAATGTTCATAAATATCAGAATCAGGAAAACCCCAAGTGTTATAGGTGTGGTAAAACTGATCATCTTGCATATGAAGCAAAGAAATGCCCTGCTACTGGACAGACATGCCAGAATTGCAGAAAGATGGGTCATTTTGCAACTGCTTGTAGATTCCCTAAACAGTACGCAAAGAAAATAAATACTACAGTTGATACTATTGGTCAAGAGAATAATGCGGAAAATGTTCATGATAATCAGGTTAGTTCAGAAACTAAGGTGCAAAGAAACATATCATGGTAGAAGTAATCATAAATGGTAAACCAATTTTGATGCAAGTTGACACAGCAGCCGATGTATCAATTATGTCTGAGAAAATGGCTAAAAGCATTCCTAATTTGTTATTAGAAGGTACAAATAGAGTTTTGAAAGGTTATAAGGGTTTTGATATTCAGGTGATAGGTGCTTCGAACGTAGAAGTACAGTACAAAGAACAGAAATTAGAGAGAATGCCATTAACAGTAGTAAATGGTGAAGGACAAACTTTGCTAGGTTTGGATTGGCTACAATATTTGAAATTAAATTGGCCTAGTATTTTGAAGGTTACAGGTAGACAAGATGAAAACAAAAATGAAATATCTATGGATAATATCATACCAGAGTTTCAAGACGTATTTGAAGATAAAATAGGTACAGTAAAGAACGCAAAGGCAATTTTAGTTTTGAAACCTGACAGTTCTCCTAGATTTTTTGCTCCCAGACCAGTACCGTATGCATTGAAAAGTGCAGTTGAAACAGAAATCAGGAGATTAGAAAATGAAGGTTCCTGGGAAAAGGTTACATATTCAGATTGGGCTACACCATTAGTTCCTATTGTGAAGGAAAGTGGACAGGTTAGGTTATGTGGAGATTACAAAGTAACGTTAAATCCACAACTGCAAGTAGCTCAACATCCCTTACCAAATCCGAAAGACATGTTTGCAACTATGTCAGGATGCAGTTATTTTTCTAAATTAGATTTAAGACAAGCATTTCAACAGCTTCCCATGGATGAAACTTCACAAGAATTATGTACAGTAAATACATCCTTAGGTTTGTTTAGACCAAAGAGATTACCTTATGGAGTTGCAAGTAGTCCAGCTATATGGCAACAAACTATGGATAAGATTTTTTCAGGAATGCAAGGAGTATTCATTTTTATAGATGATATTTTAATTGCTGGTAAAGGCACAAGAGAACATAGAGAAAGATTGTGAACAGTTCTGAAGAAGTTGAAGGAACATAATATTAGAGTAAATAAGAACAAATGTATTTTAGAAGTTGATTCAGTGGAATACTTAGGTTTTGTAATAAATGGCAAGGGTATTCACAAAACTAAAGCGAAGATTAAAGCTGTACAATCAACAAAAGTGCCAGAAAATGTTAAGGAATTACAATCATTTCTAGGTTTAGTAACATTTTATGGGAATTTCATTCAGAATTTGTCTACAATTGCACATCCATTGTATAATCTGTTGAATAAGGGGGTAGAATGGAAGTGGACAAAAGAGTGTCAGGAATCTTTTGAAAGAATCAAAAAGGAAATAACATCACCTACATTCTTAGTACATTATCAAATGGATTTACCAGTTAAATTAGTATGTGATGCATCAAACATAGGTTTAGGTGCAGTATTATCTCATGTAATGCCAGATGGAACAGAAAACCAATTGCATTCACTTCTAGAGTATTGAACAAGGCAGAAAGGAATTACTCTCAAATAGAAAAGGAAGGTTTAGCATTAGTTTATGGAGTTAAAAAATTCCATATGTATCTTTATGGTAGGAAAAAGTTCACACTTGTTACAGATCATAAACCTTTATTAGCAATATTGGGTCCAAAAGCAAGTTTACCTACGTTGGTAGCTGCAAGACTACAACGTTGGGCAGTTACGTTAGCAGCGTACCACTATGATATAGAATACCATCCAACATCAAATATGGGTAATGCAGATGCTTTATCCAGATTACCCGTAGACAAAGCTCCAGAGGAGTATGATGACAGTGTTCTGTTAATTTCTGTATATGATGTAGCCTACCAATAACTGCAAAAGATGTAGCACACAGTACCAAGCGAGACCCAGTACTTAGTAAGGTTTTGGAGAGTTTAATGACAGGTAGGGACTTATGTGGAAAAGAGGAAAATTGTAAACCGTATAAGGATATATGATACAAACTGAGTGTAACACAAGGAATAGTGATGAGAGGTTCCAAGGTAGTTATTCCTAATTCACTGAGAAATAAGGTTTTGTCTGAAATACAGTACATGCTGATCACCAAGGTATTGTAAGATCAAAGTCAATCCGATAAATTTTGTATGGTGGCCAGGTGTAGATAAAGATGTGGAATCTTATATAAAGAATTGTATGAATTGTGTTATGCAACAGAACAATCCTCAATTTGCTAGAATGCACCCGTGGGAGTTACCCAGGTATCCATGGCAAAGAGTGCATATAGATTTTGCAGGTCCTTTTTTAAATTACTTGTTTTTGATAGTAGTAGATGCTTACAGTAAGTGGCCAGAAATTATCCCAATGAAGACAACAACGTCTTACGCCACAATAAAAGAGTTAATGCAAATTTTTTCAACGCACGGTATTCCGGAAAGAATTGTTACGGATAATGGTCCACAATTTACCTCACAAGAGTTTAAAGAATTTTGTAATGTCAATGGTATAAAGCATACATTTTCAGCTACATATCATCCATCTACTAATGGAGAGGCTGAAAGATTTGTCCAAACGTTTAAACACAATATGAAGTGTAGAAAAGCAAATTCAGGTAATATATTTTTGCATGTGTCAAAGTTTTTGTTGTCTTATAGAACAACGCCGCACAGCACAACAGGCGTGGCACCCTCAAATTTGTTGATGGGGAGGAGGATAAGGTGTAAGTTAGATTTGTTGTATCCAAGTTTGCAAAGTGATTTAGAAGATAAAGGGTATAAACAAGTAGTAAAGCTTCCTAATGTAAGACATTTTTTACCTCTGTCTGATGTCATGGTAAGATCGTACAACACTCCAGAGAAGTGGGTACCAGGAGAGATTGTAAGAGAGATAGGAAATTTACATTATGACGTTCGTGTTGTTGATAATGTTGTAAAACGTCATGTTGATCAATTACAGCTGTTAAACAGAAAGACAGTAGAGCATGTGAATGTTAGAGATGAGAAACTTAAAGAAGTAGTTAGATCAAATGAGTCAAATATTAACCAAGATGGTCCAACATCCAATGTAGATTCAGAACCAATTCATGTACCAGTACAAGATGAGGTTAAAGTGCTTCCTAATAGGATTAACAGAGGAAAGCCCCCTGAGAGATTAGATTTATGAAGATTTTTACAATGTCAAGTTAAGGGGGAGGAGACTGTTATGTATTATTGTAATGATGTACTATATTATTTCAAGTGTTGCAGGTATTGCGCAACATTGCATCATATTGCATGAATAAAACATGTTGTGCTTTGTACATAAGTGTAATGATTTGTTTTGGTATTAGGATTCAAACATTTGTTGATTACCTCAAAGATAGGATGTGATTCTTTATAGTTTTGTACTGGAGTAGGATTTAAGTCTTTTTAGAGCGATGCTCTTTTGTTTAGAAATGTTTTGGTTTTGACAGATTGTGTATGACGCTCCACACACACTTAGGAGTCAGCTGTCAAAGAGCCATGTAGTCACATATATTATCAAACGTGTATTTTAAGAATACCAACGTCTTATTTAATCCCACCAAGAAAAATTGACGACAAGAGATGGGATCAGCTGAGAAATAATTACTAACAATTGTTCATCTATGTTCCAAGTAATTATTATGGTTAATAGAACTTCCTACTAAAGTACAACACTACACTCATCTCTCGAAAGGGCCATTATTTCGCTAACTCTGGCACCTGAGGCTAGTGCAAATAGGAATATAACTTTTTGGGTCAAATCTTTCAGAGAGCAATCTTCATTGTTCAGGGTTGATGCCAAATGAAGAACCTTATCTAAAGACCATGAAATGGGCCTCGGAGGGGCTGCAGTCCTAAGCCTAGCGCAGGCCTTAGGGATCTTATTAAAGATTTCGTTAGAGATGTCTACCTGGAAGGCATACATTAAGGGTCTAGTCAAGCAGATTTACACATAGAAATCGTGTTGGCTGCTAATCCTTGTTCATGAAGATGAATAAAGAATGATAGACAGAAATCCGTTGAAATTTCTTTTGGCTTCTTTGCCTTGACAAAGGCAACCCATTTCTTGCAGGACAACTCATATTGTCTTCTGGTAGATTTAGACTTATATTCTTCTAAGAAGTTTATACTGTCTCTCGAAATCCCAAACCTTTTCTTGACTGTTAAGGAGAGAAAATCATGAGATGAAGGTTCCGTGTTTTCTGTGATGAAGCGAAGATAGTCGACTTCTACACTTTTTGAGTCAGAACTGGATCCGGCAATGGGACCAGCTTCAGTCGCAGTTCCAATATTAGAGGAAACCAGATGCTATTCGGCCACTTGTGAGCCACTATCGCTGCCGTTCCCTGAAAGGATCTCAGTTTGTTGAGGACTTTCAACAGAAGATTGGGTGGAGGGAACAGGTAAATCCTGGACCATTTGATCCAATCTAGGGACATCGCGTCATCTGCTTCCGCTAGAGGGTCCTCGTATGGGGCCACGTCACGATGTAGCTTCTTCTTGTGGCTCGTCGCAAAGAGGTCGATTTGCAGTTCTGGGACTTGACGTAAGATGAAGAAGAATGATCCTGCATCTAGGGACCATTCTGACTCTATCGGTGTAAGCCAGGATAGAGCGTCCGCTGTCACATTGCGGAACCCTTGGAGGTGAACTGCTGACAAGTGCCATCTCTTCTTTTCCGCCAAACAGAAGATGGCCAACATCACTTGGTTGATTTGGGGCGATCTCGAGCCTTGTTGATTCAGACATCTCATTATCACTTTGCTCTCCAGAACCAGTCTTATGTGGATCGAGTAGCGAGGCATCAGTTTCGTCAGAGTTAGAAAAACTGCCATGGCCTCCAGAATGTTGATATGGAAGGTCTTGAATAGGGAGAACCAAGTCCCTTGGACTTTCCGTTGGTGAGAGTGACCTCCCCATCCTTCCTTTGAGGCATCCATGTAAATGATGACTGAAGGTGGAGGTGGTTGTAAGAGCACCGATTTACTTAGGTGCTTGGCCTCCGACCATGGCTTGAGAAGTGATCGCAGACGAGTCGGTATCGGTCTTGATAGATCTCTTCGAGTGTTTGATGCGTATCTTCTCCAGACACCTGTTGCATCCTTTAATTGTGCTCTTAGCACTGGGTCTGTCACTGATGCGAATTGGAGGGAGCCCAGCACTCTCTCCTGCTGGGGTCTTGATATCCGATCGGATTTCAGAAGTTTCTTGACAAATCCTGATATCTCTCTCGTCTTCTTTTATGGAATGGAGAGGCGGTGTGACTGTAAGTTTCAATGAATTCCGAGCCAATGAAACTTTTGAGCTGGAGATAGTCGAGACTTTTTGGTATTGATCTTGAATCCCAGATGTTCCAGGAACTGGATCACTGTCTTAGAGGCTTGCATGCATTCTGCTTCGGATGCTGCCCACACCAGCCAATCGTCCAGATAGGCCACTACCTGAACTCCTTTTAGATATAGTTGATGAACGACTGCGTTTGCAAGCTTCTTGAAGATCCTTGGGGCTATTTTTAGTCCGAAGGGCATATCTCTGAAGACATATTGTTTCTTCTGTAGCTTGAATCCTAGATAGGAGGAAATTTGGCAATTGATTGGGACATGCCAATATGCGTCTGCCATGTCTATGGAGACTGTGTATGCCCTTTTGGGCAACAGGGTCCTTATGTGTTGAAGGGTTAGCATCCTGACCTTGTGGTTTACTATGAACTTGTTGAGTGGCGACAAGTCCAGAATGACTCTGAGTTTGTCTGAGTCCTTCTTTGGAACACAAAACAGCCTTCCTTGGAATTTGATGGACTTTGCCCTCTTTATTACTCTCTTGTCTAAGAGTTCTTGGACATATTCTTCCAGAACGGGAGTTGAGTGTTGGAAGAATTGAGGGAAAGATGGTGGAGCTACATCCCAGCTCCAACCCAGTCCGTTCTTGATTAGGCTGTGGGTCCAGGGATCGAAGGTCCGGCGATCCCGAAAAGAGAATAGTCTCCCTCCTACGGGAAGCATCTCACTTGGAGTATTGACCAGAGGACTTGCCTCCTTGGCAGCGTCTACCTCTATTTCCTCTTCCTCTTGAGGGGCGTCTAGAGGATCCTCAAAATGAACCTCTAGCTTTCGGCTGAATGGTAGTAGACTGCCTCTCAAAAGCCGGGGTAAAGGCTGGCGATTATGTCGCCAACTGCAGGGGTACCAATTGGTACGTGGTAGGGGGTTGTGCCACCGCCTGGGGCACCGCGGCCGCGGGAAGATGTTGTTGTTGTCTAGGGGGGTGAGAGGGCGCCCTTGGCCTCTTTGTCTTCCTCTTAGGTTGGGGACCCTCATCCGGGGAAGACTTCCTCTTCATTGACAAGCCCCACTTTTGGAGAAGGTTCCTATTCTCCGTGGCAGCTTTGTCAAGGACTTCCTTGACCACTTCACTTGGGAAGAGGTCCTTTCCCCAGATACTTAACGATATCAGCTTCCTCGGTTCGTGTCTCACCGCAGCCGAGGCAAACACGAACTCTCTGCAAGCTCTTCTGGCTTTGATAAAACCATATATGTCTTTTGTTACGGTTGCTAGATGTGCTTTGGCAATAACCATAAACATATCTGGAGTCTGGGATTCGCTTGCCATTGTCTCTAACATAGTTTGAAGAGACATAGAGGCAGCAAGTCTTTCTTTAGTCACCTGCTCCCTGCACAGGAGAAAATCTGACAACGGTCCTCGCCGAACTGGTGTCCCCCAATGTCAGCCTCCAACTTCCCGATTGAGAAGGTAAAATGCACATCCTTCCAGTCCTTTTAGTCCAACAGTAGAGCTATGGAGAACGGCTTACACTCTTCGAGTGTAGGACACAGTTTCCCCGCTTCAATCGCCTTCAAGGCAGCCTTGTACCCTTTTTCCATAAAGGGGAAGGCCCGAGAAGATGAAGCAACAAAGGAAGGATGCTTCTTGCTCATAGCCAGCACCTTTGAGTTAGTGAAGGCCCTCTCCTTCAAGGTTCTCATCAGCAAAGCCTGAGCTTTAGCATGGTCAAAAACTGTGACCTCTTTCAGCTCTGTCTCCTCCTTTGAAGCTGGCTCAGCCTCCAGACGGACGAAGCAGTCTGTGTAAGCCCCGAAGCTGGGCCAGAATTCCACATCTTCGACGGGAAGTGTACCCAACTTCTCAGAAATGAAGATCTTACCTGCCGACATTGGCATGTACTCAGCATGCCTCCATGGGTTCACATCCGAGAACGGAGGAAGATCCTTTACGTTAAGTCTCTTCTGATACGTACGGGAAGCTGCAAGTTGGCGCATCTCCAACCTTGACGCAGCTTGCTTCTCATCAGTTTGTTTCTGGATCTGCTGCACCAACGTTAGAATTAAAGACAAATTCGTCCCAATGCCGTCCGATGGGGGAGCAGCTGACGTCGAGGGAACAGGTTCTGGGGCAGGAACCGATGAATCCGAAACTGCTTCGGCCTCCTCCTCGTCAGTCTCAGGAGCCACAGTTGACTCCTCTTCCTGACCCTCCGCAAGAAGTTCTTGTTCAGTGCCCTCTAACACTTCTGACATCCTGTCATCAAGCTGGATGTCTTTCATGGCATCCGAGACATCAGACTCTACTGGAATCTGGACACAGGGGATCTCTGGATGAGGCTGAGGGATGACTGCATCTGCCGATGCCCTTGGGAAAAGATAGGCCCGCATCTTCTCATTAGGAAGGTAGGCCCCGTGGTGTTCTTCTGAAAACCTCTGACCCATTCTCGCAGCTTCTCCCTTACTTCTCCCTTGACTCCGTCGATTTCTGGTCGTCAAAAGCCTCAGTAACCGAGTTAGTACAAATGTCACATACCTGGGGTCCCAATACTTCAGAGGTCCCTGAGTAGTCGCTCAGCGTGCGTACGTCCTGCACAACCTATGGCCGCAGAAGTTTTTACTGCGGACATTGCAGAACATGCTGTCACACTTGGGATGGTCCTCCTGTAAAGAGAGGAAAATTCAATGAGTGAATAATCTCACATGATTAAGTATACATTATATTATTTTTTTTTTTTTGCATGTAGCTTAGGATAGATAAGCTAGAAAGGAAAAAGGAAAGATACATACATGTGCTTCCTGTCCAGCCAATTGTTGTGACCTCCCTCAAAATTAAAACTATTGGTAAATCTATGCAGAGAACTATTGGAAGATTTCTATCCTATGAGGATAGGAAAGTGTAACTTAACACCATCTTTCAGACGTTTTAATATTGGGGATTGTTATCAGTGATCAGTAATTAAGTTATAGAAAGAACTTACTTTCTTTATATCATATGGTCTCAACAACAGGCCGCACATGGTAACACAGAGTATGTTGGAAGAAAATTTTGGGCTACTGTATAATCTATACTGTAGTTTTCTGTTTGCAGTATGATCTATATTGCAATAATACTGGCTACTGTATAACCATATACTGTAGTACCCACCGGCATATGCCGGCAGGCTAGCACCTGGGTACAGTTCAGAAGATATTTTGCCTTCTGGGATAATGGGCGGCAGTCCGCCGGCCGTCGGTGGGCCGCCGGCGGACCGCCGGATGCCGGCAGTCTATGCCAGCCGGCGATTAGGCAGTATACCCGGCGGTCGGCGGCCCATCTGGCTGCCGGCAGCTAGTCATGGCTGCCAGCAGGTTAGAACCCATTGGTACTAGCTAGTAGAGGTAGAGAGAAAGCATGGATCGAAGGATGTGTAAGAGCTCTGCCTTACTGCCTTCCATCCAGAATGAGGGTTCAAATGGAAGGGGAGAATGTAACATTCAAGCTTCCACCCATCCATAACATTGCCAGTCCCTGCCAGCAAGGTTTATTGATGGCAGTCCAAGAGAGGGCTGAAGAACACTCAACAGAGCAGCGACTTCTGCCGGCAGCCGGCACAGCCGAGCTACAGACAGAAAACCCGAGCCAGTCCCACAATCTGCCGGCAACCGAGTCGATTGTAGGATGATAGCCAAGAGTTTGTGATGGCTAGCCCTTCACTAAAGGACAGGATGGGGAGGGGTGAGGGTCCTATAAGGTGTGGGAGGAGCCGGCAGTACAGCCTGTCCTACCTCACCTAACAAAATTCTGTTCTAGTATTAGAGCTATCCCATGTGGCTAGAGAATTCTTTTCTGGAAAATTCTATGTCTGGGAACAGAACATATAATATAATATATATATTACGACTGGTTAGCTATGCAGCCTCTCGAATTCAAAATACACCTGTTTGCTTTTACATTAAATCTGTCAAACTCGAAATAATACATTTATAACCGAACTCTGAGACAATTAAATAACAGCCATTTATAAAACCCAGAATATCCAAAGGTCCGTTAAGTACACTCAAAACAAAACTGGATGATTATTATTACGACATTCAAACAACTCTAACTTTGGTTCTTTAACAAGATACGAGCGAATTTGCATTAAACACTGATAATTGAAATAATACACTCTTGACAAAAATGAATAAAAAGCTATTTCCGGGTGGATCAAAATGCCTACAATAAACTTTTGGAGATGATAAGACCATATATAACTAAACAAGACACTATTATGAGGGAGAGCATCTCAGCTAGTGAAAGACTGTCCATCACTCTTCGCTATTTAGCAACAGGCGAATAATTTTCCCAGCTGTGTTATTCTGGCCTAATGGGAAAATCTACAATCAGTGGAATAGGGCAGGAAACTTGTGAAGCGATCATCACTGCTCTCTAAGATTACCTCAAGGTAACTATAATAGTTGTAAGAGGGATATAATTATAGGTTATGAAAACTTTATTGTTTTTAATTGACAAAGCTGACATACATTACATTAATTATCATTAAATATCTGGTTGAAAATCGTGGAAGTACAGGGTCAAAGGCTCCATATGTGTTGTAAGTAGTCCACTGAATCACCATCATCATGACTAGTGCTAGTGCTAGCGCTGCCTGTTGACATAGGACGAGATGCTGGTAACTTTTCTACATTAATCTTCACTGAATTTCTGGTCAGTGTCCCTATTTCTACTTCAAATATAATGTCATTAATGAATGTCTCAGCCAGAAATTTCTGATCTCTTGGCAGGTTTCTTAATTTGCTATGTCAAATTTCTGCAGTATTTATCTCACTGCTATTATCTCTTTGAAGATAATGACAGGCTAAGTTCAGAAGGTCATCTGATTTATACATCATTTTCCTCTTCTTGGATTCTGGCATAGCATCAATTTTCTCCCCAGAAACCTGGCCGTCATTCGACAAATTGTCCTCAAGCAACTACAACATATTCATAATTCATGTTAGTATACACTCAGGAATAATGATGATGATGACGATGATGATGATGATGATGATGATGAGGAGGAGGAGGAGGAGGAGGAGGAGGAAGAAGAGGAGGAGGATATTAGTAAATTTAAGAATATTTAAGTGCAAATTTTAATGTAAAATGAAGGTGGTTAAAATCATGATTCGAACTGTTTGAGGGTAAAATGAATTATCCTTCTTGTAATATTTTACATTAAAAGGAAATTCGCTTTGGGATCACATAAGTAATTGAAGTCTCATACATTAATCTCTTAGACCAAACTCCGTCTACATTAAAAAATCTAATTGGAAAGTATGAATCAATAAAAAAAATCTATATTAAAAGAAGAATGGTCTGTGAAATTGAATAAAATACATATACACAAAATAATTATGTATAGAATAGTATTGAATGTTTTATACGTGTCAATTCAAATGTTCGTTATTTGTTAAAGCAAGTATTTGTAGCAATATCATGTTGCTATATTTTCATCAGTATGTATCTCGTTAGGCCTATTTCTAATAAAACTAAATTTGATGCCATTTTCCTTACAGCTACTGCGGGTTCCTGAAGAATGGGAAAACACTGCATTCGCATTTGAGTCAAAATGGAATTTCGGAACTTACATCGGTGCTTTAGATGGTAAGCACATTGCCATAGTGAAGCCTGCCCATTCAGGATCAATATTTTATAATTATAAAGGATTTCTCAGCCTCGTTTTAATGGCTCATGTCAATGCAAATTACGAGTTTATCATGATTGACGCATGAGCAAATGGAAGAGTTTCGGAAGGTGGAGTTCTGTATTACACAAAGTTTGGCCAAAAGTTAAGGCATTTTGAATTGAATATTCCACCACCCTCAGCAATAGCAAATACCAGTAATAGGTTTCCCTATGTGTTCGTTGGCCATAATGCATTTACAATAGACAGTCATTTACTGAAACCTTGTGACCACTGACATCTAACAAACAATCAGCGCATATTCAATTATCAGTTGTCTCGAGCTCGGCGTGTAGCTGAAAATGCTTTCGGAATGCTTGTAAGCAGGTTTGAAATATTTAAAAGAGCAATCAGTCTATCACCAAATAAAGCTGCAACTACTACATTAGCATGCTGTTATTTATATAATTACTCCACTAAAGAGATTTGACATGTGTACTGTTCTGAACAGGTTATGGGCCATGACATCACAGGTAATGATGTGGAAGGTCCTTACCCCGACCTACGTGCTGATTGTCTCGTGGAACTGCAAATGAAACACAACAATAATCCATCAAGGGATGCAAAATGTATCAGGGATACATTTTGTCCATACTTTTACAATGAAGGCCAAATTCAATGCCAAGATATGCTTGTAGAATAAATGTAATATTAGTGCCATTATCTGGAGATTACAAGCTGTGGTAGTTAGACATCAAATGAATACGAATAATTAAAACAGTCTGTATCACATTGCAGCTAACTTATTTCCCTTTTTTCACTTCTGATGTCATCGTACAAGTAGTATCAATCCACTGACAGTATTTTGTCAAGAAGACACCTTGGGTAGTATGGGGTCATGCAGCTAATTCATTGACATGGAGTAATATATGATAGTTTAAACAATAAAATGCAATTACCTCTTCTGTAGTTTCAAGTGAATTCCTTGTATGCACAGGCTTCTCCAAGACTCTTAAGAATAAAAGCTCATAATAAACCCATGAAAACTGTTGATATGTAACATGTTTTCAGTGCTAACGCCACTTGTTTTGGAGTCATTGATTTTCTTTAACTCCATCCGGAAGTTACTACTCAATGTATTTATATTATTTTTTTATATCCTCCATAAAATGTGTCAGCTTAGATTAATTTATATTCCTCCAATAACTTCTCATATGCAACCGATTTCTTGTCCTTCATATAATTTTCACTAAGAGAGCTGAAATAAATTCCAGAAGTAATTGCTTCCCTTGCTGGTCAGACATTGTACCTCTTCCAATATCTGATAATACCGACAATACGGACAGTTCAAAGAATAAACCATCATTGATTTAAAACTCGCCCACACACTGATAGCTGAAACTGGATTTCAAGGACTACTAAAAACGGTACTGACACTTAGTCCACATGATGGACACACCACCAGTAATAATGACAGTATGGGGAAAACTCTCAAAAATAATGATCGTCTGTGAAGCCCTTATTCAACGATAAGACGTTCCTACTAAACAAAATTATAGATTGTGGTAAACCAAGAACATATTTATAAAGCTCATGATAATGAAACCTAATTAATGGAAAACCATGTTTAGGCTACAACCCTCTAGATATTCAAACAACTCCATTTATTAAATAACAAGCTTGAAAATATATTTCCTTGATTATTGAAATAGGCCTAACCATTTAGTTAAACACGCATGTATCTTGGATTCGTTTTATCAAACCTACTTGTGTCTTATTTATGTCTTATTAAATTAGATGCTATTTTTTTTTTCTTTTTTTATCAAAAGAAATCATGAGAACTTTCGGGATGATACCATAAAAAATAGAAAGTTAATTTACAAATCACATTATCTCTTGCTTACGCACTTGGAGCCAGCCTACTGCCATCAATAGTGAAAATTTATATCACATTGCCCCAGATATATCTACGAAGAATTTTTTTTTTCTGTAAACAATTACTGCAACTATAATTGACCATTCTCCTTGGAAATGTCTTCTGTTTCTCTACAGTTAATCAATGATATTTATCATTAGATAGAAAGGATGACAATAATTGTAATAAAATATACTAATTGGTAACTCCACGAGGTACTCTGGCAAAACATTAAATACCTCAAAGATCATTGTGTTGTCCGAAGGCTGCAACTACGGCTAATGGTGGGGGACTGGGGTCATGGCCCCTGTCTTAGTAGTACTGGCTGTCAATGAGGATATTTTTATTATTATTATTATTATTATTATTATTATTATTATTATTATTATTATTATTATTATTATTACTTGCTAAGCTACAATCCTAGTTGGAAAAGCAGGATGCTATAAGGCCATGGGCTCCAACAGGGAAAATAGATCAGTGAGGAAAGGGAACAAGGAAAAATAAGATATTTTAAGAAGAGCAACAATATTGAAATAAATATCACATTATAAACTATAAAAACTTTAACAAACAAAGAGGAAGAGAAATAATATATAAGATAGAACAGTGTGCCCGAGTGTACCCTCAAGCAAGAGAACTCTAACCAATGACAGTGGAAGACCATGGTACAGAGGCTTTGGCACTACCCAAGATTAGAGAACAATGGTTTGATTTTGGAGTGTCCTTCTCCTAGAAGAGCTGCTTACCATAACTAAAGAATCTCTTCTACCTTTACTAAGAGGAAAGTGGCTACTGAACAATTACAGTGCAATAAGAAGAATTGTTTGGTAATTTCAGTGTTGTCTGGTGTATGAGAACAGAGGAGAATATATAAAGAATAGGCCAGACTATTCGGTGTGTGAGTGTGTAGTGTAGGCGAAGGGAAAATGAACCGTAATCAGAGAGAAGGATCCAATGTAGTACTATCTGGCCAGTCAAAAGACCCTGTAATAGGGCAAATCAAACCTCCACTCCCTCCCACTAATAGGCCACGGCTAGTAATTCATTAGTTGGGTAAATGATGTTAGGTTTGTGTCGTTGGTTAAAACTGAAGCCAAAGCTGAAGTAGAGTCCGAGCGGTTGGTTCATAAATGGGAATATCGGAATTACCAACCCACCCAACTTCACTGTTGAACTTAAGTCAATTCACGGTTGATTTATGTTTAATGTTACGAAAATTTTCCTTTTATAATTTATTGACATTTGCAGGGTTTCATGCATCTTGGCTAACAAAATTGATAATACATTAGGATATTGAATATTTGTTTCCACATTGCTTAAAATATACATAGGTAATGTTGGGAATCCTTTGTTGAACAAAAATTTCAAAATTGTTTCGTTTCTCTAATTTGAATTAATTACTATTCTTTGAAATAATTACTATTACATTACTTTTTTCTAATGAGTCTTATATATATCATAGATAGGATATTTGAGCATCATATGTGAGGTTATTTTGCTTGATAGAGCTTTCAATGTAGGAAAAAAATATGTTTTTGACATACACGTTGTAGTTGCCAGTTAGTGAATTTCAAACGAAATCCTCTGAAATTTGTTGCATTAGTTTTGACGCAGACTGTACCAGGCCATCTTGGTGATGGTTTCCTAGTCGGGGGTTAGACAGACATGCTGGTTGGTGCAACTAGTTTTTTTTATTGTTGTTGTTCTGCAGCCAGTATAGTCAGTCTGATTACAAACAATTCTGTTTTTTTTTTCCTTTTTTTTTCTTATTTTTCTCCAATACATGGTTGGAAGACAGGCTCTTGCGTTGGGAGTTCGAATGAAGAGGTTGGATGGAGGCCAGTATACAGGGGCTCCGGTTCAGGCTACCGGGAGTGACTTATAACCGGTTCTAAGCTACCACCGGAGGTAATTTGAATCCGGTTTTAAACTAACCCCCCCCCCTGGTTTCAAACTACCCCCTCGTTTTTTTGCGCAGGATCTCATCATTTATAAATATTAACCGATTGCTTGTGATCATGGCCAACACAAAATTATTAGATTAAATGTATATAGCAGGAGTCAGCAACCTATGGCACGCGTGCCTGACCTGGCACGAGGAGTGCTTGTATATGGCACAGCATTTGACCCGAAGGAGCAAAAAAGGAATCCTAAAAGATATTAGAGAGAGAAAGACTGTGAATTGTTCATCATTAATTTTATCTTCATGGTTTATATACTTTATAATCTAAATTAACATATCTATCTATCTATGTATCTATGTATCCATCTTTTATCTATATATTTATATATCTGCGTTTTCTTTCTTATGATATGTGTCAGTCAGCACAAATACGACTTTGGATTTTGCATGCCATAATCCAGGATCAAGTGATTTCCCCAATCAGATGATATCGGCTACCTGAGTATGTTCACTTTTATAGTTCCTTCAGATCTTGATTATGCTACCTGAGTATAATCCCTGCGGTTTCAGTAAATCTTTAGTCACCGTACATAATGTTCTTTCTATTTATTTGTCACCATGGCTACTGAGAAATAAGTCCAACTTGATGTCCGACTATTTCAGTCATCATAAACGAAAAACTGCATTTATTGAACAGAATGATCGTGTTGTTTGTGCTCTCTGCTGTGATAATGTTGTGTGTTGCACGTAAAGTGCTAAGCGAGACTTTGAAACAAAACACAAGCAGACTTTCAAGGATAGTACTGACAAGGCTGAGGCGATTAAGAATGCACTATTCCGCAATGAAAAACAAAGTAATGTGTTCAAAAAGTTTATGGTAGGAAAAATTGCATTGCATAGTTCATGAAGAAAATTCATATCCCAAGATCTCGACCTCTGGTCTAAACAAGGTGATGACTACTGTTACAAAAGTAGAAAGTTTTCTTGTTGTACACTTTTCTCTTACACACAGGCAGTTTCGAGCTTTCCTTAAAGAGGCGGACAGTGTGTACAAAGATTTACCCTTGCACTGCAGTGTTAGGCAGTCAAGTTGTGGGAGATTTATGGGATGCTTTGATGAAATCAAAATTTTCTTATCAGAAAAAGCCCAAGACTATTCTGAGCTGGAGTATAGAGATTGGATTGTGAAACTTCTGTTTCTCTCAGATATCACCAATATCTAAAAAAAAAACTCAATATTCTCTTGCAAGGTGCAGGAAAAACAGTAATGCATTTGTATGATACTTGGAAGGCATTTGTTGCAAAGTTTGCAGTTTATTCAACAGATATCAAAAATAGCTCTCTCCGTTACTTGAAGAACTTATCTGCAATTCATCTTATCACCTATACTGATATTCAATTGTACATGCAAGAGTTGGTGTCTGAGTTCTCAATCAGATTTCAAGATTTCCAACACTTAGGCGTAGTGTTTTTATTTATAATCCGACCAGATACCCTTAAATGTAGAGACTCGAATGCGACTCTCTTTGACTGGATGGATACTGGGGATTTGGAAATGCAGTTAATTGATTTTTAGGCCTAATAATTGTGGTTAGATAAATTCAAGAGTCTTAGAGCAATACTGGAAACTAGTAAAAATATAATTATGTAACCTCCCTTTTAGGGTCCCGGTCATCACTGACTGATGAATTTAGTGGCATGAAGAAAGTAACTTATGCACTGCTATCAGCATAAAAATCCACATATCAATGTAAGCAAATATTTTTGCACATCTTCATCGTAATAGCCTTACGATGGATCACTCTGATGGTTGTGTGAAACTCAACTCCAAATATTCACCTGAAGTTTCAACTTTGGCCTTTGGGAAGCAAGAGCAAGGATCGCATTGATATGGTGAGTTATAAACTTTAAAAAAAGATATTTTTGTTACAAAGATTATCAAATACAACAAAATTATCACGTTTATGTTATGCATGGTCAGGAAAAAAATATTATACCTGAAATGGTCATTACATACTGTACAATTATGATTTTAATTTTCATATATGTTGCTAAGAATAACAACTGGCACGCGAGATAGTAAAAAATAGTGTATTAAGTATCAAATTGTATTCCAAAGGTTGCCGACCCCTGGTTTATAGGCTACATGACCGGTTTCATCTAGTGCAGGGGTTACCAACCCTGGGGTCGGAAAGCAAGCATAGAAAGACCATCCTCAAACTGAATTGTTTCCCTTCTTTTCATATATCTTAATCTGCCGATCAACTGGGCTGGTCTTTCACATGTACATTGCAATGTTGTCTATTGGCCTTTTTCAGAACATTTTGTACAGAGGTTTAATAAGAACGATTATCTCTGTGCAAAAGTATATATAAGGCCTTATCCGTAGATTTAACAAAGCTGCATTTTATACTTGGTCCCATCCATAGTGTTTTGGCTATATATATATATATATATATATATATATATATATATATATATATATATATATATATATATATATATATATATATATAGGCCTATATATATATATATATATATATATATATATATATATATATATATATATATATATATATATAGGCCTATATATATATATATATATATATATATATATATATATATATATATATATATATATGCATATATATATATATATATATATGAGTGTGTCTGATCATTTTTGTTAATTAAAGAGATTGCATCTGGCATGTCTGTGTCACTGTGCTACCATTCGTCTTGAACAAACAATGAATATGTATTTGGAAATTTGTAGGAATGGAGCATTGTTATAATTATGTTTGTTGTAATTTTCAATATCTAAGTTTATATCTGAGATTTATGTTTGTATTTGTGTAATAGAACAAGTTTGATGTTTGAATTATCTGTTAATTAGGATATCTATTAAAAGCAATATTTAACTACAAATTAGGAAACTCATAATAAATTCATATATGCGAAAAATGTTGATATTTATAAACCTAAGCAGCAGTAAGATATGCATATATAAGACAGAAATGACAAATGAGTTGTTGGTGATTGCTTAAAATGCAGATAAATATGGTCTCAAATTCCCTAACAAATTTAAATGAGAGCCAGAGGAGGGGAGAAGTGAGAAGTGTGTGTGTGTGTGTGTGTGTGTGTGTGTGTGTGTGTGTGTGTGTGTGTGTGTGTGTGTGTGTGTGTGTGTGAACTACATAAATATATAAAAGACACATATTTGTATTTATATTTATAAGTCTTCATAGCATTTCTACTGTTATTATCATAGTTAACATTACCAGCAAGTCTTATTTGACTGATTTTAATCTCTCTCTCTCTCTCTCTCTCTCTCTCTCTCTCTCTCTCTCTCTCTCTCTCTCTCTCTCTCTCTCTCTCTCTATGGATTCTACAAAAGCTTGTTGCAATTATGGCAATGGCAACCAACAAAGGAAAGCAGAAATATATGGAGTCCTACATTAACATCGGTAATACTTGCTTTATCTCAGCAGAAAAAAAAAAAAACTCAATTTGTGATGTGCATTGAAGTGCTCTTAGAAGAATCAATGACTCAAGATAAGTCAAGACATCATTTTGAGTCGAAAAAAGTAGAATTCAGTAAAGAAAGCCTGGTGTTTTTCAAGAATAGGCATGTGAATATGAAAAAAAATCTCGTCTTTACAAAGATGGAAATTCCCAAAGACAAAGTAAATCTGCTTTACAGGCGTCTTATATCGTATTTCTGAGAACTGCTAAAGAAAACAAAAACAGCATGTCATTGGTGAGAAACTACTTTTACTTTGTGCAAAAGACATCGTTCATGACGTAATCGAAGATAAGGGAGTTAAATCCTGGAAAATTATATCGCTTTCTAATCATACTGTACATCTCCATTTGATCTCTTCACATTAGAAGTTGATAAATCAACATATATAGGTAATCTTCCTCAATTATTAGTTTATGCGCGATATATAAAACAATGGCGATTTTAAGGATGAATTTCTTTCTTGCAGACCATTAGAAAATACTAAAGCTGTGGTATATTGGTAAAAATAGGTTGATTTCTTAAAAAACCAGGATTGATGTGCGAAAATGTCGGTGGCATGTGTACTGATGGTGCACATTCTATGCTAGGTTGTAGATCTGGGTTTCAACAGAAGGTAAAAACTATTTCTCCGGAAGCTGTTGGAATTCATTGCATGATACATTGTCAAGTATTTTTTGCAAAACCATTGCCAAAGATGTGAAACCTTATGCAGTTAGTTGTTAAAGCAGTTAACTTTATAAGGATAAAAGAATTGAATAACCGCTTGTCTGCTCAAGTGTCTTAAAAAATGGAATTTAAGCATGAAGTTCTGTTGCAAACTGAAGTAAGGTAGCTAACAAAAGGCAATCCCTTGCCGATATTTTCTATTTGAATACTGAGGCGAGAGAATTCCTATCTCGGCAAGGAAGAACAAAGCTTTTAAGTATCTTAGGTGATGTGAATATGTGGGAAAAAAACTGCATACTTAGTAGATTTTTTTCACAATTTTGAATTCCCTTAATCTTCCACTTCAGGAATAAAATACCAGCTTTCTTGATTTTGCAGAAAAACTAAATGACTTCCAATGAAGCTGTATCTTTGAGAGTAAAGAATGAAAGCTAAATTTTTACGTTTCCCTCATTGGTGCATTTGTTCAAGAAAATTATACTGATATTCCATTCAAACAGTTTTCAAAGTTTTCTGATCCTACTTTTTGGAGACCTTAAAACGGATTTTGAGCGAAGCGAAAAATCTATTTTTGGGTGAGATAGCCATGGCGTCCTGATGGAAGGTTCCTTTTTGGTAGCTTCCTTGGGTATATCACTACTAAATATTCCCAGAGAATTTAACCACAGGTTATCACAGAATTCTAACTTCTGGAGCGAGTATCCTAAAGGTTTCCCTTTTAAGACATCGTATATCAACAGGGGACGCATGTATTAACGCGCCACATAGCTATCTACACCCCAAACAGAGTTAACACTTCGGTGTGTAGGGGCGGAGAATGGCTGGGGAGCCGTTCCACAGCTAATCTCGTTCGTGGCTACTTTTGGTACTCGAGACGTAAACAAACGGGCGCCATTGCTAAATGACGTCACGTCCGTCCTCATCCTGAAGCCAGTTGCTTGCCGATCGCCATGATACAGCAGAGCAGGGTGGGACCTGAAAACTGGACGAAGTAGCAGGGAGGGTCCATCAGGACGCCATCGCTATCTCACCCAAAAATAGATTTTTCGCTTCCCTCAAAATCCGTTTTTTGGGCTCAAGCCATGGCGTCCTGATGGAAGAATACCAGAGAATCGATGTATCGTGGTAGATTTTCCCCTGTTTGAGTAAGTGCCAAGGGCTTTGAACAGGTTAGCATAGTAATCTTTAATAGAAGAACCGTAGGGAAGAGACCTTCCTGCCCCCCTGGCAGTGAAGTTCCCACGGGCCATGCCGAGATCAAAGTGGCTATCGAAGGGCTATTCACCTTGCTAGAAGAACCTGAAGAACTTGGAGACAAGACTGAATGGTTGGCATTCATATAGGAACATTCTCAAGGGCAGGCGAGTGGTGGTTAGGCACTGTATGTAGAGGAGAATTGTCTCGTCTCTAAGGTATGGAGAGAGTAAGTATTCGTATTGGAATATTACATTGCATAGGTGAATATATAATAAGGGTTGAGACCTTAGTATCTTCATTAACCATAAGAAGAAGGGGATAATAAAACTATGACAGACATGTATTTCATAGGATAAGTAGGAGCGGATTGAGACGCACAAGTAATAAAATAAGAATTTTATTTCACAATTGCAGAGAAATTAAATGAATTGCAATAATATGTAGAGTTAATTTACAACAAATTATAATGTACGTAGTAATGAAAGACTTGCTCTTGAATCTGAAAGGGAATTTCAAATTTATTAGTAGGCACTCGTTCTCGAGGAACGTCAGTCTTTAAAATGAAACACATCATGCTCTAGGCATGCGGCACTCGTGTGACGACTATGACATTTCACCTGGGATAAGAACAGTTATATGAAAAGCACTAAGTGTTTTCGACATCACTACGTATCACTCGAGGGTCAACATAGGCACCCGAAGAGTTAGAGTCCCAAGTAACTCACTGTTCTATGCAGAGTTAGGTGCAGGTTTCATAACACTACCTGCGGCTACCACAAAATGTTTGACTTCGTGCACTTGTTTCGCATAATGTTTGAAGAAAACACGTGAGGACTTCCAGCCTGTGAAACTCTTAAGGCTTTCGAAATCCATACTCTGAAAGAAATTCAGACACGATGCAACTTTTCTAGGATCGTGACCGGCAGGTGTACTGTCAGGATCCGCTCTGCGAATGAAGTAGGTGATTTTCGCTCTTAGTTGTTTCAGTGACAGGTCGCTGCCCGATGTTTCTCCTTTGAAGAGTTGGCCTCCACCAAAGTCCGAAGTTCTGCGAAGATAGACCTTGAGGCTCTCTACTGGGCATAGAGAGGCATCTTCTTTCCGGGGGCATATTCTCCAAGGGCCCCATCTTTTGGTGGGTAATTCGTTTTTGGCGAGAAACGTCGGATCCGGGAAGAGGGTAAGGTCTCCTGAGTCAGTAAACAGGATATGGCCCTCTTCTCTTGATAATGCCACTATTTCGCTGACTCGGGCTCCTGAAGCAAGAGCAAAGAGAAATATAACTTTCTGAGTCAGATCCTTGAGGGGGCATGAATCATTATCCAAGTTGGAGGCGAAATGGAGCACCTTGTCCAAAGACCAGGAGATCGGTTTCGGCGGGGGTGCTGGGCGTAGACGAGCGCATGCTTTCGGCAGTTTATTGAAGATGTCGCTGGACAGATCAATTTGGAAGGCATACAGCAGTGGTCTAGTCAAGGCCGATTTGCAAGTAGAAATCGTATCGGCTGCCAAGCCCTGTCCATGTAGGTGAATAAAGAAGGACATGCAAAAATCAATGGTGATTTCTGAAGGATTTTTTGCCTTGACGAATGAGACCCATTTTCTCCAAGATGATTCGTATTGCCGTCTTGTGGATTCGGTCTTGTATTCCTCGAGGAAGTCTAGACTTTTCTTCGAGATCCCAAACCTTTTCTTCGCGGCTAGGGAGAGAAAATCATGAGATGAAGTTCCTTGATTTTCGATGATGAAGCGAAGATAGTCGACTTCTGTACTTGCTGGGAGAGAACTGGGCCCGGGAGAGGGATCAGCGTGGGCTGCAGCTCCAGGACCAGGGGGTACCAGTTGCTCCGGGTCCACTTGGGAGCCACTAGGGCCGCTGTCCCTTTGAAGGTTCTCAGCTTGGAGAGGACTTTCAGCAGAAGGTTGGTGGGAGGGAACAGGTAGATCTTGAACCATCTGTTCCAGTCCAGAGACATGGCATCCACTGCCTCTGCCTTGGGGTCCTCGTACAGGGCCACATATCGAGGAAGTTGATTGTTGTCGCTCGTTGCGAAGAGATCGATCTGAAGTTCTGGGACTTGGCGAGAGATGAAGGAGAATGATCTTGCGTCTAGAGACCATTCCGACTCTATCGGGCTTGTCCGAGATAGAGCGTCCGCCGTCACGTTGCGGAATCCTTGTAGGTGAACTGCAGACAGGTGCCACTTCTTCCTCTCTGCCAGACGGAAGATTGTTAGAAGCACCTGATTTATCTGGGGCGATCTTGAGCCTTGGCGATTGAGACATCGAACTACCACCGAGTTGTCCAGGGTTAGACGAATATGGATCGAGGGAGGCGGGGAGAGTTTCTTCAGTGTTAGAAGGACCGCCATGGCCTCCAAGATGTTGATGTGAAACGTCTTGAACAGTGGAGACCATGTGCCTTGAGCCTGTTTTTGGTGGGAGTAACCTCCCCAACCCTCCAGCGAAGCGTCCGTGTGGATATTGAGTGATGGATGTGGGTGTTGAAGAGGGATGGACCTTTTCAGGGCCGTCGCTTCCGACCACGGCTTGAGGAGAAGTCGAAGTCTGTTTGGGAGCCGTCTCTTGAGGTCTCTTCGAGCGATGGATGCAGAACGTCTCCAGACTCCCGCGGCATCCTTTAGCTGTGCACGAAGCACTGGGTTTGTCACTGAGGCAAACTGTAGAGAGCCTAGAACTCGTTCCTGTTGTCGTCTTGAGATCCGTTTGGATTTCAGTAGTCGCTTGACAGACCCTGCTATTTCCTTCCTTTTCTTCTGGGGGATGGAAAGGCGGTGTGACTGAAGGTTCCACTGGATTCCTAACCATTGGAACTTCTGAGCTGGAGAGAGGCGAGATTTCTTCGCGTTTATCTTGAATCCCAGGTGTTCTAGGTACTAGGTGACTTTGCTGCAGAATTTTAAACAATCCTCGGGTGATGGAGCCCAGACTAGCCAGTCGTCGAGGTAGGCCATCACCTGGACGTCTTGGAGGCAGAGCTGTTGTACTATGGCATCCGCCAGCTTTGTGAAGATCCAAGGGGCCACATTGAGGCCAAAGGGCATGGCCCTGAAGGCGTAGCTTTTCCTTTGGAGTCAAAATACTAGGTAGGAGGAAGCGTGATGGTTCATTGGAACGTGCCAGTAGGCATCCGCCAGGTCTAGGGAGACCGTGTAAGAACCTCGAGGCAGAAGGGTCCTTATCTGATGAAGAGTCAGCATCTTGAACTTGTTGTTCGCTATGAACTTGTTGAGGGGGGATAAGTCCAGAATGACTCTGAGTTTGTCGGAGTCTTTCTTGGGGACGCAAAACAGTCTCCCTTGGAACCTGGTGGACTTTACCCTCCTTATCACCTTCTTGTTCAAGAGATCTAGGACATATTCTTCCAGAAGGGGGGTTGATTGTTGGAAGAATTGCTGGAAGGTTGGGGGTGGTTGAGTCCAGCTCCAGCCTAGACCCTTCTTGACGATGCTGTGTGCCCAGGGATCGAAGGTCCAACGATCCTGGAATTGGCGGAGTCTTCCTCCCACCGGAAGCACTTCATTGCTTCTGGTGTCCCGAGGGCTTACTGCCTCGGCCGCTAGCTCCCTTCCTCCTCTGCCTCTGGAGGGACGGCGAGATGCGTCTCTGCCTGCACCTCTGCTTGAGCCTCTACCTTTGGGACGAAAGGTAGTCGTCTGATGCTCAAAGGCAGGGGTGAAAACCGGTGACTGGGACAAAACCGGTTGGGTGACCAGCTGAAAGGTCTGTTGTGGCTGAGCAGCCATTTGGGGAGTAGCGGGTCCCGGAAACTGCCGTCTCTGTTGACGTTGCTGGGGTTTTGGCTTGGAGGATTTCCTCTTAGGTTGAGGGCCGTCGTCCTGAGAGGATTTCCTCTTTTTCGACATGCCCCACTTGTTGAGAAGGTTCCTATTCTCAGTGGCGGCCTTGTCGGTGATCTCTTTCACAAGGTCGGATGGAAAGAGGGGCTTACCCCAGATGTTGGAGGAAATCAGCCTCCGGGGTTCGTGTCTCACAGTGGCACTTGAGAACACGAACTCTCGACAGGCTCTCCGAGCCTTCATGAAGTTGTACAAGTCCTTTACCAGAGTCACCATGTGCGATTTGGCGAGTACCATGTAGTGGTCGGGGACTCTGGTGTCACCAGCCATGACGTCAAGCTGTACCTGGAGGGACAGGGACGCTGCGAGCCTTTCCTTCGTGTCTTGTTCCCGACGAAGGAGATGGTCATTGAGTTTCGGGAGGTCTTCGTTAAACTGACGTCCAGCTACGTCAGGATCTAACTTTCCCACCACGAAGGTATGCTGGATATCCTTCCAGTGTCGAGCGTCGGGGGAGTCACCATGGAGAAGGGACTGCACTCCTCCAGTGCAGGACAGGGTTTCCCTTCTTCCACTGCCTTGTGGCACGCAGCGAAGGCCTTTTCCGTAAAGGGAAGGACTGCGTCGTCGGGTGCGACGTAAGTAGGGTGCTTCTTGCTCAGTGCCGGAAGCTTAGAGCAGGTAAAACCCCTACTTTTGAACGCGTTGGCTAGCATAGCCTGAGCCTTCGGGAGATCGAACACTATCACCTCCTTGGGTTCGGTCTCTTCTTTAGAGGCAGGTTCGGAACGAAGCCGGACGTAACAGTCCGGGTAAGCCTCAAGGCTCGGGAAGAACTCCACTTCTTCCAGGGCAACCGAGCCGATCTTATCGCTGATAAAGATCCTGCCTGTTGTGATAACCATATGCTCAGCATACCTCCAGGGGTTGGCATGTGAGCATGCAGGGAGGTCCTTAACCGAAATTTTCTTCGGTTCTTTGGAACCTCCCATGGACCTGATGAACTCGTGTGTCACTTGAAGCTTCTGTTCCATAAGGGCTTCTATCATACGGAACATCTCCTGGGCGGATGGGATGGGATCCGGGGTAGCGGAGGTAGACGGGAGAGACACTTCCGTCGGTGTAGGAGTAGGGGCGGGGATGGAAGGCGGAGCGACCTCCTGCTCCGACTCGGTGTAATCCACCTGGTCCTCTTCATCATCCGCGCCTTGGGCCATGAGGGTCCTCTCCGTGTCCTCCAAAATATCCGACATACGTTCATCGTTTTCGGCATCCAGGCGACACTCGTGCATGGACTGGGCCATGACGACATCGGGTTCCACCGTGATCTGGACGGTGGGGATCTGATCCTTGGGGACCACAGAATCTGGGGAAGCCTTTGGGAACAATAAGGCCCTCATGTCTTCAGTGGCAAGGTACGGTCCAGTGGCGTTCTTCTGGAAGCCACGCACCCACTTGCGTAGCTTATCTCGAGAAGCGTTCCTAATCTCCGCTGAGGGAGGGTTGTTAAACGCATCGACCAGGCGATCCTGGCAGACCGTACAGTTCTGCGGGTCCCAGAACTTTAGATCCCCTTTCTTGTTGGCACAAGAGGCGTGGGTCCTACACGCCGTGTGTCCATAGAAGTGCGGGCGCTTCACTGCACAGAAGCTGTGGTCACACTTCAGTTGCTCCTCCTGTAAGAGAAAGAGAACATGAGTATGGGGGAGTCATAAGAATGACTCTTAACCCTGGATAGGTACGCTCCTCGGACACCCCTTTAAGGGTATACTCGGACGCGCACGACCCCGACGCCAAAAAAAATTCTTGAAATATCAGTTTTTGCAGTAACCTCCTTTTTTCTTTTGCCAAAAAAAACTTCAATGAATGCTTAAAACAACTGTAAAGATAAATACTACTCATCTGCAGAAAAACTATTTTTGTAAACATTTTAAAAAATTAAGTAGAAAAAAAGACCTTACATAAAAATTCAAAAAAAAAAGTTTATACATATATACACAAATCCTTTTAGGAATTGATTCTTGAATGTTTAGGACACATCTTGATGTATTTTGGATGAAGTCAGACCCATGGAGGTGAAGATCTGAAATGAGAAAAAAAGGGTACCTTTTTTTGGCAAAAAAAATTTGTCCATATTTCATGAATTTTTTTGGGTACCCAAATGAAATAGGAAGTGGCTAATTTTTTTAGGGAATAAACATATGTTATTCTAAAATAGAAATATGTAAAACAATCTTCATTATTATGTAAATTACATTTATATCAGGGGCCATATCTAAAGGTAATTTTTTCAGTACTTAGAAATTTCGTAAAAAAATACATATATTTAATATATAATATGATATTTATGCAGGTAAAAATATACCAAAATATCACAAATTCTATAGGGAACAAGAATATATATAGATAGGGCAACTTACGCTTCGGATATGTCCACAAAATGGCCGCCAACCACACTGACTCAGACTCCCTAATCTGCCACTTGAAATGTAGGAAGGGTATGTCAATTTCAAGGTGTTATTTACTAATCTAATTATTCTTGGATATGCATAAAAATTGTATGGTGGGTTGCTGGATAATTGTCGATTATTTTACGACTATAAAATTAAAATTCTGACCCAAAAAAAAAATTTTGAAGGGAAATAAAATCGAAAAAAAAAATGTAAAACAATATAATATTTTAGCTAAAAAAATTGATGATATTCAATCAAAAAAGAAGTAAACAAAATTTTCCGACAAAAAAACATCTAGAGGAATCATTACTCTGTGATAGTTCCTTAGTACGTAGTAATTTTGAAAGAAATGGGAAAAAACGAAAAAGTGGCAATCGCAGGAAAATCGAACACATACCTATATATACGCCATATCTGGCTAAAAATAAAGATAGGCATGGGTAGCCAGATCATCTAGAAACACTTTCCAACACTATAAAAATACAAGTTTTGCGACACTACTTGCCAATTCCTAAGCAAAAAAATGCAAAACAAATAAAAAGGGGCACTCGCGGAAAAATGGCCAACATTCTAATATACGGCATTTCAGAAAAAAAAAATTTCAGCCACGTACTAGGCAAACCATCAAGGCACATTTTCCGACAAATAAACATCTAAATGAATCATTACTCTGTGATAGTTCCTTAGTACGTAGTAATTTTGAAAGAAATGGGAAAAAACAAAAAAATGGCAATCACCGGAAAATCGAACACATACCTATATATACGCCATATCTGGCTAAAAAAAAGATAGGCATGGGTAGCCAGATCATCTAGAAACACTTTCCAACACTATGAAAATATAAGTTTTGTGAAACTACTTGCCAATTCCTTACGGTAACATGACTAAGCAAAAAAATGCAAAACAAATAAAAATGGCTAACATTGTAATATACGGCATTTCAGAAAAAAAAAAATTCAGCCACGTGCTAGGCAAACCATCAAGGCACATTTTCCGACAAATAAACATCTAAATGAATCATTACTCTGTGATAGTTCCTTAGTACGCAGTAATTTTGAAAGAAATGGGAAAAAACGAAAAAATGGCAATCACCGGAAAATCGAACACATACCTATATATACGCCATATCTGGGTAAAAAAAAAGATAGGCATGGGTAGCCAGATCATCTAGAAACACTTTCCAACACTATAAAAATATAAGTTTTGCGACACTTCTTGCCAATTCCTTACGGTAACATGACTAAGTAAAAAAATGAAAAACAAATAAAAAGGGGCACTCGCGGAAAAATGGCCAACATTTTATTATACGCATTTCAGAAAAAAAAAATTTCAGCCACGTGCTAGGCAAACCATCAAGGCACATTTTCCGACAAATGAACATCTAAATGAATCATTACTCTGTGATAGTTCCTTAGTACGTAGTAATTTTGAAAGAAATGGGAAAAAACGAAAAAATGGCAATCACAGGAAAATCGAACACATACCTATATATACGCTATATCTGGCTAAAAAAAATAGGCATGGGTAGCCAGATCATCTAGAAACACTTTCCAACACTATAAAAATATAAGTTTTGCGACACTACTTGCCAATTCCTTACGGTAACATGACTAAGCAAAAAAATGCAAAACAAATAAAAAGGGGCACTCGCGGAAAAATGCCCAACATTCTAATATACGGCATCTCAGATAAAAAAAAAGACATGCACGTGTTAGCCCAACCATCAAGGCACACTTTCTAACACATAAACATGAAAAAAAAATCAATAATATACGGCAATTCCTTACTACGTAGTAAATATTTACAAATATTGAAAAAAAACAGAAATTGGCAACCGCAGTTAAATACCCAATATACCAATAACTACGTCGTATCTGACAAAAACAAAGTCACGCATGGGTGGCCATATCATCTAGACACTTTCCAACACTAAAAAAGCAAAAGTTTTTCGACACTATTTGGCAATATCTTACGGAAAAATGACTTGGCAAACAAATGAAAAAAAAATGAAAAAGGGGCACTCGCAGTAAAATGCCCAACATTCTAATATACGGCATCTCAGATAAAAAAAAAGACATGCACGTGTTAGCCCAACCATCAAGGCACACTTTCTAACACATAAACATGAAAAAAAAAATCAATAATATACGGCAATTCCTTACTACGTAGTAAATTCTTACAAATATTGAAAAAAAAACAGAAATTGGCAACCGCAGTTAAATACCCAATATACCAATAACTACGTCATATCTGACAAAAACAAACTCACGCATGGGTAGCCAGATCATCTAGACACACTTTCCAACACTAAAAAAGCAAAACTTTTACGACACTATTTGGCAATATCTTACGGAAAAATGACTTGGCAAAAAAATGAAAAAAAAATGAAAAAGGAGCACTCGCGGTAAAATGGTCCTCGTGGTGATGAACGACATTTTAACTAAAAAAAAATCATGCACATGGTAGCCAAACAATCCACCAAGACTTTCCACAACTGATAACCTATACAAGTTGCACCATTCTACGACAATTTCATAATACGTAATAACTTTGATAATTATGCAAATTACCTTAGAAGGGTAAACTCGGTCGCGCTCGACCCCGACGCGTCTTAGAAATCGGGGAAGGAGTACAGCTACAGCAATGCACATCTGGACACTACTAGAGCGTGTAGGCGAGACACCTACTGCAGGTCGATCACCCACAAATTCAGTCACGGGGGTGAGTCACGTGAGAAAAACCTCTTTTTTTGACGCTCAGGGTCGCGGACGACCCACCGTACCGTTCCAGGGTTAAACTAAAGTTAAATATTAATCAATTAATTTTAACTTGGCATTAGGTGTGATGCACAGAGAATGGGCTGAGAGAAGGAGAAAGATACATACTCCGTGTAACCCGCCCGGCTGGTTACCGTGACCTTCACCCATAGACAATCTGCTGTGATCGAAGGCACAGGACGGAATATAGCATGGAATGCCCGTAGGGCAGTGTGAATTCCATTGGAAATTGTCAAGGGTATAAGGCTAGGACTGAGACCACTCAGACACTAGAATTGGGAACTAGAAGATCCCATAAGGTAACAGTTTCCGGCAACCAGCCGTGCTAGATACACACAGCATGCTGGAAATCTGTGATATGCAAGAAGACAGCATGGTTACTAATAGAACGGTAAGATAATACCAATCCATTTACGTAACCAGGTCATCTGGTTGCGATGTAGGGCTATCAACATCAGATGATAGCTAGTAGAAGGGGGTGCAAGTCGTCTTGACGCCTCCGGAAGGCTCCGGCAGACTGCCGGCACGCCGGAGGCCGCTCCAACAGAGTTTCTGGCATTAGGGAAGACAATATTTAGAAGTCAAGAGTAATACCAGGGTGGCGGCCGCCGGCACAGCGGGGGCACGCCAGCAAGGAGCGGCGGCTCCGGCAGCCGGAGGTAGCCGGCTTGGTGACAGGGGCAAGGATGGTTACAGCAGAGTTGGAGTGCCGGCAGTGGATGCCGGCACTCCGAGGGCCGGCCGGTGGACGGACGGCTGAAGCTATGAGGAAGGAGGGAAGGCCATCGGCTAGACGTCGGCGGCAGGCGGCAGTTCCCCGGCACGCGGGGGACTGGCGGCACTGAGGGTAGGGGTAGGTCACCAAGGTAGGAGGTGGGTATCACCGACAGTAGAGGCGGCAAGGGACTGGCACCCGGATAGAGAAAGAGACAGAAGGGGGGATGTAGGGGTACGGCCACGGACCCCAGGACATCCCACCTGAGTGAGTGTATCCATGATAGAGGCTAGCCCTATCACCCAGAAACCGGGGCCGCAGAGGGCCGGGAGCTAAGGGAGCCCAAGGGAGGGCAGGGAACACTCATGGGGGAGGAGAACCCCTATAGACAGAACGCATCTAGTGGCTAACCTCATAGGACACTATGAAGGGTATATGTACCAGAGCGGACTGCATACAGGAGCTAAGGTAGCCCTACAACTCCACCCTAGAGAGGAGTTGTAGGACAGGGGACAGATGGCTAGAGACTAACCTAAGCATAGGCTAGGCCATACAAGAGATAGGTGGGGAGAGGAGAAGAGAAGAATCTTCTGTGGAGGGGATTCTGTACCAGAGCGGCCACCAAGGAAGGGAGGACACTCCCTAGCCTAAGGTAAGGCAGCCTGACTGAAAACGGTGCATGGGTATCGTTTCAGCAAGGAACAGAATTAACCTCTCCAAAACCTAACCTAGAGCAGGGATGTCACACCCTGAACTAGGAAGGACAGAAGACGTATCGCTATTGCAGGGAAGGTCGGAGACCTAGCCCCAGCAATAGAGGAAGGACTAGCCGTTCCTCATCCTCGGACGCAACCCTAAGGGGGATCATTCCCTTAGGGAGGACAGAGAAGCGATATAATACTCTGAGAAGAGCTTGACTCCCTTACATGGTAGGGGGAGCAAGATTACCCAGAGGGGGAGCCCTAAGGCAGGGGATGAAGAAAGCATATAGGGGTCCTACTGGTAGGTTAGGTTAGAAAGATACACTATCTAACCTGTCCCTATATGGTCCCTGAAGGCGAAAAACACTTGCATCACAGTCAATAGTATTGTAAAATAATGCCACTATCTTCATAAGTAACCTAGGATCACTGATAAAATTATGCATGAACACTGATATAGGCGCTCTGGCCTAGGGGCTATACTAGCCAACTGGTATGGGGTCAGGTGCTGACCGATAAACGAGCGTCAAAACACGATATAAAAGTTCCTAGCTATGAAGACTAAATAACTAATAGTATCGATTAGTTAATGAGACCGGAAAAGCTGTTGAGGCTAACTAAATAAAGCATGCAAAATCAACAGCGACGCCATAAAATGGCCGGTCCAGTGGAGGTACAGCTCTGCCACAAAACATCGAATATCTCGAAAAGTAAAATTTACTTTACAGTCAGAGCTTATTTAAACAATACTGGAACCTTGTACTCAACTTTCCAGAAGAAGGTGAGGCCGAAGGTAGCGACATGACAAAGATGCAGGTTGATGAAAATGCACAAGGGAAAATCCGTCTTAGCAAGGCAAGCTACTAGAAGAAGGATGAGGACGGACGTGACGTCATTTAGCAATGGCGCCCGTTTGTTTACGTCTCGAGTACCAAAAGTAGCCACGAACGAGATTAGCTGTGGAACGGCTCCCCAGCCATTCTCCGCCCCTACACACCGAAGTGTTAACTCTGTTTGGGGTGTAGATAGCTATGTGGCGCGTTAATACATGCGTCCCCTGTTGATATACGATGTCTTAAAAGGGAAACCTTTAGGATACTCGCTCCAGAAGTTAGAATTCTGTGATAACCTGTGGTTAAATTCTCTGGGAATATTTAGTAGTGATATACCCAAGGAAGCTACCAAAAAGGAACCTTCCATCAGGACGCCATGGCTTGAGCCCAAAAAAGAGGAATTTACTCAATATTTTGAAGAAAAGCCTCAGTTATCCCATACCTCACCTCAAAAAAAAAAAAAAAAAAACAATTTGATACAAAAATTAAAAATGTTCCTGAAAGATATCAACAGATATTTATTGACGTTATTAGATCTTACATTGCCAAATCTAACTTTGATTCCCTAACAGAGATAAAGACTTGAGTAAAGCAGTTACTTTGATATCCAAATTTGGCTGAGGTTATGCATAAAATGTTATGCTCTCTTCTTCGACATATGTGTGAAGTGACCTCTTCATCTTTACTTTTAATAAAGTCAAAGCAGAGAACTCATCTCCACGCTGAAGATGAAAAACGTTGTGCTGTATCGTTAACGTCACTGCAGATTGAGATACTGTTGCTGGAAAAGCAGTTCCAACCATCGCATGAAGAACATCACTGTTTATTATCAAGATAATGCTTGTTTTACCCATTTCAATAACAATCTATTATGCAGTGTGTGTTATATAAAGAAATTACATTATCATATATAAGTGCATTTTTTGGTTTTTGCTATTCAGTGATAAACATTATACCATAATCAATTATATTTCATTAAAAAAAAAATATATATATATAGCCTTGATATCTGAGTGGGGTAGCAAAAAGTATGGGGTCACCAATGGAAGAAGGTTGGGAACCACTGATCTAGTGGTATCATTTATTGATGTCATGTCTTTATCCGTTTATTATTTTGTTCTTTGCAATTATTATATTAGTAGGCTACAAAGATAAAACCCAACACATTTATTCTCTTCCGTGCGTAAATTTGTATCTTGTATGATACTATAGTAAAAGGGAAATCTAGTGACAGTCGAAAAGGGATCTCTTCCCTAATGTAGTGTGTGATTTCTAAATGTTTTGGACGATTTGTATAGACTTTGGGAGCTTCTTAATGAGAACGGGAGATCGGATGGTTTTCGATGTCAAAGGAGGATTAGCGGTTTGGATTGGAACTGAGATGAAGTACTTGGGTGTGGAAGAAACAAGGAGGATTAATATTTTTCCACCAATGCCAAAAATATCTCACTTTTTCTCAAACCAAACTCACTCAATATGTTTGCCGTCAATGGCTTCAAGGCAGTTTGGGAAATTCCACATTCTCCAAAAATCATTGCTCACATTTTTCCATTCCTCTGGTGTTGAAGGCGTCTGCAAATACAAAAAGAGCGCATAAATACACTTAAGCAATATGACGTTATATTTGGATGCTCCATTAAGTATTCTCTCTCTCTCTCTCTCTCTCTCTCTCTCTCTCTCTCTCTCTCTCTCTCTCTCTCTCTCTCTCACGTATATAAGGATCGTTGGTTAGCCATATTATAATCATTTATTGGTTGCATTCCAATATAGAATACAATGGAACAAAACAACTTATGATGGCCATCACTGACCAGAAAACTAATTCATGTTAATGATAACACCCGAAGAAATATTGTTGCCTCCTTCTCATCTGCCTTTACCCAACTCAAATTTTCAACCTAATCCCATATTATCGTCTTTCCTAAAATCCAACTTGTCCGTAATCAAGAAATGGACAAGTTAGGGATCC
>NC_090733.1:71642583-71665083 GCF_036898095.1 Palaemon carinicauda
ACTTGCAACTGCCCCTTCTTCAACGATCAGAAAGCGAGCAACCAAAACGCCTTGTGCCCCTGATGATGTATTACAGGAAGCTCTCCATCAGCTGAAAACACTAACATCATCCGAGGATATGATTAATAATGATGAGTGTATTCCTTTAGGTGTTGTAATTGCTAATGTCCTCAGACAAATGTCTGGGGAGAACAGAATTTATGCACAAAAACTTATTAATGACATCCTGTTTTTAGGTAAATTAGGCAAGATTTCTGCGTCAACTAAGATTGTAGAGTGAGTTGTTAGATACAAATGTGTTCATAGATAGGCCATATCACAATTCACAAGTGGTAGGCCTAAATGTAATTGCATGAACGAAACATGTCTAAAGATAATATGTTTGAATTATTTTGACTATTTACTTATTCATATTTAGCATTGTGCATATTGTACATGTTGACATGTATAAAGACAATAAAATTGGTTACGTTCGTAAATATAGTTTGTTTGAAAAACTATGATATCCCGTTCATTATCCTTCTCTGGGTCCATCTACGATTAGTTATTAAGTTACTCCTTAAGTGAAAGTTATTTTCTTTTAAACTCGATTTGTTTCAGTATATGCATAATCTGTTCATAAATAAATCAAGGTGGAGTATTTTAATGCCTTTAATGATGCAGTTCTGCATTATGCATACATGCACCATTACTATATACTGATTACGCAGGCTATATACAGTGTCTCCTGATGACGTAATCGTGTAACAAGTTAATGGCAAAAATAAATTGATCCTTTCGCAATAAGCAAAACGCACACACTCCGCGCCATTACCTATGATTTTTATGACATCGATCTGAGCTAAGATATCTTATCAGACAGTGAATGATTTAAGGAGGCCACTTGGTAATGTTTCTCCTTTAAAGAGCTGTCCTCCACCGAAGTCTGAAGTTCTTCGAAGATAAGACCTTTAGACTCTCCACTGGACACAGGGAAATATCTTCCTTCAGAGGGCAGATTCTCCAGGGACCCCATCTCTTAGTGGGTAGCTCGTTCTTGGCGAGAAACGTTGGGTCAGGAAAAAGGGTGAGTTCGCCAGTTTCTGCGAACTGAATCTGGCCTTCTTCCATTGACAATGCCACAATTTCACTGACTCTAGCCCCTGAGGCTAGAGCAAACAAGAAAATCACTTTCTAAGTCAAATCTTTCAGAGGGCAAGTCTCATTGTCCAAACCAGAGGCAAAATGTAGCACCTTGTCAAGAGACCAGGAAATAGGTCTCGGAGGGGGCTGCAGGTCTGAGTCTAGCGCATGCCTTCGGCAACTTGTTGAAGATTTTGCTGGACAGGTCTATTTGAAAGGCGTATAGTAAGGGTCTTTTCAGGGCCGATTTGCATGTGGAAATCTTGTTGGCCGCTAAGCCTTGTCCATGAAGGTGAATGAAGAAGGACAAGCAGAAATCTATCGATATTTCTGTAGGATTTCTCGCCTTAACAAAGACCACCCCTTTCTTCCAAGATGGCTCATATTGCCTTCTGGTAGATTTTGTTTTATATTCCTCTAAGAAGTCTAAGCTTTCTTTCGAGATCCCAAACCTCTTCTTGACGGCTAGGGAGAGAAAATCATGAGATGAAGGTCTCGGGTTTTCTGTGATGAAGCGAAGACGGTCAACTTCTGAACTTATTGGGACAGAACTGGGTCAGGCAGGGGAATTAGCTGCGGTTGTAATTCCAGGATCAATGGAAACCAGTTGCTCCGGGGCCACTTGGGAGCCACTTGGGCCGCTATTAATTGAAAGGATCTCACCAGAAGGTTGGGTTGAGGGAACAGGTAAATCTTTGTTTCAATCCAGGGACATGGCGTCCACCGTTTCCGCTCGAGGGTCCTCATATGGGGCCACGTAGCGAGGAAGTTTCTTGTTGTCGCTCGTTGCGAAGAGGTCGATCTGTAGTTCCTGGACTCGGTGAGAGATGAAGGAGAAGGAGTCTGCGTCTAGGGACCATTCTGACTATCGGAGCTGTTCTGGATAGAGCATCCGCCGTCACGTTGCGGAATCCTTGAAGGTGACCTGCTGAGATGCCATCTTTTCTTCTCCGCCTGAAGGAAGATGGGCAACAACACTTGGTTGAGTTGGGGCGATCTTGAGCCCTGACGATTCAGACTTCTGACCACTACGTCGCTGTCCAAAGTCAGTTGGATGTGGACTGAGGGACGTTGGGACACCCTCTTCAAATGCGAGAAAGACTGCCATGGCCTCCAAGATATTGATGTGAAAAGTCTTGAATTGAGGAGACCACGTTCCTTGAACTCAAAGTTGATGGGAGTGAACCCCCCCCCCCCCCCCCCCCCCCGCCCATCCTTCTAGCGATACTTCCGTATGGATGACGACCGAGGGTGGAGGTAGTTGCAGAGGGACCGATCTCCTGAATTTCTTAGCCTTCAACCATGGCTTGAGGAGTAATCGTAGCCGAGACGGTAGAGGTCTCTTGAGATCTCTTCAAGCGTTTGATGCGTATCTTCTCCAGACTCCCGATGCATCTTTTAGCTGTGCTCTTAGCACTGGGTCTGTCACTGAAGCGAACTGGAGGGAGCAGAGCACTCGTTCCTGTTGTCGTCTTGAAATCCGTTTGGACTTGAGAAGTCTCTTGACAGACCTTGCTATTTCCTTCCTTTTTTTTAGCGGAATGGAAAGACTGGAGGTCCCAATGTATGCCTAGCCATTGGAACTTCTGAGCTGGAGATAGTCGAGACTTTTTGGTGTTTATTTTGAAACCTAGATATTCCAGGAATTGGATCACCTTCTTGGAAGCTTGCAGGCATTCCTCTTCTGATGCTGCCCACACCAGCCAATCGTCCAGGTAAGCCATCACCTGGACGCCTTGTAGGCGTAGTTGAACGATTGTCTCTGCAAGCTTTGTGAAGATCCTTGGGGCTATGAGTAGCCCGAAGGGCATGGCTCTGAAGATGTACTGTCTTCTATGAAGCCTGAATCCTAGGTAGGAGGAGGTCTGGCAATTCATTGGAATGTGCCAGTAGGCGTCCGCCATGTCTATCGAGACTGTATGCCTTTTGAGGCAATAGGGCTCGTATGTGCTGAAGGGTCAGCATCTTGAAATTGTTGTTCACAATGAACTTATTGAGAGGGGACAAGTCCAGAATGACTGAGTTTGTCGGATTCCTTCTCGGGAACACAGAATAGTCTTCCTTGGAACCTGATGGACTTTGCCCTCTTGATCACCTTTTTGTTCAAGAGTTCTTGTAAGTATTCTTCCAGGACAGGGGTGGAGTGTTGGAAGAATCGGGGGAAAGCTGGTGGTGTGTCCTCCAGCTCCAGCCTAGTCTGTTCTTGATGATGCTGTGAGCCCAGGAATCAAAGGTCCAACGATCCCGGAAGAGACGGAGTCTTCCTCCCACCGGAAGCATCTCATTGCTTCTGGTTTCCGGAGGGCTTGCCTCCTCGACCGCTTGCTCCCCTGCCTCCTCTCCCTTTGGAGGGAAGTCTATTGGAGTCTCTTCCGGAGCCTCTATCTATGGCACAAAAGGCAGGCATGAAGACTGGTGACTGAGTCACCACTGGCTGGGGTACCAGTTGGAAGGTCTGTTGGGGCTGTGCCACCAACTGGGGAGCTGCGGCCACGGGAAGCTGATGTTTTGCCTGTCGAGGCTGTGGCCTTGGTCTCTTGGACTTCTTCTTCGGTTGGGGCCCTTCATCCGGAGAAGACTTCCTTTTCGACGACATGCCCCACTTTTGGAGAAGGTTCTTGTTCTCCGTGGCGGCCCTGTTGACGATTTCCTTGACCAAGTCATTGGGTAGAGATCCTTTCCCCAAATATTGGAGGAAATCAGCTTCCTCGGTTCGTGTTTGACCGTGGCCGACGCGAACACAAACTCTCTGCAGGCCCTCCGTGCTCTGACGAAGCTATAGAAATCCTTCGTCAGGGTTGCCAAGTGGGTCTTGGCTAGGACCATGAATACACCTGGGGTCCTATGTTCCCCAGCCATTGTCTCCATGATCACTTGGAGGGAGAGAGAGGCGGCCAGTCTCTCTTTCGCATCATGCTCCCGACGAAGGAGATATTCTGATAGTTTGGGGAGGTTCTCACTGAACCGACGTCCAGCGATGTCGGCCTCCAACATTCCCACGGAGAAAGTTAACTGGATGTCCTTCCAGTTCTTGTCGTCAGGGAAAAGGTGAGGGAGAGGGGCCTACATTCCTCCAATGTAGGGCAAGGTTTCCCCTCCTCCACCGCCTTAAGCACTGCCAGGAGGGACTTCTCCGCGAAGGGGAAGACCATAGTACTTGGAGCAAGAAAGGACTGGTGTTTCTTGCTAAGGGCCGGCACCTTAGAGTTGGTGTAGCCCTTGTCCTTCAAGCAACCAGCTAGCAGTGATTGAGCCTTTGCATGGTCAAACACGATGACCTCCTTCGGCTCTGTTTCCTCCTTGGAAACGGGTTCTGACTTGACCGCACAAAGCGGTCCGGATATGACTCAAAGCTAGGCCAGAACTCCACCTCTTCAAGGGGGACGGCGCCCAGCTTATCAGAGATCACGATCCTACCGCTGGTGATGGGCATGTACTCAGCATGCTTCAACGGGTTGGTCACAGAGCAGGTAGGAAGATCCTAGACGTTAAGCCTCCTCTGAGCTCGCGTTGCTTTGTCAAGCGAAGGATTTCCTTCTTAAAATCCTTGTCCCTCTTGTGGAACCTCTCCTCGAGGATCGCCATCATGGCTTGGAAGGGTCCATGGAGTCGTCCGGTTTCGTGGGCATGGGAGTGGACGACGTAGAGGGGATTAGTTCCGAGATGACTACCAACAATACGGAGCACGTAGCAACATACTCTTCTTCGGAGTCGGGAGCCGCCGTAAGCTCCTTTTCGTGACCCTCGGCCATAAGGGTCCTCTCGGTGGTGTCTGACACCTCCGATACCCCGTCTTCATCTAGATGGATGTCCTTAAGTGCATCCGATACGTCGGGGTCGACCGTCAGCTGGACGCATGGGATTTCTGGTCGAGGGATGACAGCATCCGCAGATGCCTTAGGGAAGAGCATAGCCCTCATCTTCTCGTTGGGAAGGTAAGGCCCCGTGGTGTTCTTTTGGAGACCACGCACCCACTTGCGCAGTTTCTCCCGGGCGATGTCCCTTGACTCCGCAGACTTGGGAGTCTCGAACGCCTAATTGAGCAGGTCCTTGCACGTGGTGCATACCTGCGGGTCCCAGTACCTCAGAGATCCCTGGGTGACAGAACAGCTAGTGTGGGTTCGGCACGCCAGATGGCCGTAGAAATCCCGGCGATGAACGCTGCAGAAGGCGCTCTCACACCAGATGTACTCCTCCTGTAAAGAAAGGAAAGGTACAAGAGTATGCGGGAGTCTATTATGTTAGACTTAGAGTAATCTTAGATTAATCTTAATGTGATCTTAATTATAATATAAGATTCCTTTCCAAGTGTAAGCTTAGGATAGGTAAGCTGGAAATGAAGTAGGAAAGACACATACTTGTGAATCCCGCACAGCCAATTGCCGCGACCCTTCTCCACTACTAATTCTAGGGCTACCATCAAGGTAGGTCCGAAGGAGGAATCTAGCCCATAGAGTTAGAGTAGTGTAAGCAGCACTTCCTCCAAGGAATCAGTAGTGGGGAAAGGGGGAGAGCCGATGATCAATCAGGAAAAGAAAAGCAGAGGATATTAATCCCCAATTCAAGTAGGTCCTGGAAAGGGACTGCGCATGGATGCACAGACTATGCTAGAAAAATATCTATTGCATAACTATACACCATAGTTTTCTGTATACAGTATGTACTATACCACAGATGTACTGGCTACTGTATACAACCATACAACAGACACTGCCGGCGCACTGACGGCAGGGCTAGTGCAAGAGAACGGTCCACCATCACAATAGTGTAAATATATGTGGAGCCGGCGGCCCGCCGGACTGCCAGAGGCCCACCGGCCACAGGCGGACCGCCCGCGGAGGGTAACCCGCCCCAGCCATCATTCTATGTGGCAGGGTAAAGGAGAAAACCCTAGGTATTGTCGGCAGGCCACTGACACGCCGGGGACCACCGGCGGCCTGCAGGCAACCAGCTGAAGGTACTACTACCCTGTCATCATTCTATGTGACTGGGAGGAGACCTAGGCTACACTGCCGACTGTTGCCGGCAGAGTTGGTGTGACAGTGGGCCGGCACTAGTTCGGAGAGAGAATGAGAAAGCAGTGAAGGAAGGGGAGGGAAGGGTGGCAGCTCACTACCCTGACCTCGCCTTCCTCGAGAAGGAGGGTTCAAATGGAAGGAAGAACATATCATGATCAGGCTTCTATCCAGCCGCAGCTCTGCCGTCGGTCGGCTAGGGCTGCGGGTGGTGATCCAAGGGAGGACCGAAGAACACTAAGATAGCAGGAAGGTCTCCCGCCAGCAGCTAGACCTGCCGCCATGCTATCCCAGAGCAGTATCATGCAAGGGAAGCTGAACGGCTCTGCCCAGCAGGCGAAAGACCAGGCTGACCCCACAACCCACCGGCACTCAATGAGTTGTAGGATGGCGGACAGGTGTGTGATGGCTAGGCCATCACCAAAGGACAGAGGGGGAGGGGAAAGGGTCCTGTGTTAGGGGTGTAGGGGTTGACATAAGCCTTCCCCAGCACCCTAGCACGGGGACTGTTTCGGTACCAGCACCACCCCAGGTATAAGAAGAGTTCATTCTCCAGCCTAGGGTGGGTTAGTACAGTAAGGGACCGGCATCATCAGGCCATCCCAAACTATAAAGAAACAGAATCCCTAAGCCTGCCTAACCTAGGCTAGGGAAAGCATATCTCCCAGCCCAGAGTATCCAAGCGCAGGATAAGTCGCTAGGCCACAGGGAGGAGGGGTCTCGTGACCCCTCCAGGTGTGGTCTAGGGTGGGGAGCAGAGCCACCCGCCCCCCTATGCCATCCAACAGGGACCAACAGGAGAGTTCATTCACATATTGGGGTAGCTGGAGGCACACGACAGGTACTCTGAGGTTCTGACCCAAACTCAAAGCTCATGTACTATGGCTCTGGGACGGGGAAGAAAACCCTAGCCTTACCTTACCAGAATCACAATTTAGGGCAAGGAGGGCTAGGATATATCCTAGGCTACCTCAGAGGGAGGAGAGATTACCTTATGTATAAAGGTAATCGGGGAGGTGCGAAACTATACTAAAGCCCCTAGGCTACTAGGCTAGGGGCAGGGAAATAGATTACCTTATTCATCAAGACCCCTTGTATACTCTCTAGAAGGAGGAAAACCCATGTGCAATCATTGAATCTTACATGTATAATTGCCTAATATCTTCATTTAAATAAGATAACACCAGGAACACATATTATATCATGCATGAAAGTAAACTAAAGCGCCTAGGCTAGCATGCCTAGCATCATAAAATCGGCTACCTACACTCGCCAAAATTGAAGAATACTAACGGCATAATATAACTAATTCCTAGTAATAAAGACTAAATAACTGATACTGACAATTAGATAAGAAACCAGGACAGTCGTTCTGGCTAATTAAATAAAGCATGCGATGCGAACGACAGCGTCGGCGACTCCTCCGGTTAGGCAATAGCTCCGCCACAAAACACACTATATTTCGATAGAAAAAAAGTTACTTTACAGCCAGAGCTAATTTATACAGTATACGAAGTAAATACTCAACTTTCCAGAGACAGAAGAAGCTGAAGATTGCGACATGGCTGCAGTAAATAGTGAAACAACTGGGAAAAACCCCTGGTCAAAGACGCTACTACGAAAGGAATGGAGTTGGCGGGCGGTGATGATGTCAGCAAGATGGCCGACGCATATGACGTCATCCGAGTACCCATAACAGTATCAGAGGAGGAGAACTTTGTAACGGCTCCTCCCATATCTTGCCACTAATTTCCCCCTCGAAGCGTAAATGATATGTGGTGTGCAGATAGCTATGTGGCGTGTCAAGAATACATCCCGTTATTATGCGACATCTTAAAGGACAATCTTAAGGGTACTCGCCCCAGAAGTTAGAATTCTGGAAACCTTTAGTTTAATTCTCTGGGAATATCCACTGTAGTCATATTTACCCTTGGGAAGCTACTAAAGGAACCTTCCATCAGGATGATATGGCCTGAGCTCAAAAAAATGTATATATGCTGTGCCTAATATGAGGAATTGCCTAATCTGTATATTAGGCAGTGGCGATGCCTAACTTGTAAACTCCTTTTAAAACTACGCCTAATTCATAAACTAGGCAGCCTAAATCGTAAATTAGGCAACCTAGTTTGTTATATAGGCAATGTGCTTAGTTTGTGTATTAGGCAACTATTGTTTTATTCCCAATATATAATATAGCTTTGTTTTATTATAACATATATAGTTTATTATACACATCAACAAAGGTATTAACCAATTGTTAATGTTTGCAATCTGCACAATCTATAATAAAGACATGATGCTTATATAGAACAAAAATGGAAAACCAAAACAACCATCAGCCAAAATTTAAGTTGATGTGGTGATACTAAAACAATTTTATGGCCACATTCGGTATGATTTCATTCAACCTTATGCCTCCTGCACTAACTTTGAATGAGACCAAGTTACAGTGATGAGGAGTTTACTAACTTACTTAAATTTAACATGATGTCAAAAAACATTGCATTTTTATTCAACAAAAGTGCATTTAAGAAACAATCAACTATATTCCCTGCACCAATTCTTTTTGGGTGATGCCACACGGGTTCACAGAGACACATTGAAAAGTTTAACCCATATAATTAACATTTAAAGAACACAACAAGTTATGTTAAAAAGCAAGAAACTAACACATTATTGCAAAAATTAACAAAACGTTGTGTTACTTCGATAGAAAAGAACTTAAATAGCAAACAAGATTCCAGAATATTCTTATGAAGAAGTTACTGCAATGGCGACGACAATTCACGAGGTGATGGGGCTGGATCCTCCAAGAACTTCTTCGTATACTTGCCTTCGTGGAGTCAACTGCTTAACGAGGCCGAGCTTCACCTTTCCACCCTGGAAGAAAACTCGGGAGGAGTATATGGCCTAATACAGTTGTCACATCTACAAAATTACAGGATTACGTAACAAACATCAAGTGCTCTAATCGTAACCCAACATACACAAAAAAAAAAAGAGGGGGGGGGGTTTCGTCCAGAAGGCAAGCTTAAATTACTGGCATGTGCCCTTACAATAAGAAAATAAGGTAATTTTCTACTTATGGACATTAATTGCTTTTAACATAAAATATAGGTTTTTCTGTGGTATTATGATGTGATTTGAACGATTTTGAGGTTTATTTCCATCGCAAATGAATACTCATCCTTCCACCACCCCTCTCCCTATAGATAACAATCCTAGACCTACCGGGGGGGGCTCCGCCCCCTTGCGACCCCCCCTTGAGGCCACAGTGATTTTCAGGGCACTACCGAACCTAATAAACCCACCTAACCTAGCCTAGGGGCCCTGTACCCCTACCTAGGCCTACGGGGGGGGGGGGGGCGGCCACAGTGATTTTCGGGGCACTACCGAACCTAATACAACCACCTATCCTAGGGCCCTGTAACCCTACCTAGGCCTAGCCCCTGCGACCCCCCCCCCCCTTACGGCCACTACCTAACACATCCATCAAACCAAATCCAAAGTGATGGTACTGCTGTATACATCGTTATACTATTACCATTATAATATACTCTATAAATTAATGAAGCTTACCTTAAACTGTTGGTTCATAAAGATGTGCTGCTGCTTTGAGGAAAACGTGAAGCCGTTGCGAAGGTTCCTCGACATGCAGGACAATTTTTATTTTGTAAAATCAAATTGTGTGTCTAGCACAAATCCACTAGTATTTCAATATTCCCCGAATAAGTTACAACAAATTCATTGTAAGTTAGGAAACAGTCAGGCCAAGAAGATGGAATTTCAACTTTTTGTGCAATATCAGATGACGTGCTTACTATGGCCTCCATGTCTAAGAACAAAATGAAATGCCTGGGTTCTAATGTATTGTCGCGCTGTGATTGGCCAAACCTGCAAGACGTCATAATGGATAGGCGCTGTGATTGGCCAAACGTGTAAGACTTCATAGTGGACTAGTTTGTCTGCGGATTATAGTGATTACAGGGCTCATTTGAGCAAAAACAAGACACAGTCAACAATAACAACAGACTTAGTAAAAATCTGGGAGGAAGACATGAGTAGCGTGAGTTTGATCGTCGATATATAAAGAACTAGGCATTTGCGACAGATAATATTATACAGAAATACTACAAAAGACTTCCTTAACATAGAGATCTAAGTTAAAATACGCTACATTATTAATGTCCATAAATAAACTAATACCGAAAATAATATATATAGTCTCCACAGGAAGAAGCTTGACAAACTGTAATGATACGTCATCTAATTTTATATAGATTGATAAAATTTGCAAAAAAAAGTGGTTTATTACTTTGAATATCAGTGTACTAATTTACAACCAACTCATTGCTATAGTTAATGTAATAAAACTACTTCTGTGGGGCAAAATAATCATATATCAACGTATTTTCATAGAACCTGAGAAATACCCCAAAACAAATACTCATAAAAACTAGGATATTTTATTCAAAGGGAATAAATGGCAATTTTTGACAGTTGATAAATAAAACCGTTAAGAAATGTTAAAATAGTAATTTGCTGACTAAATTACCTTTTTTTTTTTTTTTTTTTTTTGGAAGTTTAATTTTATGAATGGCAATGGCTGTGGCACAAAATTTTGTTATTGCAATGACATCTTTTTTCATGCAATTCCCCTGACAGGAACACTTTGTAAAACCTTGGCCACCATGCAATGAGTGCAGGGTGGTAATTTGTCAAAATGTAAGAATTGTCTTAATCATGTTTCTTTTTATTGCATAGCCAGCTTTCATATGCTGGTTTCTTGATATCCAACTGTATATAATGCCATGGTTCGTTCCGGTTCGGTACATTTCATTTTCGGATGTTGCATCTTTTCTACAGGCATCCAACCAAGCTAATTGATTGCTTATTGTTGTATATGGCATTGGATATCAAAATTGAATAACCCCTTCCAACATAACTGGAATAATGATACAGTAGTTTATTAGTTAAGAATATTCCTATCCCATCATCTTCGCGGATTTATCTTCTTGTTGGATAGGATATAATCAGAGACTTCTTCTTAAAATACATTTAATCTTGCTAAGGTCTACATTACAGCTTGTTAGAATTATCTCTAACTGGCATCAAATTAGGGGTAAGTCTTTATTTATCAACTTACCTGCACTGTAAAACGTTGCAATCTACAGCTAGAAGTTTTCATTCGAACTTGAAAGTTCACTCTTTAATGGAAGGAACACACGTTCCAAGGAATGCGGCCGTCTTCAGGGTATAACGATTTGAGCTCAACTGACTCTTCCAGTCTAATTCAACTTGAAAAAGACTCCCGTTTTCTTTCCTTTGTTCGAATACTCTCGAATATTCGTTGAAAAATAAAGACGGGAAATCAAAACTGTTTCCTTATAAGGAATACATTTAACATTTAATTAATTAATTCAATTAGAATACAAAAAGGGAAAAGTTAAAAATTTACATTTAATATTGACAAATGGCAATCATTCAGTTTTCTTTCCGCCTGTGACCGAACACCAAAACAAAAACAGAAAGTAAGAACGACCTAACTAGTGAATTAGACTATTTCCCATGAATGTAATTACCATTCTCCAATCAACTATTTCTACATCTTCCCAAAACAACAAAAAGAAAAGTGGTTACACAAAGAACCATTTTGACAGATTAACTCTACAACAAAAGAACACTTACAAAACGAAAAAAACATTATTTACAATCTATCCTCCCGAGCTAAGTTTCTTATCAAGTTTCTGGAGGCAAGAGCAGTACTGCGGGTAGGCCTGGTAGATACTTCATCCGGCGAAGCTGTTCTAGTGTCAGGCATTTCATCTGTCTCAAAATTACCAACATTGTCCTCTTGTTCAATTTGAACATGTAAATTAGGATCATTAAGCTCAGAATATAATTCTAAAGGTATTAAAAAACTAACATTAATTACACTTTCAGTTTTATCAGGCTTAACAATACGAACAGTACTAACAACCCCTTCGTCGTCACTGAATGTTTCAACAATTCCAACTAATGGCCAATAAGTTCTAGATCTTGAAGGCAATTTAAAGAGCAATTTCTCCTTTTTCCCACTTTCTTGGAGGCTGAAAAGATCTGTCCTTTTCTTTTAAACTTAATAGATATTCAGAAAGCAACTTTTCCATAAAGCTTTCGTAAAGTCCATCCCTAGTTTCCAAAGTACGAGCAAGGAGAGAAAAATACTCATCCTCCTTACCATACTCCCACTCAGGAACCTGTTCAGAATCACCAAACATTAAAGAAGGAATAAATCTGCCAACCAAGAAATGATTTGGAGAAATTATATCCAACTCATTCTCACAAGATCTATAAGTTAAAGGCCTATTATTTAAAATTTTCTGAATGTCAGAGAGGAAAGTGACAAATTCAGAGAATGAAGGAGTATATCTACCAAGTGTTTTGAAAAGGCAATGCTTCACTGTTTTAATTAACCTTTCCCAAACAGCACCATACCACGCTGCGTACACAGGGATAGTCTTATGTGAAATTGAAGCACCCCTAAACTTCTCAAACTCAGAAGAAGTAAGTAACTGTTCAATTATATTACCAGCCTGTAAAATGGATTTGGCATTGTCAGAATAAACAGCGACAGGAACACCAAACCTATTAGAAAACCTAATGAAAGCCAATATAAATTCTGAAGTTGACATAGACTGGACAACTTCCAAATGTATAGCTCTTGTATTAAAACAAGTGAAAATAAGAATGTACGCCTTAAATTTTTCTCCATTTTTCTCCTTCAACCATAAGTGGCCTGTATAATCTACACCAGTATGAGCAAAAGGCACACTCAAATTAACCCTGGAAAAAGGAAGCGAAGAAGGAGAAGGGTACTTCACTGTGCTAGCATTATAACGCTTGCATACAATACAATCCTTCAGGACAGACAAAACTACTTGCCTGGCCTTTACAAACCGCAAACCATGCATGCACAAAAAACTAAGAGTGGATTGCAAACCCATATGCATAGACTTACAATGGGCGTAATAAATCAACACCCGAGTCAAATGATGCTTCTTGTCCACAAGAATAGGATTGACAATATCGAATTTTAAAGTAATACTCTTGTCAATCCGACCTTTAGTTCACATTATACCATTCACGTCCAAAAACAAATTGAATTGCCTAACTAAAGGTGGAACTTCCACTGAAGAATCTCTACTCTTCAGATAAGAAAATTCAAGAGGAAAAGCTTCTTCTTGCATCAACCTTAGAAGGTAATTAGAAGCTGCCTCAACAGGGTCAGCTTGAATTTTCCTAAACTTATATACAACAGTAAATACCTTAGAAACTACACTTATAAGTCTAGAAAAACTAGAAAAATTACTAATATTTACAAGAGGTTCCTTTTTAGGGAACATTACAGGAGAAATTAAGTCAACCTTCATATTATCAGGAATACAACCCAAAAGACCCTTAGGCCACTCGTCAGGATAATTCAACCAAGAAGGCCCTTTGATCCAAAGACTGAAATTTTCAAGAAAGTGCTTACTAGCACAAGGTTTAGTTAGTAAATCAGCCTGATTGCTAGATGAAGGAATATAAGCTAATGAAACTCTACAAAATCTATCAGAAATCCTATCTAACAGACTAGAAATTTCCTTCAACCTATTATTTACAAATGTGTTTCTCTTAGGAGCCATATTAGTTAGAATCCAACTAAGAACTACTTGGCTATCTATAAAAAGAGTTATGCTTTCAATTTCAGCACAATTACTTTCAAAAATGGTGTCAAAACACTTCAAAGCTAATTGAGCAGCCAAAAGTTCTAAAGTAGGGAGAGTCTTCTCCTTAATAGGGCTAACCTTGGTTTTAGCAAATATCAGGGAACTATGATCACCTTGCACAGCATACATAGCACAACCATAAGCTTCCTTAGAAGCACCGGCAAACAAAAACAGCTTAACAGGAACATCAGTTTTATAAGTTTGTCTAGAAAAGGAAGTTTGACTAACTTCACTAAGAATCACAAAATTTACTCCATAGTTTAGAAATTTCAGCACTAGCTGTTTCATCCAAGTTCGTAACTTGCTGGCACAACTTACGAATAATAAGCTTGCCCTGAAGCATTATAGGAGCAAATATTCCAAAAGGATCAAAGACAGATGACAAAACTGACAAAATCTGACGCTTTGAGGAAGCACCCTTGTTCAATTGCTTAACCTTTAATTGTAAGGTATCTTGGTCAGAGTCATTAATATATCCTAAAATCTTCATTTCAGAAGAAGCTACCTTTTCTTCTACATCAAGAGTAGACAACAAAGCAGGAATGTTAGAACCCCACTCCCGTAAAGGCAGCCCCCCTGAATTCATAATTTTCTTAATAGAATTGATAATAAATGGCATCTGGGCTCCCTGATTAGAAGAGAGCACTAAGTTATCCATAATATTTGTCTCTAATCAGAGAAGCTACTTCATTCCCTCTATAGCTACACAAATGATGTTGAATAATATAATTCAATATAAAGGGAGAACTTACAAATACAAAAATTATAGTATTATATCTATAAGCAACAAACTTCCCATTTATCTTTCTAAAGAAACAAAATCTATTTCGATCTGCCTCTAAGGATAACCTAACTTGGAGGAAAGCCTTGACTATATCAGCTACAACTACATAATCATTATTCCTGAAATACAAAACCAAAGACAACAAGTTGTTCATCAAATCAATACCAGGGAACGCGGCTTCATTTAATGAAGGAGCTTTCCCACCTTTAAACTACAATTAAATACAGGACGGATTTTAGTGGTGACATTTTCATTTCTGATGACAGGACGATGAGGAATGAATACTTGACCTGCAGCTCTATTTTTAACAGGCTCAATAATGCCAAGCTCCTCCTGTCTATCAAAAACTTCCTCATATTTAGAGGATATATTCTGATCTTCCAATTTAGAATAAATCCGTTCAGCAACTGCCAAAGAAATCTTTAAATTGTTTGGGACTTTTTCAATTAAATCCTTTTTCCATGGTAACTGAACGTGATAATGTCCTTCATGAAAAGAAATTGATTTAGCAAATTCAGCAACTTGTTGGTCTTCATAAGGAAGGGAATTTTCATCTTTAATCCCAATCGATTCTAAATCATAGAAATTGTCGAGTCCATACTCTACGCAAGATTCAGGAAAGATATCATTCAATGGATCGAACTTATAGCCTACTGGATTGACTGCAAAATTCACTAATAGCTTCTGTTTTCCAAGTTGCTTAGGAGGAACAAATTCCAGAAGTCTATTCTTATTAGGCTTATAAGTCTGTTTAATATCCAAATTAAGGGAAGAATTATAAAAAAAAAAACTCTAGATTCTCTGTTACATTCAGGTACATATTTAATTTCCTTATTAGGAATAAACTAACAGATTTAGCTTTACCATTACCTCTTGGTCTATTTTCCAAGATTTTATTACTATAAATTTTAGGACAAGACTACCTTTCTTACAGGTTTACAAGGTTCATAAGAATCAATTCTCTTATAAAAAAGCTTCCTTTGTGAATGATGAACAAAATTGACTAACTGTACCAAATGGAATAACCCCATTGGCCAACTTAATTACTCTAACCTTAATATTAAATATAACTGATTAAATTCCTGAAGGATATCATTCCCTAGGATACCTAATATATTTACAATTTCAGAATTCCTCCCTGGGTAATTATTACATACAGAATAACTAGCAGATTCCATATTTTTAACAACAGAAGGCAGCATAGGAATTTGTATGGAAAGATTAAAATTTTCCAATGCAAAAAACAGACAACTAGTCTTTTTGCCACAAGGCATTGTTAAATCAGCTACCAAGTGAAATCCATCACTAACTCTAGCTGGCAACCCAAAAGAAGAAACTAACATAGACAAAGGAGCACCACAATAATCTCCTAATTTACTATCAACAATTTGTTTATTAATAACACTAAACTGGGCTCCAGTGTCTAATAGAAAACGACATTTAAAAGATTTCCTACCCCTACCAACTTTGAGTGTAATAAAGGGAACAAATATTTCAGACCCTGATTGACAACTTAATAATTTTTTACCAAGATCCTTACTAGCATGAGGGCACATTGCTCCATGGTGTTCAGATTTATTACAAGAAAAACCTTTATAAGGTAACAATTATTTATTTCCCGGACATTCCGAGGCCCCATGCCTATCACTCTTCCTAGATTGCAAAGTATCAAACCTAGTACATCTAGAAGAATTATGACCAATTTCTTTACAAAATTTACATCTACCAGAAGATAAAGGTTTACTGGTAAATTGAACTTTATTGGAGTCATTACTAGCTGAAGATCTATTACCAAACTTAGATTGCTGGAAATTACGGTCTTTACCTTCAAATTTAACTTCTTTATCTTCATGTTTAACTTTAGGTTTTGCACCAGAATTTTCATTATGACCTAAACTAAGGCGTGCAATAATACTCTGATAATTATCTAACAACTGGTTAAAATTAGGATAGGAAGATCCTGTAGTTCTAGAAAGTTCTATCAAAAAATTTCTAGGAAGTTTCCTATTTACAATTTTACTAGTTAGCAATAGAGCAGCCGAATCAACTTCAGTCAGATCTATACCAAGTCCCTTCAAGTCAATGAATTTATTATTCAAAGATCTAACTAAAGATTCTACTTCATTAAGAGATTTTACTTCAGAAGTGCTCAAAACTTCACCTATTACTTGATCAATTATGTTGTCTTGATCCAGAAAATTAAAATCTAATTGCTTAAAAGCCAAATCAAAACCCTCATCTACTGTAATGTTTTCTACTACACTTAAAGCTTCACCTAACAAATAACCCTTTAAATAAATAAACTTTTGAGCACTAGTTAGGTTAGGCATACCAGTCAAAGCATTATTAAAAGCCTTCTTAAAGTTAAAATAGGCAAATGGATTAGCTGCATTGTTTTCAAACTTCTGAATTTGAATAGGAAGGAGAGGCAACTTTACGATTTTACTAGAACTATTTTGAGGAGTATTCTTACCTCCAAACAAATTATCAAAGTTTAATCTAAATTCAGACAGAGTTTTCTGTATTTCATAATGATAATCTCTTGCTGCTTGCATAATACTATCTAGTTCATCTTCAGCAGCAATTTCACAAATGCTTGCATCAAAATTCTCAACTATTACTAAACTAGCATCAATTTTATGAATAAATTCTTGAAACAAATGACCATTAATTTTATCGTCGTTTAAAGAGTCAATCTTCCTAATATCAAGAGTTATTAAACCCTTAACATAGGCCCTCTTTCTAATTGACTTTTTCATTTCAGCCTCATCCATCTTGAACAATGCTTTTAACTAATACTAAATTACCCAAGGAAAAATTAAAACGTAACTTAGTCAAGTCAATACAAAGCAAGTTATCATCAGTTACTTGCTAATGAAAATACTGCATATTATGCTAATAGCAAAACTAGGCTAATCAACAGGTTATATACATGAAAAGGCTACTAACTTAACCTAAGCTTAAAAAAATACAGTATAAATTAAGACCGATACTGCTCCTTTCCTTATGAGGAATAACAGCAGTACAGGTATACAAAAAATCCTGACATTACAAAACCAATTGAGCCTAGAGAGAACAACAAAAAAAAGTAAATACTTGACACTAGAACAGCTAAACTAACTTTACTTTTAGGCCTTCACTTCAACTAAAAGTCAGCCATTCTCTGCGCCAACTTCAGATTTCCATCGTAATTGAGATGAACTCCATCCCTGGCATACTGGCGTGGGTCGGAAAATCCCCTAAACCCTTTCATAATGAACAGACTATGTCCAATGACCAGAGTCATAACCGAAGAAAACAACATAAGAGCAAACTGGTCTCACGGGTAAAAAAAGCACCTTTTTAGGTTCGAAAAAGTTAGAATTATCTCTAACTGGCATCAAATTAGGGGTAAGTCTTTACTTATCAACTTACCTGCAATGTAAAACGTTGCAATCAACAGCTAAAAGTTTTCATTCGAACTTAAAAGTTCACTCTTTAATAGAAGGAACACACGTTCCAAGGAATACTTAAAAGTTCACTCTTTAATAGAAGGAACACACGTTCCAAGGAATACGGCCGTCTTCAGGGTATAACGATTTGAGCTCAACTGACTCTTCCAGTCTGATTCAACTTGAAAACGACTCCCGTTTTCTTTCCTTTGTTCGAATACTCTCGAACATTCGTTGAAAAATAAAGACGGGAAATCAAAACTGTTTCCTTATAAAGAATACATGTAACATTTAATTAATTAATTCAATTAGAATACAAAAAAGGGGAAAGTTAAACATTTACATTTAATATTAACAAAAGGCAATCATTCAGTTTACTTATCGTCTATGACCGAACACCAAAACAAAACAGAAAGTAAGAAGACCTAACAAGTTAATTTGACTATTTCCCATGAATACAATTACCATTCTCCAATCAACTATTTCTACAAGCTCTACTCTCTAACTTGTTGTGACTCTCGAGAGAACATGTAAACAAAACTCGTACACATACACAGAGAAACCAAAATTAAGCATCGCTCTAAAAAAGATCGAATCCTACTGCAATACAAAAGTAAGAAGAATCACATCCTAACTTTAGGACAATTAATGAATGATTAAATCGTTCATAACATACGCTACTACAAATATGAACTGTGCTGAAACACGTTCTAACAATGCAATACTGTGCAATCATTACTCTTATTAGGCTACCCGTAGCGCATATAGTATTACAGTACAAAATACATAACACTTATGCTTTATGATATTTCTCCTTCTGCATCATATCAACTTTCAGAAACTGTAACTTCTATAAGGCCTCCAATTTCTTTCACTTTTTTCGTGAATTTCATTACTGTTGTCGTCTCTCTTGCGTTCCGAACCGACGGTGGCTTCTTGATCGTCAACTTCATCTATCATTTCGGACAATAAGTGCTCAAACTCATCGTCTCTTTCAAGCTTCTCAATTACATCTTTTGGCAGACTTGACCTTTCCTAACCAGATGTCCCTTTCCGACCACAAAAAAAAAAAAAAAAAAAAAAAATCCAAGGGTGTTCTGTTGAGATACGATTTTTTTTAAGCATGATAAATCGTTGATCAACACATTGAGTCGAGTCATTGTCGATGGTCCAAGCTAGCAGCATCTGCTTGACATCGCAATTAGATCTCTCAATGCTTCCTTGCGACTATGGATGTATTGGAGCTTCGGGGACAATGTTCATTCGCGGGAAAATTAACCTAATTTCATTGATGACACAAGCTGTGCATTCTCTTTTGTTGTCAGACTGAAGCACGGCAGGTGGGATCATCCAACAAAATATGTCAATTAGATTGTAGGCTTCTGTTTCTGCTGTCGTCTTGGACTTCATTGTCTTAAGAATCAGGAATTTTGAGAAATTATCCTGAGAGTTTAAAATGTATTTAAATCCACAGTTAGGGTTTGATTGCATCACGATGAGATCGACTTGTCTGTTTTTTTTGTTTTTTTGTTTTTTTTAAGCCGTACAGCCATTCCCTTATTTGGTTTTATTTTCTTTTACTGGCATGTTTCACGGTTTGACACAAATGACTATATTTAAAATACTTCTCAATCACTACGTCACGCATCTTTTAGAGAGAGAGAGAGAGAGAGAGAGAGAGAGAGAGAGAGAGAGAGAGAGAGAGAGAGAGAGAGACTTTACTTAAAACTATTCATTTTTAAAATCTACAAAGGATTTTTGCAAATATAGGTTATAGTGCATTTTATGTCTTTTTATAACTCATGTTAAAAAAACACTGAGTAATTGAATAACACTAAAATTCAAAGTAGCAGTCATGTTGGTGCTAATGAGTAAAAACTTGTATCAATTTGATTATCAAATAAGAATATTATAGGAAAATTCATACTACTAGTATTGATAACAAAACTGATGCTAATAGTAGCAATTGGATGCTATTGATATTAATAAAGAAATATGTGGAGAGAGAGAGAGAGAGAGAGAGAGAGAGAGAGAGAGAGAGAGAGAGAGAGAGAGAGAGAGAGAGAGAGAGACTCGCCTTGAGTTTTTTCATTCCATCAACTTTGTTTCTTTAAGATTTCTTCTTTAGGTAATAAATCTTCGAGGTTGATTTAGCCGGTTCAGCTAAAAAAACGGTACATTTCCGTATCTAGTAGCATGTACGTTTTAGACTTGATCCAAATCTTTCTCTAAATCAAATTTTGTCCTCAGTCATCATAGGATGTATTGATTGCTTGCGGTTGCTTTGGAAATTTAGTTAAACTAAGCAGTGAGCATCATTGAGTAAGTGAAAGTTAATGAGGAAAAATGAGAGACTTCATCAGAAACACTATAAATAGAATATAAAAAGACTTCAGGTATAACAGTGAAATATTAAATGGCTGCCTAACTTACAAACTAGATGATTTGTCTATTTAACAAACTAGGCTATCTAATTTACAAACTAAGCTGCCTAGTTTATGAAATAGGCATAGTTTTAAAAGGAGTTTACAAGTTAGGCAACGTTAGTGCCTAATAGCCTATATGCTACAAATTAGGCAATTTGATTGCCTAGTTTACAAATTAGGTCATTCGTCATATTAGGCACGATATATATATATATATATATATATATATATATATATATATATATATATATATATATATATATATATATATATTTATATATATATATATAACCTTAAATAACAGAGACTGTGGCTTCTATGTGTCATATAATTTCCTAATACACAATATTTTGTCTTAAATTCGATAAATAATCTCTTATTCTAGTGTTGGGAAATAAACAATAAATGCATGACACATATTTGAGTTCATATTTATTTCGTTGCGGGGGTAACTTGAAAACAGGGGAGGTAGGTTGAAACCGGTTTCAAACTACCTCCCCGTAATATGAAATCGGTTTCAAGTTACCGGGGGGGGGGGGGGTAACTTGAAACTAGGATAAGGTTGAAACATGTAGACCGGTCCTTTTTGATTCTGCAGAAATTATCATTGGAGCTCCTCAGTGATATTTCATGGATTCTGGTAAGCAAGCATTGCAGATCCTGTGATGTTCTGTTAATAAGGACAGTATCATCAGCATACTCTCTGCCAGCTAATTTCCTATTACCAATCCAGTCCAATCCTTCCCCACCATCTCCAAATATTCTATTCATTACAAAACCCAGTGGGAGGATAAACAACAGTGGCGATAGCACATTCACTTGGAGTATTCCACTGTTCACTGGAAATTCATTTGATAGGAATCCACTAACATTAACCTTGCACTTGCTATGTTTATGAACAGATTTAATCGAGTTTACATATTTAAGAGGAATTCCCTAATAACGCAGGATTCTCCACAAACTTGGCCGGTGCACACTATCAAAGGCTTTTTCATAGTCCACAAATGCCATCAAAAGTGGGTTTCTATATTCTAGGCATTGCTGTACAACATGTCTCAAAATGAAATTTTGGTCAGTACAACTTCTACCTTTTCTAAATCTTGCTTGTTCACCTCTCAACTTTTCATCACTCTTTCTCTCTAGTCTCTTAGAATAAGCATACTGTATATTTTCATGACAACTGGCGTAAGTAAGATGCCTCTGTAATTATTGCAATCTGTCAGTTTTCCCTTTTTTGCCATTTCCACCAACGCTCCTAACTCCCATTCATCAGGCTTTGCCTATTCATGCCACATTCTACAAAATGATCTTGTAAGTATTCTGGGAGTCACTTCATTTTCGGCCAGTATCATTTTGATATTTATATTAACGTAACCAGGGGTTTTCCATCTCCTGAGTTTTTAATGATAACTTCGACTTCAAACACATTGAATTCATTCATGGGCACATCAAAGCCTTCTTTATCTTCAGGTATATCCATCAAGTTATTCCCTTAATATCTCATATTCTTGACATCATTAAAGTGATCCATCCAACGTTGTCTTTCTTCGTCCTCTGTTTTTATATTAGATCAATCTCTCTTTTTGATGGGTATATGCTTCTTCTTTCTTGTCCCCATATAGATTTCATTAATAATACTATGAGAAATTCGTACTCCACAGAAACTCCCTGAATTCATAACTTTGTCATCCTCATCTGCTTTCCTGTCTAAATAATACTCTCTCTAGTCATTCCTGGCTTTTCTTTTGACCTCACTATCGATACTGAAATACTTAGAATGCTCTACCTTGTAATCTTCATTACTTCCTAGGACACTCTGAACTTATCAGTCAACTTTCTCCTTGTAACTGCATGTCCCAAAATTTCACAACCAACTGACTAATACACGTTCTTAATATCGCACCATTCTTCATTAATTATCTGCTATTCGTCTCTCAAAGTCTCCAAGACTGCAAATCGATTCGTGCATTC
>NC_090733.1:71670083-71727583 GCF_036898095.1 Palaemon carinicauda
CAGAAGGAGTATAAAAATGTAAAAAGGACCATGCAACAATCGTATCAGATGATCCCTAAATATTATAATGAAAGATTCCGAAGTTTGAGGAAGGATGAGAAAATGACTTTCCTGGATTATGCGTATAAAGTACGATGTTGTTTTAAGAGATGGATAGAGGCTTCTAAAATGAGAAAGATGGCTGATTTAAAAGAATTGATAGTGCTGGAACAATATTTATGAGGGATTCCTGAACATATTCGAACATACTTCAGAACGTGAGGTGAAGAAACTTGATAAAGCCGCTTTGCTGAGTGAAGATTATAATATTATCAGTCATAAACCCGCCTCGGACATGAAGTTTCAACTGTCATTCCGACCAAATGTCAAATATTTGCCGAACCAGGGAAACAGGTTCAGTAATAACTATGTGAACAAGTTTAAAAGTTACAGTGGAAGTACCACTAGTACTGTTCCAAAGCAGAATGCGATATTACCACAGCAACAGTCATCAAATCTTCCTCCTTCAGGTGTTGTGAAAGACATGCAGAAGATTAATATTGCCTGCTATAATTGTGGTAAGAGAGGCCATATTAGTAAGGAATCTTGGTCGAACCAACCAAAAGCAGTCGCCTAAGTGGTTAAGGTAATTCGACTTCACAGAATGCGATGACGAAAAAACAAATGGGAGAGGACGACGAGGAAAATAAGCCAGCCAACGTTTACACAACGATCAGGACAACCCCAAACATCACTGATGCCTTTAAACCGTATATTTATGAAGGCATGTCATCCACTCTGGATGGGAGTGAGCCGACCGCGGTCAAAATATTGCGCCACACATGTTGAGACAACAGTGTAGTGACGCAGGGTGTACACCCGTTGGTGGAACATTCTCTCACAAGAGATTCGGTCAATTTGAAGGCAATGGGAGGTGAGGAGGTTACCCCTATTTTCCGTTTGAAACTATCATGCGAGTTGGTGACAGGTCCTTTTGATTTTGCGGTAAAGGACTCATTGGCTGCCGGAGGAGTAGAAGTCCTTCTGGGTAATTTTGGTAGAGCGCAGTTTGTGCCTTGTCCCATTGTAATGGAGAAATCTTTGAAGTAAAGTCATACAACTGAACTTGAGAAGGACTACCCGTATCTGATTCCTAGTTGTGTGATGACTAGGATTATAATGAAGAGAGTGGCTGCAGAAGAAGACAGAGAAAACGAAGGAGCGATGAACTTGGAGGATTTATTCTCAGAAGATGAGGATTTCCATGATGGTACGCAAGAGGAGAGCTCTGAACTCGAGAGAAGAGAAACGACAGACGAATGAACAGGAAGACAAGGAAGCAATGTATTTGGAAGAAATAGAAAACTCACCATGAGAAGTAGAACAAGTGAGTCGGAGAAGGCTGATAGAATTTCAATGGAAGGATGCAACGTTAACAGAGTGATAGTACCGTGTGGTGGATGAGACGGAAGTGCAGCAGTCTCCCACCTGTTATTATCTCATGGATGGGTTGCTTATGAGGAAGCATAGACCCGCTGATATCCCTGGGAATGCTGAATAGGGGATATACCGTCAGATATTGATTCCTGCACCATTGAGAAGACAGGTGATCGCTGTAACGCACTAGACGGGGCACGTAGGAATAAGGAAGACGATGAAGAAGATTATGAAAAACTTTTTTGGCCTGGCATGCATAAGGATGTGAGCTAGTTTTGCCGTGCATGTCACGTTTGTCAGATGGCTGGAAAGCCTAACAAGTTCATCAAGAAAGCTCCCTTAGTCCCGATTGAAGTGCGAGGAGAATCCTTCAGCAAGGTATTGACCGATATTGTGGGACCATCACCAAGGACGAAGAAAGGTCACGAATATATGTTAACCTTGATGTGTCCAGTGACGAGATACCCAGAAGCCATACTCATCAAGAACATCAATGTCAAAGTAATTGCCGAGAAGTTACTAGACTATTTTACTAAGTTTGGTATTCAGGAAATTTTTCAGAGTGACAGAGGAACAAATTTCACATCAAACCTGTTTTAGGACATGATGGAACTGTTGAATGTGAAACAACAACTGTCTACTGCCTGTAACCCGGAGATCCAAGAAGCATTAGAGAGATTTCATCAAACCCTGAAGAGTATGGTGACAAAGTACTGCAACAAAACATGAAATGAATGGGACATCGGACTACCATTGGTGTTATTTGAGGCACGCAAGGCTTATCAAGAAAACATGGGATGTTGCTGGAATGAAATGATGTTTAGACAAGAAGTGAAAGGACTGATTAAAATGTTGGCAGAAAAAGGGAAAGATTGAGAAGATAAAGATGGAGAATATGTCAAGAATTTGAGGAAAACGATCGGTTAGATAAGGAAATTCTCCCTAGAAAGCATGAAACGAAGAAAAGGTTTGGTATGAAAAGTATGAACAGACAGTTTGCGGTGGGACAAGAGGTGTTCACATTTACTCTTCGAAATTTATACTGACCGCACCAGATTTCAACAGGAAATTCCTCATCCAAGTGGATGCGTCGGACAACAGGATTGAAGCTGTCTTATGACAAGAAGACAAGGAAGGACTTCTTCAGCCTGTTTGTTTTATGTCATCAAAGTTGAAAAAGAATCAATGAGCTTATTCGACAGTTGAAAAGAAACTACTAGCGCTAATCCCAGTGATAAGAAATTTTTAAGTTTACGTGAACAGACCACAGAATGAAGAAATTACAGTTTACTCGGATCACAATCCTTTAACTTTCGTTAATGAAATGAAGAATGATAATCAAAGGTTAACTAGGTGGTCATTATTTTTGGAATCATATTGCATTAATGTAAAACATATATCAGGTAGAGATAACATGGTTACAGATTATTTATCTTGGGCTGAATCGGTGGATTCAGGCCCGGAATAATTTTTTTGGGGGAAGCTATCTTACGAAGCTGGTCTAGCATTAGAGTAAATATTCTTGTCATGTATTTCATTTGTTTATTTAAGAGATGTATAGCCAGCTTGTAAGGTGAGTTTCACTCATGAAGGTTTAAGTAATGTAGGTAAATTACATAAGATTTTCATCTTACATTTAATTGTATTTTTCATTCAATTCACTATAAGTAAATTTACATTATTTTTAAGAATTATTTTTTTCTTACACATATTTTGTTACGATGTCTTATTCAACCTCGTTTAGGTATGCTGTATGACCCATATGAAGTATGAACATGAGGATTACGTAATTTTTTATGTTTCCAAGTGGTTAGGATGTGCATGAAAATTCTCGAATTAGATTTACTCTTTTTTTTAATGTTTCAAGGAGAAGGTGAGCGGAGATGGTTGAGAGAGAGTTTCCTCGCCATGTACGCTGGAACTCGTCTACTGCTTGACTAGTTGGCAACTTTGGTGCCGTAAGCCTGCCCCTAAGCTTCCAAACCATATCCTGGAAGGATCTAGAGTAATTAAGCTGATATATATTAGTCCACAAGAATGCATAGTAGCAGAAGAGGCCTAGCCTATCCCTTTGAAAGAGCCAAAGTTTGCTTACCCTTCCTGCTCTCAAGTGTGTGTCCTCTCAAATGTGAATAACTTTTACCCAACGTATATCGCGTATAGTGTTGTTCAAACGTTGGTGGAATTTATTGAATGTTAATTCAAGTGTAGTATGTTAATCTAAGTACATCTGACATAAATTTTTATAACTGGCCCTGAAAGATTTAGGTTAAACAGTGAAGTGTATTTATTTTGCTTACCCGTTCAGTAACCTCGTTTGAAACAAAAGACATAAGTGCAACAGTTATATTTATGTAAATTTCATTTAGTGTTCAATCATTAGTGTAAAGTGTTAACTCTTGTCATTAATTATGAAAATTAAATATTTTCATGAATTGAATTCCAATGAAACAAGTGATTGTATAATTTTAATAGAGTAACATTTTCTTGTCTTAGTTTAAGTCTTCGTTCAGATTTGATATTTCGAGTGATTTAATTTTGGTGTTAATTCTTCAGAAATGTTTCAACTTTTTATAGAATATATCTAATTTTGTAAAGTGTGTATCATTTCGATTGTGGAGAATTTTTATTTAATTAAATGTTTGAGTGGGAACTTAGTCCGGGAAAGTCTCCCTACGGCAGTTACACAAAGATCAACAGGGGAGGATAATAAGCACTTAAACTCGTGGCACAAACACCCCGCTAATAGCTTTACTGCCACAGTTTACTAACCGTCACTCTTAAATACAAAAGGGGGAAATTTTACTGTCCAGAGGCCGGAGAACTCCACACGTGAAAATAAAAGTAATTAATGGCCTACTCTAGCTTTGTCAGGTCTGTAGTAATCTCACTCTTAGGCTCTGTTCTGACTCCGTCCCAGTGACCCCGGTGAGATGCTGTACAGGTATTTTACGTTAATGTAATTAGAGACAAAACCAAAAATGGGAGCAGTGGAGTATAAAAGTATAAAATAAAGTTAAATGGGGATCTTCACCTTCAAAGCACTAAGTTAAAGAGCGTACACTCACTGATACCAATTTAACTATATCTACAGTGGGTTACTCTCAACATCTCGGGTGCCTCTGACCCGTCCCATAGTACAAATTTGTAAAATTCATATAATGGGGTTAAAGATACCAAAGTTTGTAATCTATTCCAAATAATTTATTACAGTAAAAAGGAATGGGAGTAACTCAATTATTTATACACATAGCAAAATTAATAATTGAAAGGAGTATCAGTAACTCAATTCTGGTTTATTCACATGGCAAAATGAATAAGTGAAAAGAGAATCAGTTTACAACAAAAAATATTGAAAATATTAAACGGAATTAACTCGTGGGATTAACCCTCAAACGGAATAAATAGAATCAAAATATTCTGATAAACAATTTGTTCGGTAGGCTGCTGTGAGGTCCCAACATGTGGTCAGTAACCTCAAGCAATTACCAAGACCAAAAATTATAAGTACATTAATTTCCATGCACGCAGCCCGAAAGATTAAATGCCAGAATAATACCTAAACTTAACTTATGAGACAAATAGAAGCTTATCTAAAGGGGGAATAGCCATTAATTGAACTCACAAGATTTTATATGTTGTGGGCACCCATGTCCTGAAAGTGGCGGTCTTCAGTTTTACTTCACTAGGCCTACAGCACTTATTTTGCGGAGTCAATGGCCCCTTCCAACTAGCCCCCAGACCGGAACAGACGTTCTGTGGAATTAGCTGCTTTTCACTAACACTCCAGGTATCTGATTGACCTCGTCCTACGTAGACTCTAGGTCCTTTATTGTGCAAGGGGACATGCTAGTGGTGTAGAGTGGGAGCACATGGTTGACCCTGGAGCCTGGCTTGGCAGTTCCGCTTAGTACCGTAGCCTGTAACTTTGTGAGGTCGAGTTCCGGTCAGCCGCGTCCTCCTTCCTTCCCTGAAAAAAGCGCATCTCAATGCGTAGTCCAGTGATCTTGAGGTGCCAACTCTCATTTAGGACAGGCTTGAAATACTTGTGACTTGTGAGTTTTAAGCAATACACTATTTAGAATACAAGGAGAAATCTTGCAACTCCAGGGGACAAAGATAATCCTAACTCTAAACGTCTGGCATACAAAATAAAAAATGAAACTAAAATGTATTTCAGCAAGTCGGGCTTACGTTTGTGGACAGCCATACCTCCTAGACCAGCAGACTTGAGTTGTATTTAAGAGATTTAAAGTACCTAAATACTAAGGTAAAATAATGTATACAAAATAAACACAAAAGTATTAATCTTGAGACACTCGCTTACGGAAGAGTCATTACTCACATTTTTCCTTGCCGTGACATCACGAACAATAACAAAGTCTTCGTATAATCTGTGAAGAAGAAGAGTAGTGAAGAAAATTCTTCACATCGATCACCAATATTTTCTATCAATGCTTTCCTCGGAATAACTGACTAAGAACCGAAGTAAGAGGTTGTTTTCAAATTGTTTATATTAAATAATCACCCAGTATTGTTTTGAGTGTTACGTAAGAGACATTTGGATATTCACTTGGAGTTGCATATATCCGCAGAACTCGAGTATTATTCAAGTGTAACAGATCTATGTAAAAATAAACAGGTGGAGTTAGAGCTCGGGAGTTTATGTAATTCTCCAGCCTTAATAATATATATATATATAGATATATGTGTGTGTGTGTGTGTGTGTGTGTGTATGTGTTTGTGTGTGTATGTGTGTGTGAGTGTGTGTGTGTGAAATATTACAGGGAAAAGTTATGCTATATTCAATGAAATTGAAAGGGTGAAATTAAGTCATGGCTAGTATTTTGCATATATATATATATATATATATATATATATATATATATATATATGTATATATATACATTTTTGAATGAGGATACCTTAACGTGACCGTATTTGTTTTGTTGTTTCTTGTATATATATATATATATATATACAGTATATAAATATATATATATGTGTGTGTGTATATATATATACAGTATATATATATATATATATATAGATAGATAGATAGATAGATAGATAGATAGATATATATATATATATTGAAACAACAACAACAAACCAAATACAGCATATATTTGTATATATGTATATATTATATATATAAATATATATATATATATATATATATAAATTTATATATATATATATATATATATGAATATAAATATGTACATATATATATATATATATATATATAATTATATATATGTATATATACATATGAATATATATATACATATATATATATATTTATATATATATATGTATATATATACATATATATATAGCCTATATGTATATTTACATATATATGTATATATATACATATATACAGTATATGTATATATATATATATATATATGTGTGTGTGTGTGTATTTACATATATATGTATATATATATATATTGTGTGTGTGTGTGTGTGTATTTACATATATATGTATATATATATATATATATACATATATATGTATATATATATAAATACATATATATATATATATATATACTCTTATCAATAAGAAACTATCTGTGATAGACCACCATTAAAACTTCTGTCGCTGATCAAGTCCTATGAAAGTTTCGACAGATGATACATGAGTAATGACGTCTTCGTCAGCAGCACTGAAGTTTGTAAGACCAAACGATTTATGTTTTCTGTCCATGTAGGGTTATCTTCATTCCGTGATAATTGTCTAAATGCTATTTCGGTGCCCTGAATATTTTTATCTTCGTCAATAAAATAGTTGATTAATGATTATTTTGAGTCTTTCTTATTTTCTACTATTTATTCTGGTATAGAGATATATTCATGTATATTTCCCCTTCATTTTTATGTTATCAGAATATTCTATTCTAATCCATTCAGATTTACCAGAATTTATCACACCCAATATCCTTTTATCCACAGATATATACGAATCACTATATTTCTTCTACTTTGCTACATATATATATATATATATATATGTATATTATATATACACACACACATATATATATATATATATATGTATATATATATATATATATATACACACACATATATATATATATATATATACATATGTATATATATATATATATATATATTATCAAATCATTTGTTATGGCACCTCCTTCTGGTTGCATCCGTTCATGCCTTTTAAGGCTTTCTTTACTTCTACTGCTACTTTTGGTACAGGCTCAGGTGATTCATTTTTTCTATTAGCAAAGTTATTTCTTATATCACTATTGTATATTATTATATAGAAATCCTCTTCAATTTTTATCACTCCATCTCTTTTGTTGATATATCGATTTTCTTCCGTTATAATAATTATCTGTTGGTGCTTCTCTCTTTCTTTAGTCTTTACGAATATTAGATGCTATTACTTTTTTTTATTGTTTGGATAGTTCTTCTAATTCTATTTCATCTCACTTGGATTTTGCCCTTATTTTTAATCGTTCCTCTATTACATGTTTTGATTTTCTGATAGTTTTCCTTGATCTCGTTTCGAAAATTTTCCACCCAGCTCTTGTGCTGACTCCAAAACATTATTTTGACAAATTACTATTCATCTATTATTATTTGCATCCATTGTTTTATGTAGCTAGGAGTACAAATTTTGTATTGCTAAACTAAGATCATCATATTGTTCTTTTATTACAGAAGTGTTTATTTTCTCTCTTAAAATTAGCTTTTTTTTTCTTCTTTCCTTACATATAGACAAATTTTCCTTCTCACAAATCTATGATCACTTGACTTCAACTTGAATAACACTGTCACCTCTTTAACTTCACTAACTTTCTCACCTCTTCTTTTTCCTTCCTCTTCCTCCTACTCGCCCTCCCTTTTCCTATCTTTATCTCCCTACTCCTCCTCCTCCTCTCCTTCTCCAATTCTTCTTCTTCTTCCCCCTCAGCCTCTTATTCTTCCTCTTCCCTTCCTCCTCTTCTCCTTTTTCTTCTTCTTCCATCCTCCTATTCTTCTTCCCTCTCATCATCTTCTTCTTCTTCTTCCTTTCCTACTAGCCTTATTTCCTTCGTCTTCTGCCCTCTAATCCTCTTCTTCTTCCCTTCTCCCTCTTCTTCTTTTTCTTCTTCTCTTTCAGTCTCATCCTCTTATTCTTCCTCTTCTTCCCTCTCATTCTCTTCTTCTTCCTCTTCTTCCCTCCTCCTTCTCTTCTTCCTCTTCTTCCCTCCTCCTTCTCTTCTTCCCTCTCATCCTCTTCTTCTTCTTCCTTTCCTCCTCTTCTTTTTCTTCTTCTCCTTCAGTCTCATCCTCTTATTCTTTCTCTTCTTTCCTCTCATTCTCTTCTTCTTCCTCTTCTTCCCTCCTCCTCCTCTTCATCCCTCTCATCCTCTTCTTCTTCTTCCTTTCCTCCTCTTCTTCTTCCTTTCCTCCTATTCTTTTTCTTCTCCATTTCTTCCTATTCTTCATCTTTTTCTTATTCTTCTCTTCCTCCTCTTCTTCTTTTTCTTCCTCTTCTTCCCCCTCATCCACTTCTTCTTCTTCTTCCCTTCACCTTCTTCTTCTTATTATTTTTCTTCTTCTTCTTCCCTCTCATCCTATTCTTCTTTTTCCCTCCTTCAATTCTTATTCCCTCTTATCCTCTTCTTCTTCTTCCCTTCCTAATCTTCTTCTTTTCCTTAGTCGTCTTTCCTCTTATCCTCTTCTTTTTTTTCTTCTTCCCTTCCTCCTTTTCTTCTTGATTTTCACTTTCTTCTTCCCCCTCATCCTCTTCTTCTTCTTCTACACTCTCAGCCTCCTTTTCTACTGCTTCCTTCTCTTCCCTATCTTTATCTCCCTATTCCTCTTCCTCCACCTCCAATTTGTCTTCTTCTTCACCCTACTTCTCTTCTTCTTCTCTCACTCCTCCTCTTCCTCTTTTTCCACTCCTCCTCTTATTCTTCTTCTTCCACCTTCCACTCACCTCATATTCATATGTTTTTTTTTCACTACTCCTCATTCTCCCCTTCCTCCTCTTCTTTCTCCTTCTTCTTCCTCCCCCTCCCTTCCCATTTCCTATCTTTATCTATGAACTCCTCCTCCTCCTTCTCCTCCCCCTATTCTTCTTCTTCCCTTCCTCATCTTCTTCTTCTACTTCCTCCTTCCTCATCTTCATGGGTTTTCTTTCACAACTCCTCATCCCAACCCCTCTTCCTCTTCCTCCTCCTCCCTTACCGTTTCCTGTCTTTATCTCCCAATTCCTCCTCCCCCTCTTCTTCTTCTTCCCTTCCTCATCTTCTTCTTCTACTTCCTCCTTCCTCATCTTCATGGGTTTTCTTTCACTATTCCTCATCCCAACCCCTCATCCTCTTCCTCCTCTTCCCTTCCCGTTTCCTGTCTTTATCTCCCTACTCCTCCTCCTCTTCTTCTTCTTCCCTTCCTGTTGTTTTAATTGAGACACAAAGGTTGTTTAAGCTTGGAACAGGCGATATTGATATACATTGCTATGAAAACCAGGATGATAAAACTCTGATTTGCTAAATAGAATTGGTGCGGTTAGGTTGCTAGATGCAATTTCATCTACATGCGCAAACGACTTTCTCTGTTATAATTGAAAAGAAATCAAGTCAAATATATGTAATCTGAAAAATAATAACTATAGGTTTAATCATGTAAAGAGTAAAAGTAGCAACCTTATGATAAATCGGGAGGTAGAAGGAAGGAATAAAAATAGGTTACATAGAAATAGCTATCAACAATCAAGGAATAATACTTATCAAGGTAGACTTAGTTATGGTAGAGACCAAGCGCACTTTAGTAGTACAAATGCTAGACAAGGATATGATAGAACTAACAGAAGTTAACGACTACTATTATCCATATACCGAAAGAAATAGGTATGGGTGTTACAAATGTGGTGAATTTAATCACCACCAATCCGACTGTGGGTTCGACCATAAGGTTAGGTGTTACTTATGCCATGAATATGGACACAAAAGCAAACAATGTCAGAAAAATATCCATTACTAGGACATAGACCAAGAAGGCAGTGCCATTGAGAATGCTAAATGTAATGATTTTCTAAAAATTGTACATATAAAATGCCCAATCAATACTTGGTCATATACTTGAAATACAGTTAATGCTAGGAGAAAAAAAAAATCGATATTTTGTGTATTAGTGAGACATGGCTGTATCCTTATATTAGTGATACTTTTATTCATATACCTGAGTATAATATATATCGTGAGGATCATGGTCGAGGTGGAGGTGTATGTTTGTATATAAGGAATTATTTGAAAGTCACCGAGCTGAAATTTGGGATCGAAAAACAGGAGGGAGTGGAAGATAAGTGGGTCTCCGTCCAACATCGAAAATTTCCCTCCATTATTGTCGGGTGCGTGTACCGCCATCCTAAAGCTGCTGTTACCTCTTTTGACTATATTTCAGACGTCTTTGAGGAATTAATTTTACGCAATAAGCCTATTTTCATTTACGGGGATTTTAAAGGAGAACAAACTGTGTAAGCTAATTAAAAACTTAAAATTTGACCAGATTGTAGATAAACCCACACGAATCACTTCTACCTCAGCATCCCTAATCGATCTAGTCATTACAAATGCTAAATATATGATAAGAAAATCAGAGGTAACCCCTAGCTCAATAGCAGATCACGAGAATATTTTAACTTTGCTGAACGTTCGTAAACCGAAAAGGTGAACTATTTTTAAAACTTTTAGGTGCTTGAAATATTACTCTCAAGAAATTCTTTGCTCTCTACTTATGAATAATGTTCACATATTGAATTTAATTTTAAGTACCGATAACGTAAGTAAGCACGTAGAAATTTTTACCAATGTTTTCACATCCTGTGTAGATATGTGCGCACCTGTGGTTACTAGAGAAGTAACTCGTCCCCCTGCCCCTTGGATTTCTGATACTATAAAAGAGACGATAATGGTAAGAGATAACGTGAAAAAAACCTAAAAAATCAAAGAGAAAATATTCAGCTTGGAGAAACTCATAAGGAACTGAAGAAAAAGATAAACTCAAATGTTAACTGTTAGTAGAAAACAGTACTACAAACATGAATTTAAAAATGCTAAAGATGACATGGCTGCTACGTGGAAGATTACTAATAATATGCTTTTCAATGGAATAAACAGCGATACGAATAAGCTGAATTGTGATACCAAAAATGATTTGCAACGTAAAGCTGAAGAGTTTAACGAATTCTTTGCAGAAGTGGGGAGAAAGACCTTTGAAAAAACACAGGAAGAACTGCATAACCGCATGCCTTTGGAAACAGACCCTATTATCCCTCACAGTCGAGTCGATAGTTTTAAACCAGGGCCAGTGGACTGTAACACAGTAATTTTAGTCATTAAAGATTTGAAAGAAACTATCGCCTTTGGATCTGATGGTATTTGTTTACGTTTCATTAGAGATGGTTTATATGTTATTGCTTTTTACCTTACGATAATTATCAATACATCAATTGTTACTTATTCATATCCAGACATATGGAAAATTCCCCATGTCATTCCGCTCTTCAAAAGCGGGGATGCCGACGATATCTCTAATTACCGTCCCATTTCCTTGCTACCTGTTCTATCGAAAGTACTTGAAAAAATTATTGCAAATCAGTTAACTAAATTTTTAGAGGAAAATAAACTAATCTCTTTAAGCCAACATGGATTCCGACCAAAATTGTCTACTGAAACAGCCCTGTTAAAATTATCTGACAAGATTTATGAAAATATAAACAACAAAAAAGTTTCCTTACTTTTATTACTAGATTTATCTAAGGCTTTTGATAGTGTGAATCATGCCATATTGTTGGAGAAATGTACGTTGATGAATATTGATCAGAGATGGTTTAAGAGCTACCTTGAGAATAGGTTTCAGTCCGTCAGGCTAAATGGTACTGTATCATCGAAGAAAAATATTCAATTCGGAGTACCTCAGGTTTCAATTCTCGGCCCTATACTTTTCATGGTATATGTTAATGGTCTCGTGAGATCAATACCTGGCTGTTTTATAGTTCAATATGCCGATGACACGCAAATACTAATAGAAGGTGACATTAAGGATATAGCAGACATGATTTGTAAGGCAGAAGACATTCTAAACAGAGCTAAAGATTACTTTTTGAGAAATGGCTTACTTTTAAATGAGAAAAAGACAGTTTATCATTATTGGATCCAGGCAATATGTGTCAGATATTGGAGATGAGGTACAGATAAATTTTAATGGAAATATAATTAAGCCAATGACTACTGTGAAAAATTTAGGTGTTCATTTCGATCGGTACGTGAACTTTGACTGTCACATAGACAAAATGTATAAAAAGGTAATGGGTACTCTTATATACTTAAATAGAGTAAAAGATCATTTTGAGTCATGTACTCGCAAGATAATCGTCCAGTCACTAGCTCTAAGTTTTATAAAATATTGCTTAAAAGTTTAGGGATGTACTAACAAATCACAGCTACAAAGAGTACAAAAGCTGCAGAACTTTGCAGCAAGAGTGGCTGTTGGCAACGTTAGAAAGTTTGAACATGTAACTTCACATTTAAAGGAATTAGAATGGTTGAAAATAAGAGACCAGTATACTCATGACATGTGCACTATGGTATATAAAGCTTTAAATAATAAAATTCCAGATTGGTTATACAGTTTCCCACCAGTATCCTTATTCAGTAATGTCACTACACGCCAAAGGAATGATTTGTATGTTGCAAGACATAAAACTAGTATTGGCTCAAGGCAAATCAGAGTCCGAGGTCCAGTGTTGTATAATGAACAGCCCCGTGAAATAAAAGAAGCTGGCTCTGTGTCTATTTTCAAGTCAAAACTAAGGAATTTACTTTCAACAGAGTCTTAATTGTTCTTTTAATTATTAGTACTTTGTTCTTAGATTTTAATCTGGCTTATTTTCATGTCTTTTACTACTGATACTACATTGTAGTTTTTAAATCCAAGTATCCTAATTCAAAATGGGTTCTGAGTCTGTACATATTTGTTCTGACTTCTTTATTGAAAATTTTATGACTATCTGAGTTTTACTACATATCCTATTTTTTTAGAACTGTCTTAGTTTTTTTCATTGCCTGTACGTATTCTTATATACTTATTTATTGATAATTTATGACTATTGGATTTCTATTTGAAGCTCATTTTACCTATGGCTGTCTACTTTTATACATAGTTTCAAATAGTTTCCTATTTTCAATGATTTTGATATTCTTAACCTATACCAAGTTTTATGTAAGAGTTAAATCCAAAATGTTTTATACTGATATGGCTACTTATGTAGAATACCCAATGTACTATTGGAAATGAAGGATTATTATTATTATTATTATTATTATTATTATTATTATTATTATTATTATTATTATTATTATTATTATTATTATTATTATTATTATTATTATTACATCTTCTACTTCCTCCTTTTTCATCTTCATGGGTTTTCTTTCACTACTCCTCATCCCCACCCCTCTTCCTCTTCCTCCTCCTCCCTTCCCGTTTCCTGTCTTTATCTCCCGACTCCTCCTCCTCCTCCTCCTCCTCTTCTTCTTCTTCCCTTCCTCATCTTCTTCTTCCACTTCCTCCTTTCTCATCTTCATGGGTTTTGTTTCACTACTCCTCATCCCAACCCCTCTTCCTCTTCCTCCTCCTCCTCCCTTCCCGTTTCCTGTCTTTATCTCCTTACTCCTCCAAAATGGTGTAATACATGTAAGATATGGTATTCCATTAATAATCCTCAACAACTGATTAGAAAATGTAATGCCTGTCATGTTCCAACACACCCCACATGTGCTGAAATACAGCAAAAAATAAAAAATAGAGACACAAAGGTATTCTGCTCAACATGCTTAGTCTGGATAGAAAATATAATTAAGTCGAGACTAAAGCTGCAAATAGTTGAAGAAGAAGAAGAAGAAGAAGAAGAAGAAGAAGAAGAAGAAGAAGAAGAAGAAGAAGAAGAAGAAGAAGAAGAGAAAAATGAACAGGATATGTGTAAGGATGCAGAGGAAATCATTGATATAACTTATGATGCCATCCAACAACATACTTAGGAAGAAATAAATTATCAGATGGAAACAAATAATAGACCCAAGAGACTCTACCCGGACCTACATACTTTTAGGGAAGAGCAAGAACAAGAAAAAAAAAAAGAAAGATATAGTCTGTAATAGGCTGAAAATAGGGAATTGCAAATTTGGCGAAAGATGCTACTACAAGCATCCAAAGATATGCCATAATTATGAAATATATGGTAAATGTGCGCATTTAGACGGATATGGAGACGAATGCAGAGATCTCCATCCAAAAATATGCAAAACCCTAAAAGAAGGAAAAGGATGCAGTTTCAACAAAAAATGTCGATATATGCATCCTGCAACTATGAATGAGAGTAAGAAAACTCAGCAAACTGAAAAGAAAAACAAAAATGAAACAAAAAAAGAAACAAAAAAGCAGGCCGCGAATATACCGCTTTATGCACCAAAAAAGGCCTTTCAACCCAAATCTCCACAAATAGAGCCCAACTACAAAGAATGCATCTATAATGCCAGGGGTTGGTGCAGATATGGGGATAATTGCAGGTTTACACACAAAAATAAGTATGAAGGCGAAAGATCAAATATTATGGAAAAGTTGGATTTTTTAATGGCAGAATTCCGAGAAATGAAGAAAAGAACATCATATCAGAACAGGAAGGAAGCATGGGAGAATCCATATTATTACCAATATTAAATAATGGGAATGAAACACAAACCATAATAGTGATGAATGCACAGGGTTTAGTTACGAGTAACTCTAGAAGAACTAACCCAAATTGAAAAAATAGATATATTAAATATAAGTGAAACATGGTATTCCCAAGAGACTGGCAGTGATGACCAGATAAAGGGTTTCCAAACTTATAGATCAGACAGAAAAAATAGGAATTAAGGGGGAACCGCAATATATGGAAGAGACATAAATCAAGGAAAAGTCTGTGAAAAATACAGCAACACAGAATGTGAATTGATTGCGGTAGAATTTGAATTTGAAAAACTAGTGAATATTGTAGTTTACAGACCCCCAAATACTAAGGAGTTTGACATAATAATAGAAAAAATAGATGATATATGTAGAAACCATAAAGACTGGAATATACTCCTATCCGGAGATTTTAACTTTCCTTTCGTGGATTGGAAAGAACGGATAGAAGAAAGTGGTTGTATGTATACATATAAAAAAGAGAGTAATAGTAGCGCAGAAGATAAGAGGCAATTTGAAAAGCTTCAAGATATGCTATTAGAACATAATATGCAACAAATAAACCACATTCCAACAAGAAAGGAAAATGTCCTAGATCTAGTATTTGTGAATGAGGTGAATTATGTTAAAGAAATAATAGTGTATAACATGGGAATTTCAGACCGCAATGTCATAGAATTGATAGTTCATTCCAAAGCAAGTGATCAGAGAATTAATAAAAGCACAAAACTTTGGGAAGGATATGGAAAATATAATTTTTACAGTAAGAATATAAAATGGTCAGAAATAAATGAAGAACTGAATAAAGAATGGAAAAATGTATTTGTAAGTGATAATATACAGGTAAATAAGGACATACTGTACAAAATACTGGAGAAAATTGTTGAAAAATATGTACCGAAAAAAAACAATAAACAAAAGACGTACATACCAAGAGACAGAAGGATCTTATTTCAGAAAATTAGAAAGTGGAAGAAAAATCTTGCAAAAGAAAAAAATGTGTGGAAAATGAGGGAAATAAAATGTAAGATAGAAAATGCAGAACAAAAGATTATACAGTCGAAAGAAAATGAAAAAAGGGACTTAGAAGAAAGGACACTTCAAAATATAAAAAGAAACCCCAAAGTACTTTACTCCTATGCAAAAAGGATGAATAAAGGGAGAATAGAAATAGGCCCTCTAAGAATTGAAGGACGGCTAACGAATAAAAAAAAAGGAAATATGCAACATATTAGCAGAAAAATATAAGAGTGAGTTCACGCCAAGAATTGCGAATGAGAATAATGAAACAGAAATGAGAGAAGAAAATGTTGAATATCTAATGGATATAGATATTAATGAATCAGATATTGTCAAGGCTATAAACGAAATTAAAAATGGATCGGCAGCCGGACCAGATGGAGTTCCAGCGATTTTGTTAAAAAAACTGCAAACACTATCGCGAAGCCGCTTGCAATACTGCTAAGACAGAGTGTAGATATGAGCAAGATAAATGTTAAACATAAATTAGCCTATATAACCCCTATCTTCAAAAGTGGATCAAGACTAGAGGCAAGCAATTATAGACCTGTTAGTCTAACATCACATATTATGAAAGTGTATGAGAGGGTAATAAAAAAGAAAATAATGAACCATTTGGTCAAAAATAATTTGTTTAATATGGGTCAACACGGTTTCGTGCCTGGAAAAAGTACACAGACCCAACTGATAGCACACTATGAAAACATATACAAAAATATGATAAATGAAAAAGACACAGATGTGATCTATCTAGATTTTGCAAAAGCCTTTGACAAGGTAGACCATAACATATTGGAGAAAAAAATGAGAAAGCATAATATTGTGGGAAAGATAGGTAAATGGGTAAAAGAATTCCTGCAAAACAGAAAACAGATAGTGGTTGCAAATGACGAGAAATCAGATGAAGCCCAGGTAATATCGGGTGTGCCACAAGGTACGGTACTAGCTGCACTGCTGTTTGTTATTATGATCTCAGACATAGACTGTGATGTTGAAAACTCCGTAGTGAGAAGTTTCGCCGATGACACAAGAATAAGTAGAGAAATTACTTATGATGAAGATAGGAACTCACTACAAAGAGATCTAAACAAAATATATGAATGGGCGGAGATAAATAGGATGGTATTTAACTCCGATAAATTCGAATCAATAAATTATGGAAACAGAGAAGGAATGGTGTATGCATACAAGGGACCTAATAATGAGACAATCACAAACAAGGAAGCAATTAAAGACCTTGGTGTAATTTTAAATAGGAATATGTTATGCAACGACCAAATAGCAACACTGTTGGCTAAATGTAAAGCAAAAATGGGAATGTTATTCAGACACTTTAAAACAAGAAAAGCTGAACACATGATTATGCTTTACAAAACTTATGTGCGTAGTACACTCGAGTACTGCAATGTGATATGGTACCCACACTACCAAAAGGATATTGCGCAAATAGAGAGTGTACAAAGGTCCTATACTGCTAGAATAGAAGAAGTTAAGGACCTTGACTACTGGGAAAGACTGCAATTTTTAAAACTATACAGTCTAGAAAGGAGAAGAGAACGCTACATGATAATACAAGCATGGAAGCAAATAGAAGGAATTACTGAAAACATCATGGAGCTTAAAATATCAAAAAGAGCAAGCCGAGGTAGATTACTAGTGCCAAAAAATATTCCAGGTAAACAGAGAAAGGCGCACAGGAAATTAATCCACTACGCACCAGCATCGATAATGCAGCGACTATTTAATGTGCTACCAGCTCATCTAAGAAACATATCAGGAGTGAGCGTAGATGTCTTTAAGAATAAGCTCGATAAATACCTAAGATGCATCCCAGACCATCCAGGACTGGAAGATGCAAAATACACCGGAAGATGCATTAGCAACTCTCTGGTGGATATACGAGGTGCCTCACACTGAGGGACCTGGGGAAACCCAAACAAAAAATAAGGCAATAAGGTAAGGCTCCTCTTCTTCTTCTTCCCTTCCTCATCTTCTTCTTCTACTTCCTCCTTCCTCATCTTCATGGGTTTTCTTTCACTATTCCTCATCCCAACCCCTCTTCCTCCTCCTCCCTTCCCGTTTCCTGTCTTTATCTCCCGACTCCTCCTCCTCCTCCTCTTCTTCTTCTTCTCTTCCTCATAGTCTTCTTCTACTTCCTCCTTCCTCATCTTCATGGGTTTTCTTTCACTATTCCTCATCCCAACCCCTCTTCCTCCTCCTCCCTTCCCGTTTCCTGTCTTTATCTCCCGACTCCTCCTCTTCTTCTTCTTCTCTTCCTCATAGTCTTCTTCTACTTCCTCCTTCCTCATCTTCATGGGTTTTCTTTCACTATTCCTCATCCCAACCCCTCTTCCTCTTCCTCCTCCTCCCTTCCGGTTTCCTGTCTTTATCTCCCGACTCCTCCTCCTCCTCCTCTTCTTCTTCTTCTCTTCCTCATAGTCTTCTTCTACTTCCTCCTTCCTCATCTTCATGGGTTTTCTTTCACTATTCCTCATCCCAACCCCTCTTCCTCCTCCTCCCTTCCAGTTTCCTGTCTTTATCTCCCTACTCTTCCTCTTCTTCTTCTCTTCCTCATAGTCTTCTTCTACTTCCTCCTTCCTCATCTTCATGGGTTTTCTTTCACTATTCCTCATCCCAACCCCTCTTCCTCCTCCTCCCTTCCCGTTTCCTGTCTTTATCTCCCTACTCCTCCTCCTCCGCCTCCTCTTCTTCTTCTTCTCTTCCTCATAGTCTTCTTCTACTTCCTCCTTCCTCATCTTCATGGGTTTTCTTTCACTATTCCTCATCCCAACCCCTCTTTCTCCTCCTCCCTTCCCGTTTCCTGTCTTTATCTCCCTACTCCTCCTCTTCCGCCTCCTCTTCTTCTTCTTCTCTTCCTCATAGTCTTCTTCTACTTCCTCCTTCCTCATTTCATGGGTTTTCTTTCACTACTCCTCATCCCAACCCCTCTTCCTCCTCCTCCCTTCCCGTTTCCTGTCTTTATCTCCCTACTCCTCCTTCCTCCTTTTCTTCTTCTCTCTTCCTCATAGTCTTCTTCTACTTCCTCCTTCCTCATCTTCATGGGTTTTCTTTCACTACTCCTCATCCCAACCCCTCTTCCTCTTCCTCCTCCTCCCTTCCCGTTTCCTGTCTTTATCTCCCGACTCCTCCTCCTCCTTTTCTTCTTCTTCCCTTCCTCATCTTCTTCTTTTACTTCCTCCTTTCTCATCTTCATGGGTTTTCTTTCACTATTCCTCATCCCAACCCCTCTTCCTCTTCCTCCTCCTCCCTTCCCGTTTCCTGTCTTTATCTCCCTACTCCTCCTCCTCCTCCTCTTCTTCTTCTTCTTCTCTTCCTCATCTTCTTCTACTTCCTCCTTCCTCATCTTCATGGGTTTTCTTTCACTATTACTCATCCCAACCCCTCTTCCTCCTCCTCCCTTCCCGTTTCCTGTCTTTATCTCCCTACTCCTCCTTCCTCCTTTTCTTCTTCTCTCTTCCTCATAGTCTTCTTCTACTTCCTCCTTCCTCATCTTCATGGGTTTTCTTTCACTACTCCTCATCCCAACCCCTCTTCCTCTTCCTCCTCCTCCCTTCCCGTTTCCTGTCTTTATCTCCCTACTCCTCCTCCTCCTTTTCTTCTTCTTCCCTTCCTCATCTTCTTCTTTTACTTCCTCCTTTCTCATCTTCATGGGTTTTCTTTCACTATTCCTCATCCCAACCCCTCTTCCTCTTCCTCCTCCTCCCTTCCCGTTTCCTGTCTTTATCTCCCTACTCCTCCTCCTCCTCCTCTTCTTCTTCTTCTCTTCCTCATAGTCTTCTTCTACTTCCTCCTTCCTCATCTTCATGGGTTTTCTTTCACTACTCCTCATCCAACCCCTCTTCCTCCTCCTCCCTTCCCGTTTCCTGTCTTTATCTCCCTACTCCTCCTTCTCCTTTTCTTCTTCTCTCTTCCTCATAGTCTTCTTCTACTTCCTCCTTCCTCATCTTCATGGGTTTTCTTTCACTACTCCTCATCCCCACCCCTCTTCCTCTTCCTCCTCCTCCCTTCCCGTTTCCTGTCTTTATCTCCCGACTCCTCCTCCTCCTTTTCTTCTTCTTCTTTCCTCATAGTCTTCTTCTACTTCCTCCTTCCTCATCTTCATGGGTTTTCTTTCACTATTCCTCATCCCAACTTCTCTTCCTCCTCCTCCCTTCCCGTTTCCTGTCTTTATCTCCCTACTCCTCTCCTCCTCCTTTCTTCTTCTTCCCTTCCTCATCTTCTTCTTTTACTTCCTCCTTCCTCATCTTCATGGGTTTTCTTTCACTACTCCTCATCCCAACCCCTCTTCCTCTTCCTCCTCCTCCCTTCCCGTTTCCTGTCTTTATCTCCCTACTCCTCCTCCTCCTCCTCTCTCTTCTTCTTCTTCCTTCCTCATCTTCTTCTTTTACTTCCTCCTTTCTCATCTTCATGGGTTTTCTTTCACTACTCCTCATCCCCACCCCTCTTCCTCCTCCTCCCTTCCCGTTTCCTGTCTATATCTCCCTACTCCTCCTCCTCCTCCTCTTCTTCTTCTTCCCTTCCTCATCTTCTTTCTACTTCCTCCTTCCTCATCTTCATGGGTTTTCTTTCACTATTCCTCATCCCAACCCCTCTTCCTCCTCCTCCCTTCCCGTTTCCTGTCTTTATCTCCCGACTCCTCCTCCTCCTCCTCCTCTTCTTCTTCTTCCCTTCCTCATCTTCTTCTTTTACTTCCTCCTTCCTCATCTTCATGGGTTTTCTTTCACTACTCCTCATCCCAACCCCTCTTCCTCCTCCTCCCTTCCCGTTTCCTGTCTTTATCTCCCTACTCCTCCTCCTCCTCCTCTTCTTCTTCTTCCCTTCCTCATCTTCTCTTCTACTTCCTCCTTCCTCATCTTCATGGGTTTTCTTTCACTACTCCTCATCCCAACCCCTCTTCCTCCTCCTCCCTTCCCGTTTCCTGTCTTTATCTCCCTACTCCTCCTCCTCCGCCTCCTCTTCTTCTTCTTCTCTTCCTCATAGTCTTCTTCTACTTCCTCCTTCCTCATCTTCATGGGTTTTCTTTCACTACTCCTCATCCCAACCCCTCTTCCTCCTCCTCCCTTCCCGTTTCCTGTCTTTATCTCCCTACTCCTCCTCCTCCGCCTCCTCTTCTTCTTCTTCTCTTCTTCATAGTCTTCTTCTACTTCCTCCTTCCTCATCTTCATGGGTTTTCTTTCACTATTCCTCATCTCAAACCCCTCTTCCTCCTCCTCCCTTCCCGTTTCCTGTCTTTATCTCCCTACTCCTCCTTCTCCTTTTCTTCTTCTCTCTTCCTCATAGTCTTCCTCTACTTCCTCCTTCCTCATCTTCATGGGTTTTCATTCACTACTCCTCATCCCCACCCCTCTTCCTCTTCCTCCTCCTCCCTTCCCGTTTCCTGTCTTTATCTCCCGACTCCTCCTCCTCCTCCTCCTCTTCTTCTTCTTCCCTTCCTCATCTTCTTCTTTTACTTCCTCCTTTCTCATCTTCATGGGTTTTCTTTCACTACTCCTCATCCCAACCCCTCTTCCTCCTCCTCCCTTCCCGTTTCCTGTCTTTATCTCCCTACTCCTCCTCTCCGCCTCCTCTTCTTCTTCTTCTCTTCCTCATAGTCTTCTTCTACTTCCTCCTTCCTCATCTTCATGGGTTTTCTTTCACTATTCCTCATCCCAACCCCTCTTCCTCCTCCTCCCTTCCCGTTTCCTGTCTTTATCTCCCTACTCCTCCTTCTCCTTTTCTTCTTCTCTCTTCCTCATAGTCTTCTTCTACTTCCTCCTTCCTCATCTTCATGGGTTTTCTTTCACTACTCCTCATCCCAACCCCTCTTCCTCTTCCTCCTCCTCCCTTCCCGTTTCCTGTCTTTATCTCCCTACTCCTCCTCCTCCTTTTCTTCTTCTTCCCTTCCTCATCTTCTTCTTTTACTTCCTCCTTCCTCATCTTCATGGGTTTTCTTTCACTACTCCTCATCCCAACCCCTCTTCCTCTTCCTCCTCCTCCCTTCCCGTTTCCTGTCTTTATCTCCCTACTCCTCCTCCTCCGCCTCCTCTTCTTCTTCTTCTCTTCCTCATCTTCTTCTACTTCCTCCTTCCTCATCTTCATGGGTTTTCTTTCACTACTCCTCATCCCAACCCCTCTTCCTCCCTCCTCCCTTCCCGTTTCCTGTCTTTATCTCCCTACTCCTCCTCTCCGCCTCCTCTTCTTCTTCTTCTCTTCCTCATAGTCTTCTTCTACTTCCTCCTTCCTCATCTTCATGGGTTTTCTTTCACTACTCCTCATCCCAACCCCTCTTCCTCCTCCTCCCTTCCCGTTTCCTGTCTTTATCTCCCTACTCCTCCTTCCTCCTTTCTTCTTCTTCCCTTCCTCATAGTCTTCTTCTACTTCCTCCTTCCTCATCTTCATGGGTTTTCTTTCACTACTCCTCATCCCAACCCCTCTTCCTCTTCCTCCTCCTCCCTTCCCGTTTCCTGTCTTTATCTCCCTACTCCTCCTCCTCCTTTTCTTCTTCTTCCCTTCCTCATCTTCTTCTTTTACTTCCTCCTTCCTCATCTTCATGGGTTTTCTTTCACTACTCCTCATCCCAACCCCTCTTCCTCTTCCTCCTCCTCCCTTCCCGTTTCCTGTCTTTATCTCCCTACTCCTCCTCCTCCTCCTCTTCTTCTTCTTCTTCTCTTCCTCATCTTCTTCTTTTACTTCCTCCTTCCTCATCTTCATGGGTTTTCTTTCACTATTCCTCATCCCAACCCCTCTTCCTCCTCCTCCCTTCCCGTTTCCTGTCTTTATCTCCCTACTCCTCCTTCCTCCTTTTCTTCTTCTCTCTTCCTCATCTTCTTCTACTTCCTCTTCCTCATCTTCATGGGTTTTCTTTCACTACTCCTCATCCCCACCCCTCTTCCTCTTCCTCCTCCTCCCTTCCCGTTTCCTGTCTTTATCTCCCTACTCCTCCTCCTCCTCTTTCTTCTTCTTCTTCCCTTCCTCATCTTCTTCTTTTACTTCCTCCTTCCTCATCTTCATGGGTTTTCTTTCACTACTCCTCATCCCAACTCCCTCTTCCTCTTCCTCCCTCCCATTTCCTGTCTTTATCTCCCTACTCCTCCTCCTCCTCCTCTTCTTCTTCTTCCCTTCCTCATCTTCTTCTTTTACTTCCTCCTTCCTCATCTTCATGGGTTTTCTTTCACTACTCCTCATCCCAACCCCTCTTCCTCTTCCTCCTCCTCCCTTCCCGTTTCCTGTCTTTATCTCCCTACTCCTCTCCTCCTCCTCTTTCTTCTTCTTCCCTTCCTCATCTTCTTCTTTTACTTCCTCCTTCCTCATCTTCATGGGTTTTCTTTCACTACTCCTCATCCCACCCTCTTCCTCTTCCTCCTCCTCCCTTCCGTTTCCTGTCTTTATCTCCCTACTCCTCCTCCTCCTTTTCTTCTTCTTCCCTTCCTCATCTTCTTCTTTTACTTCCTCCTTCCTCATCTTCATGGGTTTTCTTTCACTACTCCTCATCCCAACCCTCTTCCTCTTCCTCCCCCTCCCTTCCCGTTTCCTGTCTTTATCTCCCTACTCCTCCTCCTCCTCTTCTTCTTCTTCCCTTCCTCATCTTCTTCTTTTACTTCCTCCTTCCTCATCTTCATGGGTTTTCTTTCACTACTCCTCATCCCACCCCTCTTCCTCTTCCTCCTCCTCCCTTCCCGTTTCCTGTCTTTATCTCCCTACTCCTCCTCCTCCTCCTCTTCTTCTTCCCTTCCTCATCTTCTTCTTTTACTTCCTCCTTCCTCATCTTCATGGGTTTTCTTTCACTACTCCTCATCCCAACCCCTCTTCTCTTCCTCCCCTCCCTTCCGTTTCCTGTCTTTATCTCCCTACTCCTCCTCCTCCTCCTCTTCTTCTTCTTCCTTCCTCATCTTCTTCTTTTACTTCTTCCTTCCTCATCTTCATGGGTTTTCTTTCACTACTCCTCATCCCAACCCCTCTTCCTCTTCCTCCTCCTCCCTTCCCGTTTCCTGTCTTTATCTCCCTACTCCTCTCCTCCTCCTCTTCTTCTTCTTCCCTTCCTCATCTTCTTCTTTTACTTCCTCCTTCCTCATCTTCATGGGTTTTCTTTCACTACTCCTCATCCCCACCCCTCTTCCTCTCCTCCCCCTCCCTTCCCGTTTCCTGTCTTTATCTCCACTCCTCCTCCTCCTTCCTCTTCTTCTTCTTCCCTTCCTCATCTTCTTCTTTTACTTCCTCCTTCCTCATCTTCATGGGTTTTCTTTCACTACTCCTCATCCCAACTCCTCTTCCTCTTCCTCCCTTCCCGTTTCCTGTCTTTATCTCCCTACTCCTCTCCTCCTCCTCTCTTCTTCTTCTTCCCTTCCTCATCTTCTTCTTTTACTTCCTCCTTCCTCATCTTCATGGGTTTTCTTTCACTACTCCTCATCCCCACCCCTCTTCCTCTTCCTCCTCCTCCCTTCCCGTTTCCTGTCTTTATCTCCCTACTCCTCCTCCTCCTTTTCTTCTTCTTCCCTTCCTCATCTTCTTCTTTTACTTCCTCCTTCCTCATCTTCATGGGTTTTCTTTCACTACTCCTCATCCCCACCCCTCTTCCTCTTCCTCCTCCTCCCTTCCCGTTTCCTGTCTTTATCTCCGACTCCTCCTCTCCTCCTCCTCTTCTTCTTCTTCCCTTCCTCATCTTCTTCTTTTACTTCCTCCTTCCTCATCTTCATGGGTTTTCTTTCACTACTCCTCATCCCCACCCCTCTTCCTCTTCCTCCTCCTTCCCGTTTCCTGTCTTTATCTCCCTACTCCTCTCCTCCTCCTCTCTTCTTCTTCCTTCCTCATCTTCTTCTTTTACTTCCTCCTTCCTCATCTTCATGGGTTTTCTTTCACTACTCCTCATCCCCACCCTCTCCCTCTTCCTCCTCTCCCTTTCCGTTTCCTGTCTTTATCTCCCTACTCCTCCTTGTCCTTTTCTTCTTCTTCCTTCCTCATCTTCTTCTTTTCCTTCCCCTTCCTCATCTTCATGGGTTTTCTTTCACTACTCCTCATCCCAACTCCTCTTCCTCTTCCTCCCCCTCCCTTCCCGTTTCCTGTCTTTATCTCCGACTCCTCCTCTCCTCCTCCTCTTCTTCTTCTTCCCTTCCTCATCTTCTTCTTTTACTTCCTCCTTCCTCATCTTCATGGGTTTTCTTTCACTACTCCTCATCCCCACCCCTCTCCCTCTTCCTCCTCTCCCTTTCCGTTTCCTGTCTTTATCTCCCTACTCCTCCTTGTCCTTTTCTTCTTCTTCCTTCCTCATCTTCTTCTTTTCCTTCCCCTTCCTCATCTTCATGGGTTTTCTTTCACTACTCCTCATCCCAACTCCTCTTCCTCTCCCTCCCCCTCCCTTCCCGTTTCCTGTCTTTATCTCCGACTCCTCCTCCTCCTCCTCCTCTTCTTCTTCTTCCCTTCCTCATCTTCTTCTTTTTACTTCCTCCTTCCTCATCTTCATGGGTTTTCTTTCACTACTCCTCATCCCACCCCTCTTCCTCTTCCTCCTCATCCCTTCCCGTTTCCTGTCTTTATCTCCACTCCTCCTCCTCCTTTTCTTCTTCTTCCCTTCCTCATCTTCTTCTTACTTCCTCCTTCCTCATCTTCATGGGTTTTCTTTCACTACTCCTCATCCCCACCCCTCTTCCTCTTCCTCCTCCTCCCTTCCCGTTTCCTGTCTTTATCTCCCTACTCCTCTCCTCCTCCTCCTCTTCTTCTTCTTCCCTTCCTCATCTTCTTCTTCTACTTCCTCCTTCCTCATCTTCATGGGTTTTCTTTCACTACTCCTCATCCCCACCCTCTTCCTCTTCCTCCTCATCCCTTCCCGTTTCCTGTCTTTATCTCCCTACTCCTCCTCCTCCTTTTCTTCTTCTTCCCTTCCTCATCTTCTTCTTTTACTTCCTCCTTCCTCATCTTCATGGGTTTTCTTTCACTACTCCTCATCCCCACCCCTCTCCCTCTTCCTCCTGCTCCCTTTCCGTCTCCTGTCTTTATCTCCCTACTCCTCCTTGTCCTTTTCTTCTTCTTACCTTCCTCATCTTCTTCTTTTCCTTCCCCTTCCTCATCTTCATGGGTTTTCTTTCACTACTCCTCATCCCAACTCCTCTTCCTCTTCCTCCCCCTCCCTTCCCGTTTCCTGTCTTTATCTCCGACTCCTCCTTCTCCTCCTCCTCTTCTTCTTCTTCCCTTCCTCATCTTCTTCTTTTACTTCCTCCTTCCTCATCTTCATGGGTTTTCTTTCACTACTCCTCATCCCCACCCCTCTTCCTCTTCCTCCTCTCCCTTTCCGTCTCCTGTCTTTATCTCCCTACTCCTCCTTTCCTTTTCTTCTTCTTCCTTCCTCATCTTCTTCTTTTCTTCCTCCTTCCTCATCTTCATGGGTTTTCTTTCACTACTCCTCATCCCAACTCCTCTTCCTCTTCCTCCCCCTCCCTTCCCGTTTCCTGTCTTTATCTCCGACTCCTCCTCCTCCTCCTCCTCTTCTTCTTCTTCCCTTCCTCATCTTCTTCTTTTACTTCCTCCTTCCTCATCTTCATGGGTTTTCTTTCACTACTCCTCATCCCACCCCTCTTCCTCTTCCTCCTCATCCCTTCCCGTTTCCTGTCTTTATCTCCACTCCTCCTCCTCCTTTTCTTCTTCTTCCCTTCCTCATCTTCTTTTACTTCCTCCTTCCTCATCTTCATGGGTTTTCTTTCACTACTCCTCATCCCCACCCCTCTTCCTCTTCCTCCTCCTCCCTTCCCGTTTCCTGTCTTTATCTCCCTACTCCTCTCCTCCTCCTCCTCTTCTTCTTCTTCCCTTCCTCATCTTCTTCTTTTACTTCCTCCTTCCTCATCTTCATGGGTTTTCTTTCACTACTCCTCATCCCCACCCTCTTCCTCTTCCTCCTCCTCCCTTCCCGTTTCCTGTCTTTATCTCCCTACTCCTCCTCCTCCTTTTCTTCTTCTTCCCTTCCTCATCTTCTTCTTTTACTTCCTCCTTCCTCATCTTCATGGGTTTTCTTTCACTACTCCTCATCCCAACCCCTCTTCCTCTTCCTCCTCTCCCTTTCCGTTTCCTGTCTTTATCTCCCTACTCCTCCTCCTTCCTTTTCTTCTTCTTCCTTCCTCATCTTCTTCTTTTCTTCCTCCTTCCTCATCTTCATGGGTTTTCTTTCACTACTCCTCATCCCAACTCCTCTTCCTCTTCCTCCCCCTCCCTTCCCGTTTCCTGTCTTTATCTCCGACTCCTCCTCCTCCTCCTCCTCTTCTTCTTCTTCCCTTCCTCATCTTCTTTTTTACTTCCTCCTTCCTCATCTTCATGGGTTTTCTTTCACTACTCCTCATCCCCACCCCTCTTCCTCTTCCTCCTCCTCCCTTCCCGTTTCCTGTCTTTATCTCCCTACTCCTCCTCCTCCTTTTCTTCTTCTTCCCTTCCTCATCTTCTTCTTTTCTTCCTCCTTCCTCATCTTCATGGGTTTTCTTTCACTACTCCTCATCCCAACCCCTCTTCCTCTTCCTCCCCCTCCCTTCCCGTTTCCTGTCTTTATCTCCCTACTCCTCCTCTCCTCCTCTTCTTCTTCTTCCCTTCCTCATCTTCTTCTTTTACTTCCTCCTTCCTCATCTTCATGGGTTTTCTTTCACTACTCCTCATCCCCACCCCTCTTCCTCTTCCTCCCCCTCCCTTCCCGTTTCCTGTCTTTATCTCCCTACTCCTCCTCCTCCTCCTTCTTCTTTTCTTCCCTTCCTCATCTTCTTCTTTTACTTCCTCCTTCCTCATCTTCATGGGTTTTCTTTCACTACTCCTCATCCCCACCCCTCTTCCTCTTCCTCCTCCTCCCTTCCCGTTTCCTGTCTTTATCTCCCTACTCCTCCTCCTCCTCCCTCTTCTTCTTCCCTTCCTCATCTTCTTCTTTTACTTCCTCCTTCCTCATCTTCATGGGTTTTCTTTCACTACTCCTCATCCCCACCCCTCTTCCTCTTCCTCCTCCTCCCTTTCCGTCTCCTGTCTTTATCTCCCTACTCCTCCTCCTTTTCTTCTTCTTCCTTCCTCATCTTCTTCTTTTCTTCCTCCTTCCTCATCTTCATGGGTTTTCTTTCACTACTCCTCATCCCAACTCCTCTTCCTCTTCCTCCCTCCCTTTCCGTTTCCTGTCTTTATCTCCGACTCCTCCTCCTCCTCCTCCTTTCTTCTTCTTCTTCCTTCCTCATCTTCTTCTTTTCTTCCTCCTTCCTCATCTTCATGGGTTTTCTTTCACTACTCCTCATCCCAACTCCTCTTCCTCTTCCTCCCCCTCCCTTCCCGTTTCCTGTCTTTATCTCCCGACTCCTCTCCTCCTCCCTCTTCTTCTTCTTCCCTTCCTCATCTTCTTCTTTACTTCCTCCTTCCTCATCTTCATGGGTTTTCTTTCACTACTCCTCATCCCCAACCCCTCTTCCTCTTCCTCCTCCTCCCTTCCCGTTTCCTGTCTTTATCTCCCTACTCCTTCCTCCTCCTCTTCTTCTTCCTTCCTCATCTTCTTCTACTTCCTCCTTCCTCATCTTCATGGGTTTTCTTTCACTACTCCTCATCCCAACCCCTCTTCCTCTTCCTCCTCCTCCCTCCCTTCCCGTTTCCTGTCTTTATCTCCGACTCCTCCTCCTCCTCTTCTTTCTTCCTTCCTCATCTTCTTCTTCTACTTCCTCCTTCCTCATCTTCATGGGTTTTCTTTCACTACTCCTCATCCCCACCCCTCTTCCTCTTCCTCCCTCCTCCCTTCCCGTTTCCTGTCTTTATCTCCCTACTCCTCCTCCTCCTCTTCTTCTTCTTCCCTTCCTCATCTTCTTCTTCTACTTCCTCCTTCCTCATCTTCATGGGTTTTCTTTCACTACTCCTCATCCCAACCCCTCTTCCTCTTCCTCCTCCTCCCTTCCCGTTTCCTGTCTTTATCTCCCTACTCCTCCTCCTCCTCTTCTTCTTCTTCCCTTCCTCATCTTCTTCTTCTACTTCCTCCTTCCTCATCTTCATGGGTTTTCTTTCACTACTCCTCATCCCCACCCCTCTTCTCTTCCTCCTCCTCCCTTTCCCGTTTCCTGTCTTTATCTCCCTACTCCTCCTCCTCCTTTCTTCTTCTTCCTTCCTCATCTTCTTCTTTTCTTCCTCCTTCCTCATCTTCATGGGTTTTCTTTCACTACTCCTCATCCCAACCCCTCTTCCTCTTCCTCCCCCTCCCTTCCCGTTTCCTGTCTTTATCTCCCTACTCCTCCTCCCTCCTCTTCTTCTTCTTCCTTCCTCATCTTCTTCTTTACTTCCTCCTTCCTCATCTTCATGGGTTTTCTTTCACTACTCCTCATCCCCTCCTCTTCCTCTTCCCCCCCTCCCTTCCCGTTTCCTGTCTTTATCTCCCGACTCCTCCTCTCCTCCTCCTCTTCTTCTTCTTCCCTTCCTCATCTTCTTCTTTACTTCCTCCTTCCTCATCTTCATGGGTTTTCTTTCACTACTCCTCATCCCCAACCCCTCTTCCTCCTCCCCCCTCCCTTCCCGTTTCCTGTCTTTATCTCCCTACTCCTCCTCCCTCCTCTTCTTCTTCTTCCCTTCCTCATCTTCTTCTTTAACTTCCTCCTTCCTCATCTTCATGGGTTTTCTTTCACTACTCCTCATCCCAACCCCTCTTCCTCTTCCTCCCCCTCCCTTCCCGTTTCCTGTCTTTATCTCCCTCCTCCTCCTCCTCCTCTTCTTCTTCTTCCCTTCCTCATCTTCTTCTTTACTTCCTCCTTCCTCATCTTCATGGGTTTTCTTTCACTACTCCTCATCCCCACCCCTCTTCCTCTTCCTCCTCCTCCCTTTCCCGTTTCCTGTCTTTATCTCCCTACTCCTCCTCCTCCTTTTCTTCTTCTTCCTTCCTCATCTTCTTCTTTTCTTCCTCCTTCCTCATCTTCATGGGTTTTCTTTCACTACTCCTCATCCCAACTCCCTCTTCCTCTTCCTCCCCTCCCTTCCCGTTTCCTGTCTTTATCTCCCTACTCCTCCTCCTCCTCTTCTTCTTCTTCCCTTCCTCATCTTCTTCTTTTACTTCCTCCTTCCTCATCTTCATGGGTTTTCTTTCACTACTCCTCATCCCAACCCTCTTCCTCTTCCTCCCCCTCCCTTTCCGTTTCCTGTCTTTATCTCCCTACTCCTCCTCCTCCTCTTTCTTCTTCTTCCCTTCCTCATCTTCTTCTTTTACTTCCTCCTTCCTCATCTTCATGGGTTTTCTTTCACTACTCCTCATCCCAACTCCTCTTCCTCTTCCTCCCCCTCCCTTCCCGTTTCCTGTCTTTATCTCCCTACTCCTCCTCCTCCTCTTCTTCTTCTTCCTTCCTCATCTTCTTCTTTACTTCCTCCTTCCTCATCTTCATGGGTTTTCTTTCACTACTCCTCATCCCAACTCCTCTTCCTCTTCCTCCCCCTCCTTTCCCGTTTCCTGTCTTTATCTCCCTACTCCTCCTCCTCCTCTTCTTCTTCTTCCCTTCCTCATCTTCTTCTTCTACTTCCTCCTTCCTCATCTTCATGGGTTTTCTTTCACTACTCCTCATCCCAACCCCTCTTCCTCTTCCTCCCCCTCCCTTCCCGTTTCCTGTCTTTATCTCCCTACTCCTCCTCCTCCTCTTCTTCTTCTTCCCTTCCTCATCTTCTTCTACTACTCCTTCCTCATCTTCATGGGTTTTCTTTCACTACTCCTCATCCCAACCCCTCTTCCTCTTCCTCCCCCTCCCTTCCCGTTTCCTGTCTTTATCTCCCTACTCCTCCTCCTCCTCTTCTTCTTCTTCCCTTCCTCATCTTCTTCTTCTACTTCCTCCTTCCTCATCTTCATGGGTTTTCTTTCACAACTCCTCATCCCCACCCCTCTTCCTCTTCCTCCTCCTCCCTTCCCGTTTCCTGTCTTTATCTCCCTACTCCTCCTCCTCCTCTTCTTCTTCTTCCCTTCCTCATCTTCTTCTTCTACTTCCTCCTTCCTCATCTTCATGGGTTTTCTTTCACAACTCCTCATCCCAACCCCTCTTCCTCTTCCTCCTCCTCCCTTCCCGTTTCCTGTCTTTATCTCCCTACTCCTCCTCCTCCTCTTCTTCTTCTTCCCTTCCTCATCTTCTTCTTCTACTTCCTCCTTCCTCATCTTCATGGGTTTTCTTTCACAACTCCTCATCCCAACCCCTCTTCCTCTTCCTCCTCCTCCCTTCCCGTTTCCTGTCTTTATCTCCCTACTCCTCCTCCCCCTTTTCTTCTTCCCTTCCTCATCTTCTTCTTCTACTTCCTCCTTCCTCATCTTCATGGGTTTTCTTTCACTACTCCTCATCCCAACTCCTCTTTCTCTTCCTCCCCCTCCCTTCCCGTTTCCTGTCTTTATCTCCGACTCATCCTCCTCCTCCCTCCTCTTCTTCTTCTTCTTCCTTCTCATCTTCTTTTTTTTCTTCCTCCTTCCTCATCTTCATGGGTTTTCTTTCACTACTCCTCATCCCAACCCCTCTTCCTCTTCCTCCTCCTCCTTTCCGTTTCCTTTCTTTATCTCCCTACTCCTCCTCCTCCTCTTCTTCTTCTTCCCTTCCTCATCTTCTTCTTCTACTTCCTCCTTCCTCATCTTCATGGGTTTTCTTCACTACTCCTCATCCCAACCCCTCTTTCTCTTCCTCCCCCTCCTTTTCCGTTTCCTTGTCTTTATCTCCGACTCCTCCTCCTCCTCCTCTTCTTCTTCTTCTTCTCTTCCTCATCTTCTTCTTACTTCCTCCTTCTCATCTTCATGGGTTTTCTTTCACTACTCCTCATCCCAACTTCTTTCCTCTTCCTCCTCCTCCTCCTCCCTTCCCGTTTCCTGTCTTTATCTCCCGACTCCTCTCCTCCTCTTCCTCTTCTTCTTCTTCCCTTCCTCATCTTCTTTCTTCTACTTCCTCCTTCCTCATCTTCATGGGTTTTCTTTCACTACTCCTCATCCTAACCCCTCTTCCTCTTCCTCCTCCTCCCTTCCCGTTTCCTGTCTTTATCTCCCTACTCCTCTTCCTCCTCTTCTTCTTCTTCCTTCCTCATCTTTCTTCTACTTCCTCCTTCCTCATCTTCATGGGTTTTCTTTCACTACTCCTCATCCCAACCCCTCTTCCTCTTCCTCCTCCTCCTCCTTTCCCGTTTCCTGTCTTTATCTCCCTACTCCTCCTCCTCCTCTTCTTCTTTCTTCCCTTCCTCATCTTCTTCTTCTACTTCCTCCTTCCTCATCTTCATGGGTTTTCTTTCACTATCCTCATCCCCACCCCTCTTCCTCTTCCTCCTCCTCCCTTCCCGTTTCCTGTCTTTATCTCCCTACTCCTCCTCCTCCTCTTCTTCTTCTTCCCTTCCTCATCTTCTTCTTCTACTTCCTCCTTCCTCATCTTCATGGGTTTTCTTTCACTACTCCTCATCCCAACCCCTCTTCCTCTTCCTCCTCCTCCCTTCCCGTTTCCTGTCTTTATCTCCCTACTCCTCCTCCTCCCTCTTCTTCTTCCCTTCCTCATCTTCTTCTTCTACTTCCTCCTTCCTCATCTTCATGGGTTTTCTTTCACTACTCCTCATCCCAACTCCTCTTCCTCTTCCTCCCCTCCTTCCCGTTTCCTGTCTTTATCTCCGACTCCTCCTCCTCCTCCCTCCTCTTCTTCTTCTTCCCTTCCTCATCTTCTTCTTTACTTCCTCCTTCCTCATCTTCATGGGTTTTCTTTCACTACTCCTCATCCCAACCCCTCTTCTCTTCCTCCCCCTCCCTTCCCGTTTCCTGTCTTTATCTCCCTACTCCTCCTCCTCCTCTTCTTCTTCTTCCCTTCCTCATCTTCATGGGTTTTCTTTCACAACTCCTCATCCCAACCCCTCTTCCTCTTCCTCCTCCTCCTTTCCCGTTTCCTGTCTTTATCTCCCTACTCCTCCTCCTCCTCTTCTTCTTCTTCCCTTCCTCATCTTCTTCTTCTACTTCCTCCTTCCTCATCTTCATGGGTTTTCTTTCACAACTCCTCATCCTAACCCCTCTTCCTCTTCCTCCTCCTCCCTCCCGTTTCCTGTCTTTATCTCCCTACTCCTCCTCCTCCCTTTTCTTCTTCCTTCCTCATCTTCTTCTTCTACTTCCTCCTTCCTCATCTTCATGGGTTTTCTTTCACTACTCCTCATCCCAACTCCTCTTCCTCTTCCTCCCCCTCCTTTCCCGTTTCCTGTCTTTATCTCCGACTCACTCCTCCTCCCTCCTCTTCTTCTTCTTCTTCCCTTCCTCATCTTCTTTTTTCTTCCTCCTTCCTCATCTTCATGGGTTTTCTTCACACTCCTCATCCCAACCCCTCTTCCTCTTCCTCCTCCTCCTTTCCGTTTCCTGTCTTTATCTCCCTACTCCTCCTCCTCCTCTTCTTCTTCTTCCCTTCCTCATCTTCTTCTTCTACTTCCTCCTTCCTCATCTTCATGGGTTTTCTTCACTACTCCTCATCCCAACTCCTCTTCCTCTTCCTCCCCCTCCTTTTCCGTTTCCTGTCTTTATCTCCGACTCTCCTCCTCCTCCTCTTCTTCTTCTTCTTCTCTTCCTCATCTTCTTTTACTTCCTCCTTCCTCATCTTCATGGGTTTTCTTTCACTACTCCTCATCCCAACTTCTTTCCTCTTCCTCCTCCTCCTCCTCCCTTCCCGTTTCCTGTCTTTATCTCCCGACTCCTTCTCCTCCTCTTCCTCTTCTTCTTCTTCCCTTCCTCATCTTCTTTCTTCTACTTCCTCCTTCCTCATCTTCATGGGTTTTCTTTCACTACTCCTCATCCTAACCCCTCTTCCTCTTCCTCCTCCTCCCTTCCCGTTTCCTGTCTTTATCTCCCTACTCCTCTTCCTCCTCTTCTTCTTCTTCCTTCCTCATCTTTCTTCTACTTCCTCCTTCCTCATCTTCATGGGTTTTCTTTCACTACTCCTCATCCCAACCCCTCTTCCTCTTCCTCCCCTCCTTTCCCGTTTCCTGTCTTTATCTCCGACTCCTCCTCCTCCTCTTCCTCCTCTTCTTCTTCTTCTTCCCTTCCTCATCTTCTTCTTTACTTCCTCCTTCCTCATCTTCATGGGTTTTCTTTCACACTCCTCATCCCAACCCCTCTTCCTCTTCCTCCTCCTCCCTTCCCGTTTCCTGTCTTTATCTCCCTACTCCTCCTCCTCCTCTTCTTCTTCTTCCCTTCCTCATCTTCATGGGTTTTCTTTCACTAACTCCTCATCCCAACCCCTCTTCCTCTTCCTCCTCCTCCTTTCCCGTTTCCTGTCTTTATCTCCCTACTCCTCCTCCTCCTCTTCTTCTTCTTCCCTTCCTCATCTTCTTCTTCTACTTCCTCCTTCCTCATCTTCATGGGTTTTCTTTCACAACTCCTCATCCCAACCCCTCTTCCTCTTCCTCCTCCTCCCTTCCCGTTTCCTGTCTATATCTCCCTACTCCTCCTCCCCCTTTTCTTCTTCCCTTCCTCATCTTCTTCTTCTACTTCCTCCTTCCTCATCTTCATGGGTTTTCTTTCACTACTCCTCATCCCAACTCCTCTTTCTCTTCCTCCCCCTCCTTTCCCGTTTCCTGTCTTTATCTCACGACTCATCCTCCTCCTCTTCCTCCTCTTCTTCTTCTTCTTCCCTTCTTCATCTTCTTTTTTTTCTTCCTCCTTCCTCATCTTCATGGGTTTTCTTTCACAACTCCTCATCCCAACCCCTCTTCCTCTTCCTCCTCCTCCTTTCCGTTTCCTGTCTTTATCTCCCTACTCCTCCTCCTCCTCTTCTTCTTCTTCCCTTCCTCATCTTCTTCTTCTACTTCCTCCTTCCTCATCTTCATGGGTTTTCTTTCACTACTCCTCATCCCAACCCCTCTTCCTCTTCCTCCCCCTCCTTTTCCGTTTCCTTGTCTTTATCTCACGACTCCTCCTCCTCCTCCTCTTCTTCTTCTTCCTCTTCCTCATCTTCTTTTACTTCCTCCTTCCTCATCTTCATGGGTTTTCTTTCACTACTCCTCATCCCAACTTCTTTCCTCTTCCTCTTCCTCCTCCTCCCTTCCCGTTTCCTGTCTTTATCTCCCGACTCCTCTCCTCCTCTTCCTCTTCTTCTTCTTCCCTTCCTCATCTTCTTCTTCTACTTCCTCCTTCCTCATCTTCATGGGTTTTCTTTCACTACTCCTCATCCCAACCCCTCTTCCTCTTCCTCCTCCTCCCTTCCCGTTTCCTGTCTTTATCTCCCTACTCCTCTTCCTCCTCTTCTTCTTCTTCCCTTCCTCATCTTTCTTCTACTTCCTCCTTCCTCATCTTCATGGGTTTTCTTTCACTACTCCTCATCCCAACCCCTCTTCCTCTTCCTCCTCCTCCTCCTTTCCCGTTTCCTGTCTTTATCTCCCTACTCCTCCTCCTCCTCTTCTTCTTCTTCCCTTCCTCATCTTCTTCTTCTACTTCCTCCTTCCTCATCTTCATGGGTTTTCTTTCACTACTCCTCATCCCCACCCCTCTTCCTCTTCCTCCTCCTCCCTTCCCGTTTCCTGTCTTTATCTCCCTACTCCTCCTCCTCCCTCTTCTTCTTCCCTTCCTCATCTTCTTCTTCTACTTCCTCCTTCCTCATCTTCATGGGTTTTCTTTCACTACTCCTCATCCCAACTCCTCTTCCTCTTCCTCCCCCTCCCTTCCCGTTTCCTGTCTTTATCTCACGACTCCTCCTCCTCCTCCCTCCTCTTCTTCTTCTTCCCTTCCTCATCTTCTTCTTTACTTCCTCCTTCCTCATCTTCATGGGTTTTCTTTCACTACTCCTCATCCCAACCCCTCTTCCTCTTCCTCTCCCTCCCTTCCCGTTTCCTGTCTTTATCTCCCTACTCCTCCTCCTCCTCTTCTTCTTCTTCCCTTCCTCATCTTCTTCTTTTACTTCCTCCTTCCTCATCTTCATGGGTTTTCTTTCACTACTCCTCATCCCAACCCCTCTTCCTCTTCCTCCTCCTCCCTTCCCGTTTCCTGTCTTTATCTCCCTACTCCTCCTCCTCCTTTCTTCTTCTTCCCTTCCTCATCTTCTTCTTTTCTTCCTCCTTCCTCATCTTCATGGGTTTTCTTTCACTACTCCTCATCCCCACCCCTCTTCCTCTTCCTCCTCCTCCCTTTCCGTCTCCTGTCTTTATCTCCCTACTCCTCCTCCTCCTTTCTTCTTCTTACCTTCCTCATCTTCTTCTTTTCCTTCCTCCTTCCTCATCTTCATGGGTTTTCTTTCACTACTCCTCATCCCAACCCCTCTTCCTCTTCCCTCCCCCTCCCTTCCCGTTTCCTGTCTTTATCTCCGACTCCTCCTCCTCCTCCTCCTTCTTCTTCTTCCCTTCCTCATCTTCTTCTTTTTTTCCTCCTTCCTCATCTTCATGGGTTTTCTTTCACTACTCCTCATCCCCACCCCTCTTCCTCTTCCTCCTCCTCCCTTTCCGTCTTCCTGTCTTTATCTCCCTACTCCTCCTCCTCCTTTTCTTCTTCTTACCTTCCTCATCTTCTTCTTTTCCTTCCTCCTTCCTCATCTTCATGGGTTTTCTTTCACTACTCCTCATCCCCACCCCTCTTCCTCTTCCTCCCCCCTCCCTTCCCGTTTCCTGTCTTTATCTCCCGACTCCTCCTCCTCCTCCTCCTCTTCTTCTTCCCTTCCTCATCTTCTTCTTTACTTCCTCCTTCCTCATCTTCATGGGTTTTCTTTCACTACTCCTCATCCCCACCCCTCTTCCTCTTCCTCCTCCTCCCTTCCGTTCCTGTCTTTATCTCCTACTCCTCCTCCTCCCCCTCTTCTTCTTCTTCCCTTCCTCATCTTCTTCTTTACTTCCTCCTTCCTCATCTTCATGGGTTTTCTTTCACTACTCCTCATCCCAACTCCTCTTCCTCTTCCTCCCCCTCCCTTCCCGTTTCCTGTCTTTATCTCCGACTCCTCCTCCTCCTCCTCCTCCTCCTCTCTCTTCTTCTTCTTCCTTCCTCATCTTCTTCTTTTACTTCCTCCTTCCTCATCTTCATGGGTTTTCTTTCACTACTCCTCATCCCAACCCCTCTTCCTCTTCCTCCTCTCCCTTCCCGTTTCCTGTCTTTATCTCCCGACTCCTCTCCTCCTCTTCCTCTTCTTCTTCTTCCCTTCCTCATCTTTTTCTTCTACTTCCTCCTTCCTCATCTTCATGGGTTTTCTTTCACTACTCCTCATCCCAACCCCTCTTCCTCTTCCTCCTCCTCCCTTCCCGTTTCCTGTCTTTATCTCCCTACTCTCTTCCTCCTCTTCTTCTTCTTCCCTTCCTCATCTTTCTTCTACTTCCTCCTTCCTCATCTTCATGGGTTTTCTTTCACTACTCCTCATCCCAACCCCTCTTCCTCTTCCTCCTCCTCCTCCTCCCTTCCCGTTTCCTGTCTTTATCTCCCTACTCCTCCTCCTCCTCTTCTTCTTTCTTCCCTTCCTCATCTTCTTCTTCTACTTCCTCCTTCCTCATCTTCATGGGTTTTCTTTCACTACTCCTCATCCCAACCCCTCTTCCTCTTCCTCCTCCTCCCTTCCCGTTTCCTGTCTTTATCTCCCTACTCCTCCTCCTCCTCTTTTTCTTCTTTCCCTTCCTCATCTTCTTCTTCTACTTCCTCCTTCCTCATCTTCATGGGTTTTCTTTCACAACTCCTCATCCCCAACCCCTCTTCCTCTTCCTCCTCCTCCCTTCCCGTTTCCTGTCTTTATCTCCCTACTCCTCCTCCTCCCTCTTCTTCTTCCCTTCCTCATCTTCTTCTTCTACTTCCTCCTTCCTCATCTTCATGGGTTTTCTTTCACTACTCCTCATCCCAACCCTCTTCCTCTTCCTCCCCCTCCTTTCCCGTTTCCTGTCTTTATCTCCCTCCTCCTCCTCTTCCTCCTCTTCTTCTTCTTCTTCCCTTCCTCATCTTCTTCTTTACTTCCTCCTTCCTCATCTTCATGGGTTTTCTTTCACAACTCCTCATCCCAACCCCTCTTCCTCTTCCTCCCCCTCCCTTCCCGTTTCCTGTCTTTATCTCCCACTCCTCCTCCTCCTCTTCTTCTTCTTCCCTTCCTCATCTTCTTCTTCTACTTCCTCCTTCCTCATCTTCATGGGTTTTCTTTCACAACTCCTCATCCCAACCCCTCTTCCTCTTCCTCCCCCTCCCTTCCCGTTTCCTGTCTTTATCTCCCTACTCCTCCTCCTCCTCTTCTTCTTCTTCCCTTCCTCATCTTCTTCTTTACTTCCTCCTTCCTCATCTTCATGGGTTTTCTTTCACTACTCCTCATCCCAACCTCCTCTTCCTCTTCCTCCCCCTCCCTTCCCGTTTCCTGTCTTTATCTCCCACTCCTCCTCCTCCTCTTCTTCTTCTTCCCTTCCTCATCTTCTTCTACTTCCTCCTTCCTCATCTTCATGGGTTTTCTTTCACAACTCCTCATCCCAACCCCTCTTCCTCTTCCTCCCCCTCCTTTCCCGTTTCCTGTCTTTATCTCCCTACTCCTCCTCCTCCTCTTCTTCTTCTTCCCTTCCTCATCTTCTTCTACTTCCTCCTTCCTCATCTTCATGGGTTTTCTTTCACAACTCCTCATCCCAACCCCTCTTCCTCTTCCTCCCCCTCCCTTCCCGTTTCCTGTCTTTATCTCCCTACTCCTCCTCCTCCTCTTCTTCTTCTTCCCTTCCTCATCTTCTTCTTCTACTTCCTCCTTCCTCATCTTCATGGGTTTTCTTTCACAACTCCTCATCCCAACCCCTCTTCCTCTTCCTCCTCCTCCTTCCCGTTTCCTGTCTTTATCTCCCTACTCCTCCTCCTCCTCTTCTTCTTCTTCCCTTCCTCATCTTCTTCTTCTACTTCCTCCTTCCTCATCTTCATGGGTTTTCTTTCACAACTCCTCATCCCAACCCCTCTTCCTCTTCCTCCTCCTCCCTTCCCGTTTCCTGTCTTTATCTCCCTACTCCTCCTCCTCCTCTTCTTCTTCTTCCCTTCCTCATCTTCTTCTCTACTTCCTCCTTCCTCATCTTCATGGGTTATCTTTCACAACTCCTCATCCCAACCCCTCTTCCTCTTCCTCCCCTCCCTTCCCGTTTCCTGTCTTTATCTCCCTACTCCTCCTCCTCCTCTTCTTCTTCTTCCCTTCCTCATCTTCTTCTTTTACTTCCTCCTTCCTCATCTTCATGGGTTTTTTTTCACAATCCTCATCCCAACCCCTCTTCCTCTTCCTCCTCCTCCCTTCCCGTTTCCTGTCTTTATCTCCCTACTCTCCTCCTCCTCTTCTTCTTCTTCCCTTCCTCATCTTCTTCTTCTACTTCCTCCTTCCTCATCTTCATGGGTTTCTTTCACAACTCCTCATCCCAACCCCTCTTCCTCTTCCTCCTCCTCCCTTCCCGTTTCCTGTCTTTATCTCCCTACTCCTCCTCCTCCTCTTTTCTTCTTCCCTTCCTCATCTTCTTCTTCTACTTCCTCCTTCCTCATCTTCATGGGTTTTCTCACAACTCCTCATCCCAACCCCTCTTCCTCTTCCTCCTCCTCCTTTCCCGTTTCCTTTCTTTATCTCCCTACTCCTCCTCCTCCTCTTCTTCTTCTTCCCTTCCTCATCTTCTTCTTCTACTTCCTCCTTCCTCATCTTCATGGGTTTTCTTTCACAACTCCTCATCCCAACCCCTCTTCCTCTTCCTCCTCCTCCCTTCCCGTTTCCTGTCTTTATCTCCCTACTCCTCCTCCTCCTCTTCTTCTTCTTCCCTTCCTCATCTTCTTCCTCTACTTCCTCCTTCCTCATCTTCATGGGTTATCTTTCACAACTCCTCATCCCAACCCCTCTTCCTCTTCCTCCCCCTCCCTTCCCGTTTCCTGTCTTTATCTCCCTACTCCTCCTCCTCCTCTTCTTCTTCTTCCCTTCCTCATCTTCTTCTTCTACTTCCTCCTTCCTCATCTTCATGGGTTTTTTCACAACTCCTCATCCCAACCCCTCTTCCTCTTCCTCCTCCTCCCTTCCCGTTTCCTGTCTATATCTCCCTACTCCTCCTCCTCCCTTTTCTTCTTCCCTTCCTCATCTTCTTCTTCTACTTCCTCCTTCCTCATCTTCATGGGTTTTCTTTCACTAACTCCTCATCCCAACTCCTCTTTCTCTTCCTCCCCCTCCTTTCCCCGTTTCCTGTCTTTATCTCACGACTCATCCTCCTCCTCCCTCCTCTTCTTCTTCTTCTTCCTTCCTCATCTTCTTCTTTTTTCTTCCTCCTTCCTCATCTTCATGGGTTTTCTTTCACAACTCCTCATCCCAACCCCTCTTCCTCTTCCTCCTCCTCTCCTTCCCGTTTCCTGTCTTTATCTCCCTACTCCTCTTCCTCCTCTTCTTCTTCTTCCCTTCCTCATCTTTCTTCTACTTCCTCCTTCCTCATCTTCATGGGTTTTCTTTCACTACTCCTCATCCCAACCCCTCTTCCTCTTCCTCCTCCTCCCTTCCTGTTTCCTGTCTTTATCTCCTACTCCTCCTCCTCCTCTTCTTCTTCTTCCCTTTCCTCATCTTCTCTTCTACTTCCTCCTTCCTCATCTTCATGGGTTTTCTTTCACTATCCTCATCCCAACCCCTCTTCCTCTTCCTCCTCCTCCCTTCCCGTTTCCTGTCTTTATCTCCCTACTCCTCCTCCTCCTCTTCTTCTTCTTCCCTTCCTCGTCATCTTCTTCTACTTCCTCCTTCCTCATCTTCATGGGTTTTCTTTCACTACTCCTCATCCCCACCCCTCTTCCTCTTCCTCCTCCTCCCTTCCCGTTCCCTGTCTTTATCTCCCTACTCCTCCTCCTCCTCCTCCTCCTCTTCTTCCCTTCCTCATCTTCTTCTACTTCCTCCTTCCTCATCTTCATGGGTTTTCTTTCACTACTCTCCATCCCAACCCCTTTTCCTCTTCTTCCTCCTCCCTTCCCGTTTCCTGTCTTTATCTCCCTACTCCTCCTCCACCTCTTCTTCTTCTTCCCTTCCTCATCTTCTTCTTCTACTTCCTCCTTCCTCATCTTCATGGGTTTTCTTTCACTACTCCTCATCCCAACCCCTCTTCCTCTTCCTCCTCCTCCCTTCCCGTTTCCTGTCTTTATCTCCCTACTCCTCCTCCTCCTCTTCTTCTTCTTCTTCCTTCCTCATCTTCTTCTTCTACTTCCTCCTTCCTCATCTTCATGGGTTTTCTTTCACTACTCCTCATCCCCAACCCCTCTTCCTCTTCCTCCTCCTCCCTTCCCGTTTCCTGTCTTTATATCCCTACTCCTCCTCTCCTCTTTTTCTTCTTCCCTCCCTCGTCTTCTTCTTCTACTTCCTCCTTCCTCATCTTCATGTGTTTTCTTTCACTACTGCTCATCCCAACCCCTCTTCCTCTTCCTCCCCCTCCCTTCCCGTTTCCTGTCTTTATCTCTCTACTCCTCCCCCTCCTCTCCTTCTTCTTCCCTTCCTCGTCTTCTTTTTCTAATTCCTCCTTCCTCATATTCATGGGTTTCTTCACTACTCCTCATCCCAACCCCTCTGTAGAAGAGATAACCTGAATGTAGAACATAAATGCGAGATCACTATTGTCATCTTTAGAGGAAATTAAGTTATTGACTCATGAAAGGGATATTGATATCTTGTGCATAAGTGATATATGGTTGGAAGAACATATCCCTGACAGATATGTGAATGTTGATGGTTTCAATTTGTTCCGAAGCAACAGTAGACTGTTTGGTGGCCCTTGTATTTATGTCAGAAATAACTTAAGTGCAGTTTTGATAGATGTAAAATTGGAACGCTGTGAGGGTATTGAAAGCACGTGGGTATAAGTTCAGTGTAGGAAACTACCATCCATTATTGTTGGTGCTGTATATTGGCATCCAAATTGCTCTAGGGAAACGTTTATCCATCTTCAAGAAATATTCCATCTTATTTTCTTAAAAAAACATCCAATATTAGTTGCTTGGAGACTTGAATGATGACTTGCTAAATGAATATTCTAGAATGGGAAAAATACTAAATACGGAGAACTTGAACCAAGTATTTCAAAAGCCTACTCGGATAACAGGGAGATTTCTAAAACACTTCTTGATGTTATAATAACGAATAGTATAAATATGGTACTGTCATCAGGAGTAGTAAAATCCCACATATCTGATCACGATCTTATTTTCTGTACTCTTAATATTAGTAAACCTAAACGCTACCCAGAAATAAAAACATTTAGAAGATTAAAAAATATACGAAAGAATTATCTTGTAAGCTTCTTAGAAACCACACTCCTTTATTAGACGAAATACTCCAAACAGACGATGTAAATGAACAGGCGTTTATCTTAAAACGGTGATGAATACTTGTATAGAAATAGTTGCACCAACGGAAACAAAGGAAATATTCAGGCCACCGGCTCAGTGGATAAGCACAGAAATCAAAGAGGCTATGAAAAACCCCGATCATTTACGAAACAGGAGAGATTTAGTCAAGGATCAAAGCTCTTAAGAACAATATAAACTATCAAAGAATAAAGTAAAATCAATGATGGAATGTGCAAGAGTTGAATACAATCAAAACCAGCTAAAAATTAATAGTAAAAATATGTGGAAGGTGATAAATAAAATTATTCCAAATAAGAAAACAGGAGGAAGGGGTTACTTAGAAAATCAGGAAGAAACTAACAAAATATTTAATGAATTCTTTCCGAACGTTGGCAAGATAGTATATGAGGAGGTAAACACAAATAGAAAATGAGTGAGGAAAATTCCACTTTACTAGAGAATCAGCATATTATCCATAGAAGAGAACAGTTTAGGCCAGTCCGGTTGATGTTGGAAAGGTGGTTCAGGTGGTTAATAGTTTAAAGAACACAAATTCTCATGGTCTTGATAACATTACGAGTCGATTTTTAAAAGATTCAATGCCAGTCATAGGCCTTTATCGTACTGTAATTATAGACACTTCAATCGTAACAGGCAAGGTCCCAATTGAATGGAAATACAGTATAGTAAATCCGCTTTATAAGGAAGGTGACGTTGATGATCCCAGTAATTTTAGACCAATATCTTTATTATCTATTACGTCAAAAGTATTGGAGAAAATTGTGAGCGATCAACTATACTACTACTTGGAGTCAAAAGATTTGTTATCTATCACTCAGCATGGTTTCAGAAAACATTTACCTACAGAAACTGCTCTTTTGATATGTGAATAAATTCATGAAAATATTGATGATAATAAAATATCTTTGCTTACTTTGTGTGATTTGTCAAAAGCTTTTGATTCTGTTTCCCATAAACTACTTCTAAAAAAGATGATGGATTCAGGTATCGATGATTTTTAGTTTAGAGATTATCTGGCAGCTCGGACTCAATCAGTAAAAATAGATAACCATTTCTCAAGCAGACATAAAATGGAGTATGGAGTACTACAAGGCTCGGTTCATGGACCAATTTTATTTAATATTTACGTAAATGACCTTGTTGATATAAATGACGCTATGTTCAATATACTGATGATGCACAATTTCATCACTCCGGTAAGATCGATAACGTAGCAGAGATTGTCAATCGAGCTGAAAGAAATTTAATAAAAGTAAACAAATATTTTTCTGAAAATGGCCTAAAAATGAATGCCAATAGAACTCAGTTCTTGTTTATAGGATCTCGTCAATATATTAACCGACTGCCAGACAATATTTCAATTAAAGTAAATAACGACAACATCAAACCAAGTGAAAGCGACAAAAATCTTGGTGTAATTATCGATAGATTCTTCACTTTTGATAATCATGTAGAAAAGATATATATCAAGGCTAAGGGAGTGCTGTATTTCCTAAATAGAATTAAAGGTCAATTTGATGAGACGAGTAGAAAATTAGTTGTTGAGGCATTAGCAATAAGCATAGTATCCTATTGATCCACTATATGGAATGGGTGTTCATATTTAAACGCACAAAAAATACAGAAGATTCACGTATATTAGAAAACTGGAATGGTTGAAGATAGAAAATAAAAAAGTTTATAATGTTTGTATATTTATTCATAAAATGTTGCATGAACATATACCCCAAAGAATATTGAGACTGGAAACCATCGAGCAGACGAGATCTCGTCAAACTAGGCAGAGCAGCAGCAATCTGATGGTTCCAAGTAGGCGAACAGCAATAGCTGATAGGGCAACTTCAGTCAGGGGACCTAGATTACGGAACTCATTGTCTGTGGATATTAGGGAATGTGGAAACTTACTCGTTTTCAAAAAGAAATTGAAATAATTCTTCCAGCAATGATTATGTTAATATGGTTGAAGTGTGCAACACATTGATTACGTTTAAGTGACTAGTTTACAGTTTATAATGTATGGATGAAAAGGGATTTACTGAAAATTAAATTTGATTTTATTATAGTATTTTTATTATTATTGAGGAAATTTATTGTCACTATATTTTCAGATAAAATGTATGTATAGGTGCGCGTGTATGTATCTACAGTATGTATATATTCCTTTTTGACCGTGCGTAAATAAACTTTTTCCTTTTTAAACACTACAAAGTTCTTAAATTTTACATATCATGTGTTTTAGACTTCTTAGAAACATCCCAATTTACTTAATATAGCTATTCTTGTTTTTAATGTAGAATTTTAAATAGTTTAATTGGAGACGTAATATTATAAAATTTATGGATTTTAGATCGTAGTACAATGCCATCCTAAAAGTATTTTAAAGGCCATTACTATATAAGAACCTTTTCATGTAAATACAATCTTTATGTAACAGAATACCTATCGTTTTGTGGAATAAGGAATTATTATTATTATTATTATTATTATTATTATTATTATTATTATTATTATTATTATTATTATTATTATTATTATTATTATTATTATCTCTTCCCCCTCCTCCCTTCCCCTTTCCTGTTTTATCTCCCTATTCCTACTCCTCTTCTTCTTCTTCCCTTCCTCATACTCTTCTTCTTTCTCCTCCCTCAGCTTCATAGGTTTTCTTTCACTACTCCTCATTCTCCCTCTCCTCCTCTTCTCCTTCCTCTTCCTGATTCTCCCTTGACTTTTCCTGTCATTATCTCCCTATTCCTCCTCCTCTTCTTCTTTTTCCCTTCCTCTTCCTCTTCTTCTTTTTCCCTTCCTCCTCCTCTTCTTCTTCTTCCCTTCCTCATCTTCTTATTTTTCTTCTTCGTTCCTCATCTTCATAGGCTTTCTTTCACTACTCCTCATTCTCCCCCTCTTCCTCTTCTTCTCCTTCCTGTTCCTCATCCTCCCTTGCCCTTTCCTGTCATTATCTCCTTATTCCTACTCCTCTTCTTCTTCTTCTTCTCTTCCGCCTCTTCTTCTTCTTCTTCTTCTTCTTCTTCTTTCCTTCGTCATCTTCATAGTTTTCTTTCACTAGTCCTCATTCTTCCCCCTCCCCCCTCTTCTTCTCCTTCCTCTTCCTCCTCCTCCCTTCCCGTTTCCTGTCATTATCTGCCTATTTCTCGTTCTCTTCTTCTTTTTTCCTTCCTCCTATTCTTCTTCTTCTTCCCTTCATCAACTTCTTATGTTTTCTTTCATTACTCCTCATTCTTCCCCTCCTCCTCTTCTTCTCCTTCCTCTTCCTCCTACATCCCCTCCCCTTTCCTGTCTTTATCTCCCTACTCCTCCTCCTCCTCCTATTATTCCCTTCCTACTCTTCTTCCTTTTCTTCCAGTTTCCTCATCTTCATAGGGTTCCTTTCACTACTCCTCACTCTCCCCCTTGTCCTCCTCCTTTCCCCTTTCCTGTCTTTATCTCCCTACTCCTCCTCCTCCTCCTCTTCTTCATCTTCTTCCTCATCTTCAGAGGTTTTCTTTCAGTAGCCTACTCCTCATTCATCCCCTCCTCCTATACTTCTCCTTCCTCTTCCTCCTCCTCCCCTTTCCTGTCTTTATCTCCCGACTCCTCCTCTTCTTTTTTCGTCCCTTCCTCAACTTCTTCTTCTTCCTCATCTTCATAGGTTTCCTTTCACTACTCATTATCCCCCTCCCCTTTCCTGTCTTTATCTCCCTACTCCTCCTCCTCTTCTTCTTCCCTTTCATCTTTTTTTTCTCTTTCCTCCTCCTCCTCCCCCTTGTTTCCCTGTATTTTTCTCACTTCTACCCCTTCTCCTCCTTTGCTTACTCCTCCTCCCCTATCTTCTTTTTTCTCCTCCTCCTATTCTGTTTCGCCTTCTCTCTCCTCATATTCGTCTTCTTCTTACTCCTCCTCCTCTTTCTTGTCTTTCTCTCCCTACTCCTACTTCTACCCCCTTCTTTATTTCTTCCCCTCTTCTCTTCTTCTTCTTCCTACTCCCCTTCTTCCCTGTCTTTCTCTCCCTACTCCTCCTCCTTCCCCTTCCCCTCATTATCTTTTTCCCCTTCCTCCTCCTCCTCCTCCTCCTCTTCTTTCACTCCTCCTCCTCTCTTCTTCTTCTTCCCTTTCCTCTTTTCCTTCTCTTTCCTCCTATGGGCCCCCATGTTTCTGTCTTTTTCTCCCTACTACTCCTTTTCCTTCTCCCTTCCTCCTCTTCTCCTTCCTTTCCCTTTTTCTTCTTCCTCTTCCTCCCTCTTGTTTCCCTGTCTTTCTCTCCCTACTACTACTTCCCCTTCTTCTTCCCTTTCCTCTTTTTCTTTTCTTTCCTCCTACTTATCCTCCCCCTTATTTCCCTGTCTTTCTCTCCCTACTACTCCTTCTCTTGCTTCCCTCCTCATCTTTTTCTTCTCCCCCCCCCTCTTCTTCTTACCTTTCCTCTTCCTCCCCCTTGTTTCCCTGTCTTCCTCTCCCTACTATTCCTATTTCCTTTCTCTTATTCTTCTCCTTCCCCCTTCTTGTCTTCTTCTCCTGGTTTCCTCTCCTCCTACTACTATTCTTCTTCCTCCTTCTCCTCTTGTACTCCTTCTTCCTTCTGCCTTTCCTCTTCTTCTTCTTCCCCTTCTCCTCTTCTACATGAACCTTTTGGAACTACAGCATAAGAAGACGATTTCAAAATCCCTCCTACAGATGAGCCAATTATTCTATTACCTTTTTGCGACAGCTCTTGAACCTCTGTCTGAAGAGCCTGAGACTTTACTGGGTTGTTGACATAAGTTGGTAAGTTGATCAGGAACTTTGATAAGGAGAGAAGGCATCAGAAATGGGATGGGATACCGTTTGCTTATCAGGGACATAACACATACCTCCAGACAAAGACGCTTTTATGAGTTTTAAATGAGACCACCTCCACCCCACAAGGAAAAGAAGGCCAAGACAGTTAGTGGCCTTTCCTGCTATATCCCAAAATTCTACTTAAATACAGATTCCTTCTAATAGTTGACTAAAAGGAATACTACGGTATTCTATTAGAAGTTCTTCCTCTAAGAAACTGGGAAGATCTTCTAGACCAACTATACATATTGTGAGAAGCATAAGAGTAAGAAGAAGCTGTTCTGGAATGATAAATAAAGGATTTCATGACATCAAAATCAGTAATGTTTGATACAGGATTGACAATCGCTGATATCTTGTCAGAATCCAGGAACAAACTTAATAATGAGTGAAATTAAATTGTGCTTCTGAGCATCATAGACAATATCAATAAAGGTAGAGATTAACTGTTCTTTGTCCTGTTAAAAAATTTGAAAATACCCCTGTAGCTTCAATAGCCTAGTCATAAATGGTGTGGTCTAAGCATGAAGGGAAATATAAAACCATATTACCTTCAGGACATGTCTATTTTACAAGTTACCCCTAAGATAGAATCAGCAAAAGAAATGACTTCCAAGATTCTCCTGGAGGTGACTTCTGTTGATGGCACCTTGGTTTGCCAGACTGTATAACCCAAATTAATGAACATTTTACTCTTCTATTAAAGCTCACAAGGAATGTAACTGGCCAGTTAAATAAACTTTAACTCTTTTAAAAGGTAAATGTGAATTCTACAATTAATAAGACTGCAAGGAAACTTACTTATCATTAGGAAAAATAAATTACTTTTAAATTTGTCATTTGTTCTAACACTAAATAAACTTTAACTCTTTTAAAAGGTAAATGTGAATTCTACAATTAATAGAACTGTAAGGAAACTTACTTATCATTAGGAAAAATACAAATTACTTTCAAATTTGTTATTTGTTCTAACACTAAATACAAACCTTACCATTTTTGTATGGATGACTCAACCCTTAGTAGGGTGGAAGTTCAAACCAACTGGCTATGGTATTTGAACCAGGGTTTTCTCCATACGTACTTTGCACGTAACAGCTAGAACCCTACTCAATCTGTGTGTTTGTGATACTAGTAATGTTACTGCTCTAAGTAAAAGTTCTCAAAGACATAGGAATCTTAGAATGTATCATAAATGTTACCCAATCTCACCTCGCTAGGGGTATGGGAATGTAACAAGTATCATTTCTATACTATGTTACACAAGAGAAAATTATTTCACCTGCAGATAGGCGAGGCCAGCTTACAGAGGACCGAGGCAAAGAGCCAGTCATTCTTAAGCATTCATCCCTGACTAATCCCGGGTAATCTTTGCCCTTAACCATCTGCTACTTGTCCATCAAGCAGTCTCATGTATTCAAACCACTTGTTGTGCAGCCCACATATGGCCAATGGAGAACGTCTCCATGTTCCTGTGGGTCATGTCTCTCAGGAAGTGGGTGTTGAAGGTCCTTTGACGCTTCCACACAGCCACTTGTAGTACCTGCATCACAGAGTAGTTGCTTTTGAACGCTAGGGACGTTCCAATACCCCTACTGTTATGAACTCTGAGTTGTGGTGGTGGAGGATGATTGAGGTTCAATACAAGGTCTATAACCTTCCGAATCCAAACTTAGGTGGCGTTCTTTGGGATCCTCCTTATGACCTTCCCCGTGCAGACAAATCTTGGGTTCAATCTGCTAAAATTCTTTTGAGGTAATACCTCAAACTCCTTACTAGCACAGTAACAGTTGATCTGAATCATCGGTTACAGAACGAAGACTTCCAATCCGGAAGGACCCAAATCTAGGATCTGCCATTCTTGGATATGGAGTCTTAACAATAAACTCAGGGACAAAGCTAAGAATTACCTCCCACCATCCTTCTTGAATGGGAGACGTCACAGGAAAGACCAAGAAGTTCACTAAATCTTTTGGCCGAAGCCAAGGCAAGTAGGAACACTGCCTTCAACGTGAGGTGGTGATCTATTGCCTGGCATAATGGTTCGTAGGGAGCATCCTTCATAGACTGAAAAACACAAACTCTGTTCCTTGGAGATGTCTGACTTCCGTCTGGGGGCAGGTAAGCTTATAACTTTGCATGAGGTGAGATATCTCTAACAAGGAAGAAATATCAACTCCTTTAAGCTTAAAAGTGAGACTCAAGGCTCAGCGGTAGCCTTTCACTGTCGAAACCGAGCGGAGCATTTCCTCCCGAAGGTAAATAAGGAACTCCGCTATAGTTGGAATAGCGGCATCGATAGGAGAGATACCCCTTCCACGACATCAACCACAGAAGACAGTCCACTTGGCCTGGTAGACTGCAGCTGAAGATCTATCCAGGTATCAAGCCATCTTTTTTGCAACTTGTTGCGAAAAGCCTTTGTGGAAGATGTTCTCATGTGGCTGTTGGCGTAGATCAGTTCTCTTGGTATCCGTCAGGAGTTGCAGAAGATTCATTAACCACTCTGAGTGATCCCATAGCAGAGATATGAGGGTCATAGAGAGATTGTTGGATACTCTGGTCTTCTTGAGTAGTCTTCTCAAGGAAGGGGGGAAAGGCGTAGACGCCGATGTTACTCCACCGATGTTGGAATGTATCTTGCCAGAAAGACTGGGGATCCCGGACTGGGGAGCAGTACAGTGGGAGTCTGAAGGTCAGGGATGTCTCGAACAATTCCACAGTTAGGGAATCCCACAAATCAGGACTTTGTTGGCTATTAGAGGATTAAGATCACTCGGAGCCCACTATCTGAGTCGCTCTGCTCAGATTGTCTGTGAGCACATTCTGTTTGCTCGGAATGAAGCGAGTTGATAGGGACACTGAGATGTTTTCTGTCCATCTCAGCACCTCTAATGCTAGATGGCATAGGGGGTGCATAAAGGAACCGCCTTGTTTGTCTATGCAAGCCACTACCGTGGTATTGTCGCTCATCAACAGTATAAAGTGACCCACCAGGAACTACTGGAGGGCTAGGTAAGTTGCCTTCATCTCAAAGAGATTTATATGCCGATACCTTACGGATTTGAACCAGAGCATCAATTCCGTGGGGGTGGGGGTGGGGAGGGGGGATAGAATCAGAAGGTCGACCCCTCTGCGGAGGTTCTCGTCTGCCACCCACGACCTTAGGTCCGCCTGCTGCTCTAGTCCCATAAGGACTAGGATGTCTGTCCTGACGTGGCCATTGGGCACTAGATAGGCCAGGGAGGATAGGTGACCTATGAGACAGAAGACACTGAGTTGTCTTCTGTCCATCTCAGCACCTCTAATGCTAGATGGCATAGGGGGTGCAAAAAGGAACCGGCTTGTTTATTTACGTAAGCCACTACCAAGGTATTGTCGCTCATCAACAGTATAGAGTGACCTACCAGGAACTGCTAGAGGGCTATGTAAGTTGCCTTCATCTCAAAGAGATTTATATGCCGATACCTTACGGACTTGAACCAGAGCGTCAATTCCAGGGGGTTTGGTTGGGGGTTGAATCAGAAGGTCAACCCCTCTGCGGAGGTTCTCGTTTGCCACCCACCACCTTAGGTCCGCCTGCTGCTCTAGTTCCATTAGGACTAGGATGTCTGTCCTGAGGCGGCCATTGGGCACTAGATAGGCCAGGGATGATAGGTGACCTATGAGACGCAACCACTGCTGTGCTGGCAGTTCTTCTCATCTGATTAAGGGGCTTGCTACCTTCCTCACCCTCTATACCTGGCTATCTGATGGAAAAACTTTCTGAAGGTTGGTGTTGATGATCATACCAAGATATACCAGTCTTTGAGAGGGAAGCAAGGATGACTTCTAAAGGTTTACCATGATCCCCACATCTTGGCAAAGAACAAGGAGTCTGTCTCGGTAGTGAAGAAGGGTTGCCACAGAGTTTGCTAGGATTATCCAGTCCTCCAGATATCTTAGGAGACAGATGCCAACCCTGTAAGCCCAAGATGAAACTGGAGTGAATACTCTCGTGAATACCCAAGGTGCTGTGGAAAGACCGAAGCACATCACCTTGAACTGGCATTGTGTTGTTGAGTATGACACTGAGATACTTCTTTGAAGAGAGGTGTACTGGGAACTGGAAGTATGCAGCCTTGAGATCCAGTGTGCACATTAAGTCCTGTGATCTTACCGCTTGTCTGTGGTCTCCATTCTGAACCGAGTCTGTCTGTCAAACTTGCTCAGAGCTGACAGATCGATGATGGGTCTCCAGCCTCGAGATACCTTTTCCACAAGAAAGAGTTGACTAAAGAAAGCTGGGGATCGGTCCTCGACCCTCTAAAAAGTGTCCTTCTCAAACCATGGTCTATACTTTGGCCCGTAGGGCCTGTTCCTTTGCGTATCCCTTTGCATAGGAGGTCGATGGAACTGGATTCGAGGTCAAAGGAGGGAGAGGTTGAATGAATCATGGAGAATGTCCAGGGATCGGTCCCATACTGCAACCACCGCTGCCAGCGTCATTGCAGGCATCCCCCCCACTAGCAGGTGCAACCTTGGCTGCTACCTCTGCTTTATCTGCCTTCACAGGAGGGCTTGGAGCCTTTCGGCTCCTTGGCTGAAAAGGCCTTCTTCAACACCTTCTAAATGGTTGTAGTCATCGATGTCCTAATCGTAGGCCGTTTCAATGTTTGAGGCTGCTGCTTCTGTGGCAGAGGTGCACAATAGGGCAGGGATGTCATGGGCCTATGAATAAGGGAGTTCTGGTTGAACTTCCTCTAATGCTCTGCCAGCCCCGCTCGACGTCTTCAGGCCTGAATAGGGAAGACCCCTCGAGAGTGGACTTCCTTACCCTCGTCACCTCTGAGTGTGGGATTTGTCAATGGAATCTATCTATTATAGAGTCTCTTCACCTCAGAATAGCATTCACCCACAGGTTAACTACCTGGTGGGAGAGGAACCCAATGGTTCTGGTCCTTGAAAATATAAAGGTTTTCATCAATCTCATCGTCAAGTACAGTCATACCTCTCTTCACGAAAGAATCTGCTTACAAAATTTTCAAGCTGAGAAACGAGATGCAAATATTTTTATGACTCACATTACGAAAAATGTTTCATGTTAAGAAAAGAGGTTTGCCTGCTAGGCCAAAAATAGAATAGTCACCCATTAAAAAAGTTGAAGAAAATGGGCTTACACAGTAGAAAATGTAGCTGTAGTCTATAATAGGGGTAACTGTAATAGTTCAGTACATATGGTACTGCATATTTTGTATATGTACAGTATTGTATTATTATTATTATTACTTGCTAAGCTACAATCCTAGTTTGAAAAGCCGGATTCTATCGGCCCAGGGGCCCCAACAAGAAAAATAGCCCACTGAGGAAAGGAAACAAAGAAAAATAAAATACGAAAGCCCCTCCAGAACGAATTCATTTCGGTTTCATTGTATATTATTACATCTCAATGTATCCTAGTATTCCAACTACTTTTTCTTATAGGAAAAATTACGCTCCCTTCGAAAATAACACTCGTTCCCGTCGCAAATGAATAGTTACAGTAATATATATACATCTATATCCAACGATAATGGGGGACCCCCAGTGGGAACTCGGGGTTTTGGGTGGGGAAATCATACTGGGGAACCGATATATAACCGTAATTCAGTCCTTTTCTTCTCTATACATTTCTTTCTGGTATTTATTATAACCGTAGAAAAAGACAAATCAGTATACCTGGATATATTTGGGAGGAGCCGTTACAAAGGTTATTTCTTGTAGTAATACAGTAACCAGTGCTGCCAACGCCTGATGTAGATTAAATGTTAGAATGCCATACCTGATGTAGATCAAATGTTAGCGTTTCATGCTAACATTAGCACTCATTTGTTCGTTTGTTCGTTCGCCCCACCTTCCGTCCTTCGTTTATATAACCCCCCTTCGCAGGAGTTTCTCTCCGTTATTACTCTTTTTATTACCGTATTATTTTCTCGTTTTATATTCCCATTCAATATAATTTATCATACATTTCATTTTACCTTCCTATATTGGGTTTATTTGTTTTGTTATTTCCTTTCCCATTTGTACGTACGTTCGTTTCATCAGTTTCCGATCTGCGCATATATCCCCCCGCCCCCTGCGCAGGAGTTTCCACTCCCCCTTTACTCTTTTTATTAGTGTTATTTTCTCATTTTTTATTCCCATTCAATATTATTTATCATTCATTCCATTTTACCTTCCTATATTGGTTTTATTTGTTGGGTTATTTCTTTATCCCTTCCCGGTTTCACATAAATACTTTCCCTGGACTAGTTTTTTTATCCAGTTAATTCTCGGTATGATCTCCTCATTAACCAATCATCACTCTAGGCCTATTCAGATATCTCCCTACCCCCCCTTCCTTTATCTCTGTATGCGCTGTTTTCCGACCCATTGTTCCCCTGCCTTTCCCGTTTTAACCTTTGACCTAGTTACTCGTCCTTCGTTACTAGTTCGTTTTTTTTCCCGTATTTTGAGATGGAACATATTATAGAAACTTGTACCGGTTGCAGCATTCCGTATCTAAAAGCAGTGGCTCAATTCCATGGTGATTTTGTTGATAATTCACGTTATGTTGATCATTTTCTTAAAGCTCACAATATTATTCCTCATCGTTTAAACTGCCCCAAGTGTCGTGCGATTTTATCTTATAGGGCAGACATTCTCGGGTTTTATTGCTCTACTGTATCCACCATCCGTAAAACTAAGAAGAAACGTCGTTGTGGGTATACTGTTACGTCCTATAAAGGTACTTTTTTGGACCAAAGTCGGCTACCCCCATGGAAGATAATATTATGTGCGAACCACTTCATAAAAGTAAGTCATTCCTCAATAGTCATTATTCGTGTTTTGTGACCGGGGTACTTCTAGGCAAGGTTAGGTGGGTTTGTTAGGTTCTGTGGCCTTTCTGTACTTTTTATATATTTCGTACCAGTTATATGGAGAAATTATTGAATATAACTGAGGAGATATTTAGCAGTTCTAGCTCTAGTAATGCCATCGTGTCGTTGGTAGTTCTGTGTACCATTCGTCTCCGTTGGTAGTACTGTGTATCAAGGTAAGTCATTCCCCCATTCTTATTATATGTTTTTTGTGACCGGGGTACTTCTAGGCAAGGTTAGGTGGGTTTGTTAGGTTCTGTGGCCTTTTGGTACTCTTTATTTATTGTGTAATAGTTTTATGGAAGTATTATTTAGTTTACGTATGGAAAAATTTATTTCTTCCTCTAGTAACGACATCGTGCCGTTGGTAACACTGTGTACCATTCGTCATCGTTGGTAGTTCTGTCAACCATTGGTAACGTTGCTAATGTTATCGTCCCCGACATCTGTTGTTTATATATTTTAACTCAGTATATATGTCCACAGTGTTAATATTTATATGGTTCATTTGTATTGTATTTCATTGTGTGATATCGTACAGGAAATATATGATTTCCTATAGAAGATATCGTGATTTAACTGGTTTTCTCATTCATTTCATCCGTAATAACATCAACCAATTCGTCAACTTATAACTAACCGAATTGGTTGATCTGTTTGTTTGCGATTGAAATGGTCATCAAAATCGGTTAAATCTCGTTATTTGCTATAGGAAATCATATATTTCTTGTGCGAAGTCACACGATGTAATAATATACAAAATTACTTTAATTTCATGTTGCGAGGCATTACTGTGCTTGGAATAGGTCTCAGTCCAGAAGAGGTGTTTCACAGATTCCTACCAAAGGTCTAGTCACAAAGTAGCTTGCAAGGCATACTTCGCTACCATCTAAAAGTTCAGGATCTCTGACACTGAAAATGGTGAAGTCTCTCTTGAAGGAGACTCCACTGATGAATGCCTCTATGGAGTGCTCTAGAGCCAAGACCAGAAGGGGCTCACTGGCGATCTCATAATACAGTACTTTCTCTGTTGCACGAAAGTCAGCAGGAGGAGTTTTGAGGAAGAGCCCGCACATGGGGAACTGGAGGAGCCAGCGATCTGGGAAAAGAAGTTCCTCCAAGTCCCCATCAACCCCTTCAACCAAGGTAAAGCTGTACTGGCCTTGGGTGGCCGTTGTGTGCCATATACATGGTCTAGGACCGTGTTCTTGCCTTCCTGAGGAGCCACCGTTGGATCAGACAACTCGTTGATGGCCTTCATGCAGGCTAGAACTCCTTCAGATCAGCCTCTGTAAGCCTAGGAATAGCAGCCCTTGGGAGATAATCCTCCTCATAAGCGATGTCGTCATCCATCCACGAGCTCTCACCCCTATGAGCCTGGGGTTGGTCAAAATCGTCAAGCAAAGTGGCAGGAATGTCACTTGCTGATATTCTTGGGACTGCTGGAGAGGTTCCTCGAGACCTCTCTTAAGGTGTATAGACACCCTGGAAGCGGTGCTCTTTGAAACTGTCTTGGTGTCTTTGGTCTCTCCGCAGGAAGGGAAAGGTCTGGAGGGTTCTTCCTATCTGAAGGAAGGCTATTTCTCTTGCAGAAGGAACAGCCACCGGATGGTTGGTCTCCTTGGAGACGGGATGAAGTACTGGTTGTACAACTTCTATAGGGAAGAGAGGAAATGAGGACATCAGAGAGATCTCCCAAGGAGATCGAGAGCTCCAGTTAGTTCAAGGGTGGTGAGTCTCCTCGAGGAGGCGTCAGTTGCTCCATTCTCTTGTTAGTGGTCATTACTGCTGTAATTTGTACCTAGGAGAAGTCTTGTTGATCTTGAACTCCATCTTCAAGGGTGAGAGAATCATCCTCGAATATGAAGATCTGAGTGGGGCTGGCCCAAAAGCTCTTCGTCTAGGGTCAGACGGGGGCAGGCTGAGCTGGAAGGAAGTGACTTCTCCAGAAGGATCCTAGGGGTGCTAGCTTCAGGTTGTTTGGCCAGGAAAACTCCAGTGACAGCTTGTTGTACTGCCTTCACCAAAGACTCCTTGGGTAGGCCTGACAGTAGAAATTGCCTTCTATGAGTTTGTGGTCTTCTCTGCCTTAGAAGAGCATGATGTCATGGAGGTGGGAGGCAGTTTGTTCCTGAAAGATTCCCTCATATACTGGAATAGGCCAGAATGTCTACTATGCTTGGTTTTGGTAGTAATATGACGATCCCTTCGGGATAGATGAGGTTCTCTCACTCGAGGAGACACTGCTATGACCTGCAAAGGATGAGATGGCAACTAGCCTAGTCCTGGGAGAACGAATTTCCCGAGGACGCAAAGGTTCAGTACTATTCAGTAATCTACAAAGTTTAGATGGCTCAGCTTGTTTGAGAAGAGATCGATGATGAGGAGGAGGTGAACTCTCGTAGGAAGTACGACGGATGTCGCCTCTGTGTTGATCGCGAGGTGCCTGACAGTCAAGGACAGTAGAGGAATCCTCAGTGGTATCCTTAGCATACCAAACAGCAAAAGAAGAATCCTATCTATGTATAAGGAGGACAACGGAGAGTTGTAGCTGAAGAGCGATGGTCACAAGAAAGCGACAGACGAACTCTTGCTGGCAAGAGAAGCTCCCACAAGGAAAGGTGATCACAAGCTGGCAAGGAACAATCATGAGCTAACCTGAGAGGATCTAGAACAGGAGAGTGACAATCACGAGAGGGGGAGTGAAAGTCACTAGAAGGCGAGTGACGATCCAGAGATAGTGATCAGCGCTTGCGAGTCAGCAGGTGACGAGGTGATGGTGAATGACGAGGAGCAGGTAAACGACGATGAGCTGGTGAACGACTGTGAGCTGGTAAATTCCAGGAGGCTGGCGAACAATGAGGAGCTGGCGAATGATGAGGAGGCTAATGGCCATTGGGGAAACGACGAGAGGACAGCGAACACTGAGGTGAGTGACGAGCACGAGCTGAACGACGATGCAGAATAGGTGAGTGAAGAGTAGAGTAATGGTCACAAGGAGCCGAGAGACGATCACAAAATGATGAGTGACGGTCACTAGGTGACACATGACGAGCAGCTGGTGAGTGAAGAGACGTCAGAGGCGAACGTTCAAAGGGGAGAGAGAAGATCGTCGCTCCTTAGGAGAGCTGAAGAGACGTCTCCTTACGCATGGAGAAGGAGAACGTGTGGAGGGGCAGTAATATTAACAGAATTTGGCATCAAAATGTTAATAGTCGTCAGAAACTATGAATGAATGAATCTGATGAATCCATGGAGTAACCGATGCAATTTGATTGGATTTGTCTAACTGATTTAATAGTCTATGTTTAAGTTTAGCCTACTTTTCTTTAACTCTATGTTTATTTCCAACTCAAAGTTAGCAGCCATCTTTTCGTCATCAAGAAACACACATTGAA
>NC_090733.1:71732583-71830083 GCF_036898095.1 Palaemon carinicauda
AAAAATCTTCATTTTGAGCAATGATGGTATTTTCTCATCTTAAAACTCCAGTTTCTTCTCTCCATTTTATCCATGCTTCTTTCACTGACTCACTGATTTCTCCATACCTTTATCCTTAGTTATTGTTGATCCCAAGTAGGTAAACACATTGTTCCGTTTTTGCACTGTGGCCTCTTCCATTTGAATATTTATTTTTTCATGTCCTTCTCTAGTACTAACCATTATTGAATGCCTTTCCTATGTTCACCTTCAATCCTTCCCTTTCTAGGTATCTTTTCCATGCTAAAAAACCTTTCTTGCAATTCTTACTAAGTTTGATAAAATGACTAAATCATCCGCAAACATCAGTTCTTCTAATTCTTTGTTGTTCCTTATTCCAGATGTCAAAATGTCTTTAATGATGAAGAATAAGAATGGACTCAGGCTGATTCCTGATGGAGGCCAACCTCCCGAAATTGTTTCTTTATAATGGTGCTTATCCCCTCATTCATTATTCTCACTAGCCTTACCAAGTCTTCTGATACTCCTCTCTTTCTCAAACACCAATAGATTTGGTACCCTGTCATACACTGCTGGTACCACAATCTCTTTCATAACATCCTATATCTCCTTGGGCAATTCTGACATTCAATTTACATCTCTCTCTTCTCTGGCTCTTTCCACTTTACTTCTGAACTCTATCTTCTCCCTTTTCAGATTCCAAGGTTTGATCCTCCTATTCCAGGCTTGGCTTTTCTTTTCTCTATTGCTTTCAGACTAAAATCTGGCACTATCAGTTTATGTTAAACTACCACAGACTTATTTGGAATAGTCTTACAATCCATGAGGATTTTTTTGTCTGCCTTCCTAACCAACACAGTTAAGTCTAATTTTGTCCACTTTTATAAGTTATCACATAACTTCTCCTTTTCTTACACTGTGTAGTTATGACTACGACATTCATAGCTTCTGCTAATTCCAACAACCTTTAACCTTCCGGGTTTCTTCTCCCAAAACCTCTTCCCGCATGTATTCATGTCCCCTGATAACACTAACAGACCACTTCTTGGAATACTTTCTATATATTCTTCTAGTTTCCCTCTGAATTCCTCTACCTCTTCAGTACACCCTTGCTGAGGGGTGTATGTCGAGATGATATGCCACACTTTCTCATTCTTCTCAGACTTTAAGCAAATGAACATGTCACTAATAAGCTGAACCTCTGTGATAATCTGCAAATCCAAATGAAGAATTATTTTCACCTCATTTCTCCTTGTATCTTTCCCTGTATAGTACATTTTATATCCTTTCCCTACCTTTCTTGCACTTTTGTCCCACACATACATTGAATCTCAATTTTCATTCACTACATAACATCAACTTTGAAGCTACCAACATTCCAATTTCTATTTTCTTTTCTTTTTACAATCTGTTATCCTTTCTAAATACAGTACTTTAAAAGCAGTCATAAATTCTGCAGTAACCATAACATAATTCTCACAGTTGTCAGTGGATACTATAACGCGTCTCTAACAAGTACGCCCTTGCTCTATTGCCTTTCCTTATTGATTTGAGACCCATAGCAAGTTAGACTGGCTTGTTCCATTACCTATTGACTCACAAATAATACTCAGCATTGTACCTCTAACTAGCTCACTATGCATATACTATTATGGGTATCATAAATGCATTGGAGTAATACTTTATGAAATGTAAACACTTGAGTTGAATAGAGTATAACAGAAAAAATAAAAATGCATATTCACATGCATTTCTACATACTTTTAACCATGGGCATTATAAGTGTGTAAATTAGTGTGTTATGAACCTTTTTTCTAACCAAGACTTTGTAAGAGTACAATACATACATTTCTGCTTTTGCAGTGTTGAAATGACTTACAATCAAAATACCTTTACGTTTACATTAATAACTCAAGTGTATTGTTTTAAATCTTAGGATACTGAAAGGATTTATCAATAAAATACCACTCACAGAGAAAAAAAAAAAAAACCTTTAAAGCCAGATACAGTTCATGAAACAGGAAATATGATTTATTTTATGTTATATAGAGATTCTTTTAAAAATTCAGATTTTTCTTATATATAGAGATTTTTAAAACTATTCTGTAACTTTGGGTACTTAACCCTCGTACTTAAAGTTAGGCTCATTAATCCGTAGCCATAATCAATATTCAGACGCTGAATTTTTGTGTCTAGTAAGTTGTAGGCAATCATTGCATGAGATTAAAAACACCTCTCTATATGCAGATTTCTTACTCCCAATCTGTTTTCTATTATATAAAAATTGTAAATTTCTAATCATGATACAAAATGTAAGTAATAATAATAAAACAGAAACCATAAATTTACATAAATCAGATCAATAAACAGAAAGGAAAAGTGCACATTCAGTGGGAAGTAAATAATTGAGCAATCACAAAACAAAGACATGATAAACTATAGACTCAACATATACATGTCTCAATTTATCATACAAGCATTTTGGAATCTAGATAAATGCACATTAACAGGACACCTAACCCATTCATATGATCAAATAAAAAAAAATGATGAGATAATACATGACTTGTCTCTCAGAAAATTTCTCTCTCTACACAAAAAAGCAGAATAAATATAATTTCAATATATACAAACAGATTTTTACAATTAAATAGATATTTAGGGATCCTGAGAAAGAAATGTACGGCAAACATCCAGAATTGAAATGATCAAGTAAACACACCAAAAATCATGAAATATGTAATTTATTCTCTCTCTTTCTTCAAGCAAATTATTGTTACGTTTTCTGTCTTAGTTTCAAGGATGCTGTTTTTTATGTACATAGCTTCATTAGTAGTATGAGTCTCGTTTTAATTTTGTTATTAGTAAATAAAATCCTCAAGTAGTAAACTATTATTATTTGATCCTCTGCTTTTATATTCATAGTTGCTATTTCAACTTGTAAATAAATTCATATATTTAGTATCAATTCTAGTTTGAAATAGTAAAAAAGTCTTCTTATCAAATTGTAAGCTTTCATGTCAAATGTTACTTTTAGTTACATCTGCCATAGCAGGATAAAACAGCTAATTTACATAAGAATAATGTGTAAAGTATATCATATATTATTCTCATTATTACTATTACTAGCTAAGCTACAACCCTGGTTGGAATATTTCCAACAGGGAAAATAGCCCAGTGAGGAAAGGAAATAAGGGAATAGCAAATAAACCATGTACAAGTAATGAATAGAAAATAGAAAACATTTTGAGATCAGTAACGTTAAAATAGATTATACAGTCAGGCCTCATTCTTCTCGATAGTTTTTACAGACCGGCGCGAAAAGATAATTTTCGCAAATGAATACTGCACTAGAGTGGGCTAACTACTAAGCTAAAAAGTCATTGCCCCTTGCCAAGAGCGGGTCCAGAAGCTGATTAACAGAGCATTTACTGCCTAATATAGTTTTAATTTGGTTTTCACAACAGTTTATAATCATATGTACAGTGTACAGTACATTTGCACACATGTACACTGCATACTGGACACAATAATGTTACAAGGTAAAATTTACCAAATCGTATCATCCCCTTTCTATTCTGTATAACTAAAGTTGTTCCTATCTAGTAATACTGTACTGTAACCTAATACTCAGTGATACTGTAGTGTATATTACTGAAATATAAGTACAGTAATATTACTACAGTACAGCTTAACTGTACTTACTGTAAGTGTTCGGTGTTTTCGTTCAAGACTCATAGCCTACGCCGTCACTCTAGAAGAATGACGCAACTTCTTGTGTTGTTTCTTGCGCAGTATGTCATCTATACTTTCTTAAATAGAAATACAGCTTATTTTATAAACTAAAAACTTAAATATCTCGATAATAATTGTTTCTTTTAAATGAATAAACAAAAACTGTGCATTTGATTACTTTTCAACAGCTAGCTGTGTGTGTGTGTGTGTGTGTGTGTGTGTGTGTGTGTGTGTGTGTAATGAATGAAATCTTTTCTTTCTTTGCTAAGTCTCTATTGAGGCTTTATAATCAAGCACCACAGAGCTAAAAACTGTAGGGAAGTTCCCTCTCCTTGCACATCCACTCAGCCAAATCTACGCTAATTAAAAAAAAAAATAGTGTAATCAATGAATATGGGGAATGCGAGAAGAAAGAATGAAAAATAGGAATGGGAATACGAGGAATGGGGGATAAGAAAGGGGGTTCGAATGATTAATAAGAGGAAAATGACGAATGAATACTAGAAAATAAAAAAATGAATGAAATCACGAAAAACAGAGAACCAAAAGTTGGAAAGATACGTTGTAGATGTGTGTGTAGGAGAGCAAAGTAAATGTACGAAAGAGATTTGGGAAGGAATTGGGAAAAGGTTTAAGAATACAATAATAATAAGAGACGGACAATAATAATGTGAAGGAGATATCATACTGATATGCATGATAGATTATATCAGTGAGGTAATTCTGTGAAAGTGAATGGTCATATCAAGTGGGATAATATCGTGAACGTTAATATAGGTTGACAACGAACTACGCACATTTGATCAGCTGATTTGAATGTAAACAATGCATGAGATTATAATTCGCTATGTTTTTAATTATAAATACGATACTAAAATGTGAATATGGATACAGTTAAGTGAAACAGCAGTTTAATCAAAATTAGGTTTATTTCAAATATAGCTGTAATTTTTTACCCCAGTTAATGGATATCCACTATACAGAGAGAGAGCTAGGACTCGCTGGGTGTAGACTCTACACCCAGCAACAAAATGCACAAACATTGTTAGACAAGGACTAGGGGTATATTTTTCAAAGGATCTTGTGAATATGCTTAGGATCACCAAATTTAGCTTCATACCAGATGAGACTACTGATATTGGAACAACTAAACAACTAGCAATGTGTGTTGTATACTTTGACTATGAAAAGTTTGAAACTGTGACTTAATTTTTCGATGCAATTGAAATTACTAAATGTGATGCTGAATCAACTTATACTGCTATCAAAAAGAGCATCATCGGCAAAAACATTCCAATGGAAAACATAATTGGTTTTTCATCTGACACGTGCAATGTCATGTTTGGGGGAAAAAAGAGCGTGGTGTCATTAATGAAGCCAGACTGTAGCTCTGTGACATTTGTAAAATGCTCTTGTCACTTAATTCATTTGTGTGTATCACATGCCTCCCTAAAACTTTCAACTTCTTTAGAGGATCTCTGTCGGAATGTGTACAGTTATTTTAGTCGATCCTCATTGAAACAACATGAGTTGAAAGAGTTTCAGATTTTCACTCAAATTTCCCCACATAAGATGTCCTTTGGCCAAACCCGTTGGTTGTCTCTTGAACAGTGTGTGAATAGATTACTTGAACAATGGGATGCATTATTTTTATATTTCACTAGTGTTGTAAATGAGAAGAAAGACCCTTCGTATGTCGCAGAAAGCATTCTAAATAACTTGAAGAACCCTTTTATCAAAGCCCAATTAGAGTTTGTTCAGGTACAGCTGCATCGAACCAATGAATTTAATACACTTTTTCAAAGTGAACAACCGATGCTGTATGCTCTCCATGAAAAGGTGTGTCAACTGATCAAAGACTTAATGTCAGATTTTGTTAAGATTGATATTGTTTGTAATTGTGATCCATTGACACTTGATGTGCATGGTAAACGTGTTCAAATTCCAACACTAGATGTCTATGTTGGAATTAATGCAACATAGACTCTCTCAGTTGTTAGCAGAGATAAAGAGGCAATTGTTAAATTCAAAAACACATGTGTTGATTTTTTAGTAGAGTTAATTGATCAGATACGATTGAGATTCAATACATCCTTGTGTCAACCTTTACAATTTCTTAAGCCTGAAAATGCATTAAAACTTTGCCCTCCTTCACTCTCAAATGTGATGGATACATATCCATATTTGGTAAGTGATTGCAATCGAAGTGTGGTTGACTTGGAATGGAGAAAATTAGGCATGAGAGGGGATCAGAGTGATATTGACAATGTTGCTGATTTCTGGAAATTACAGCTATCTAAAACAGATAGTGATGGCACACCAACTTATCCAAATTTGGCCAAATTGGTTGGATCATTGTTGTCATTACCTCATTCAAACGCCGCTGTCGAACAAATATTCAGTCAGCTGCAACTAATAAAAACTGATTTAAGAAATTCATTGACGAGTGCTACTTTAGTGAGCCTGTTGCATACAAAATATGGTTTAAAGAAAGCAGGTGTTTCAGCACACGATTTGCAGTTAAGTGCAGATTTATTATCAACTCTTAAAAGTATCAAGTCCAATCTCATAAGTGAAGAAAGCAACCCAAAAATAGGAGAAGCATTAAAAAATTCATAAACGTAAGTAAATCTTATGCAAAATCATTATAGTAGTTATTCCATAAAAATTACTTTTGGCCTTTATTGGTTTTGTGAAGGAAATTCAGGGACCACTTGGTATATATATATATATATATATATATATATATATATATATATATATATATATATATATATATATATATATATATATATATATATATATGGTATTGGCTTACATTAATGCCCTGATTGATCACCAAGCAGCAGTTATGATATAAAATCACATCCATGATTATAAGATGTAAAGAAAAACATGCATTTTAGTTGAAGTAAAGTTCTTCCATAGAAACATTATCATAGGCCTACTGCAATACTGCCATTATAGCTTATAATACCTTGTTTTCCTCCTCTTTTTTGAAATATGTAGTTTGCAGCTTCATTATACTTGGTAGCATGCATATGAATGATGCAAAAATACGATATTAGTGGCTATAGTGCAAATTATATTTTTAAGGAAATCTAAGGAAATTTTTTTCACGATCTCAGGAAATATCATGAAACAAAAGTGAGAGCCCTGGTGTAGAGATAGGTAGTGGCGTGCAGCTCTCCCATGTGAAGGAACGCGGGCTATTTGAAATCATTGCCCAGCTTGAATTTTATCGCGATTTTTATGAGAATTTTTATTTGAAAGGTATTGCATTGTTCTTGGCCATCCCAATGCTGTTGTCAACTATTAGAAATCAAATTCTTAATGTTGGGAACACAATCATTACAAAAGATTTTTTTTCCCTTGGCCGCAAAAAACCGAAACTGCGATTAATGAGGCCCCACTGTATATGTATTATAAAACTTATTATGTCAAGCTGTTGAACTGAAAAGAAATTATGAAAACTGAATTTTTGAAATTCCCACGATTCAACCCCCAGATTAGGAAGATCATTCCACACTAATCTGGCACCTGAATTGTTAGAACGGCAGAGATTCAAACCTGCATTGAATGTTTTTATGTTGAACATGTTTAGTATAAGTCTCTTCATAGTTAATATAAAACAGACCTATTATAATGTTTATAATGATCTCATAATTCTTTACACTTTTGACTTATTACTTATATATAGCTTATTTATTTCCTTATCTCCTTTCCTTACAGGGCTATGTTGGAGCTCTTGGGCTGATAATAATAATGATAATAATAATAATAATAATAATAATAATAATAATAATAATAATAATAATAACAATAACAATAATAACAACAATAATAATAAAAATGATAAAAATAATAATAATAATAATGATAATAATAATAATAATAATAATAATAATAATAATAATAATAGTTTTATATTGTAATGATTTTCCTGACATAAATTATGATGCTCTTTACAGCCTCCTAAAACATTTTGAGGGAACTGAGAGAATAAATTAAATACTTGAGGTAATTCACATATTGTACAAATAAAATGGTATGTATAGTGCAGGGTTACTTCTCTCTGTAATTACATTTAACTTTTGTGAACTTGAGGAGTAACTGACAACCTAAGAGTTCAATTTGAAACATTGTGCTAACATTTTGATTTCTAGATTTCTATCACCTTATTCTAACTTCCAAAACAGATAGTTCCCAGAGAAAAAAATAAATATATTTCAACATCCTGGGGTTATCTCTAATAATTCTTATGAGACTCTTAGATATATAGATAAACTGGTATGATGAGATTATTTTACATCTATATATTGTATTACCAATTATTTTATCTATATAACAGTCAAATGTACACTACAAAATTTAGTCTTTGATAGTTATTGAACAGGGCAGTTTCTTAATGCTGGCTGACTCATAAACTGTTTACGACGCTTGATTGCTTCAAGATACACATCTCGGTTGAAGATTCCAGCAGCCAATGGAACACTGAAATGAAAGAAATATGAAACCCTTAAAAACTAAAGAAAATTATGACAGTTTTGGTGCTGTACATTTTACAAATAAATGTATAAGGAATCTAACACAAATTATAAACCACCAGTGAATAAGCTACCTTAATTAAGCATTATGAATTCTAAAGTATTCCTAAAGTCTAAATCTATTATATTTTAAGACTTCAGAGTAGTGATAAAGAAGTTGTAATTCTAGAGATGACAGACCCATGATATCTAAATCGCTATATCATTTTTATAACTAGGCCTTTTCACAACACTGCCTAAGATTGATACCTTGAAATATTTGTTCTTGTTTTGCACAAGGAAAAGTGCATATACTTATGCACTTACAGTACTATGAACCACTGTATTGGTTATCTTATTCAATCTGTGAAAGAATTCAAATGACAATGACAACAGAATGGGATGCACATTCTGTATTTAAGAAAAAGAGAAAGACCAACAGCAGAATATAAAAAAGTAATAAATAAAGATAAATACAATATCCATATATACAGACTGGCCTCATCTGCAAATCCACTTATACATGATTGATCATTGGGTAACAATTTAGAAAAAAAATATACGGAAATTCACCCATACACGGCCAAAACATAAACTGGCAAAGAAGAGGAAAAAATAGACTTTAAGTGACTAGACTACTATCAATTCTCCCAGAGACTAAGGTTTCCTCCCCACTGTGAGACTTCTGGTTTTAAAAGCAAGGGAAATACTTAAGATTTCTTACTCAAATTGAAAATGGCAAGTAGAGCTGAATGTATCTAATACTATCATCTTTTTATAAAATACTATTTATAAGACCTTTCTTATAAAAACAAATTCCATAATTTTACCTGAGCAAATAAGTGTCATCACTTTTAATTGAGATTAAACAAATTCCCTAAAAAAGTATTAAAAGTTTGTACAATATTTCATAATTCATATTGTAAGAAATACCTACACAATATAGAACTTAAATTTTGATATCTACTGCCAATACTTTTAGTCCCTTGGGGTTCTGGGGAGGAAGGAACAAAGGTTCCAGTGATAATTTTTATTGCTGAGGTCAACAGAATTTTCCTTATTCAAATTGGCAGAAGTCGTCAATGATGTGGGGAAACATTATCAAGTATTTGTTTACTAGAGCACATTCTCCATTTACTCAAAAATTATGCAATCCTGCAGCTCTCCTCTCTTTGTACAGTAATCTGGAGGTTCTTTAAATGCCGGGAAAGCAAAAAATAGCAAGATATGTTGCGGGAGGGCAGAGGGAGGGGAGTTGGTGGAAGAGGTACTAAGTGACCAGGAACCGACTCGTCAACATAGTCAATCAAAGAGAAGTTACTGACGTCAGGGTGCATTGGTATATATTCAAAATATATACTGTACTATATTAAAAATGGAGCTATCACTCAAAAGTGTCACTATTTGTGAAATGTATATTTAATAGTTGGTAAATATTTGATATAAAACATATTAAAGTGTATTTTAAAGAAAATATTTTGAGAATGACCAGTTTTCCCAGATGACGTTTTGCTACACTAAATGCCATCTATTGACCACTGCCTAAAGATGCCTGTCAATTTCCCGCCGATGAAAACAGTCATCTGCAAAAATAGTCATTCTCGTAAAAAGTTTCTTTAGAAAAATAAGATTTATTGTCAAGTAATACCAAATAAAATATACAATTCACAAATAGTGACACTTTTGAGAAATTGATCCATTTTTAATTTAGTATATATTTTAAATATATACCAAATGTCCGCTGACGTCACGAACTTCTCTTTGATTGACTATGTTGACGAGTCTGTTCCTGGTCGCTTAAGTACCTCCTCCACCAACCCCTCCCCCTCCCCCCCTCCTGCAACATATCTTGCTATTTTTTGCTATCCCAGCATTTAAAGAACCTCTTAATTAGTGTACAAAGAGAGGAGAGCTGGAGGAATGCATAATTTTGGAGTAAATGGAGAGCGTGCTCTTGTAAACAAATACCCATTATAAATGTTATCCCCGTTTATTTTTGGGTAATAATAAAAATTGGCAAAACATGGAAAAAATAAGTTAGAGGGAAAGAAACCTTTTAGACTTTACCTGACATCATTATAGTGACCCCAATAGCCTTTAAAGGAAATAATTCCTCCACCAATGACACCTGTCAAAGATGACTCCCAACTGTCTGCTCCCTACCCTTCCCCAAATAGTTGGTACCACTATGATTAAAGTGGCTCAAGAGTATGCCGAACTTGATTGATGGAACCGAGAGCATTTCAAAAATACAATCATCCAGGCCTTAATAATCTACTTCTTCCCCACCATTATCCCTACATTGAGGGGTCGGTTGCCTGATGCGCACTCTCCAATGCCTTTGATCAAAGGCATCCTCTTCCACCAAACCTCTGCTCTCCGTATCATCCTTCATCTTATATCAAAATATAATTATCGGCCTCCCTCTTGATCTTCTCTCCCTTACAGGTTCCTCCCAAGCCCTCCTCACTCGCTCCCCACCATCCATCCTTAACACGTGCCCACACCATCTCAGTCGTGACACTCGTATCGTCTCAGTAATCTTCACTACACCTGCCATTCTTATTATTTCATCATTTTCCAATCTTTATGTGATATCCACATAATCCACCTTAGGATTCTCATCTCTGTTCTCTGAAGCTTTGCTTTCTCTTTTTGTCTTAAAAGCCAAGTTTCTGATTCATATATTAACAGTTGTCTTATTAATGCGTTATATATATAATAAATATATATATATATTCAAATAAGCCATATATATTTTTGATATATTAATGTCTGGATTCTCTTAACGACCTCGGGATCAGAGCCCCAGGCGAAATCACACAAAGACAAGAGCTTGGCTCCGGCCGGGAATCGAACCCTGGTCGGCAAGCTTATATAGACAGTGACGAATGGGTTAGTCACTGTCTATATAAGCTTGCCGACCAGGGTTCGATTCCCGGCCGGAGCCAAGCTCTTGTCTTTGTGTGATTTCGCCTGGGGCTCTGATCCCGAGGTCGTTAAGAGAATCCAGACATTAATATATCAAAAATATATATGGCTTATTTGAATATGAAAAACACGTAAAAATGTGCAAAATTTATCATATATATATATATATATATATATATATATATATATATATATATATATATATATATATATATATATATATATATATATATATACATATTTATATATGTATATATATATATATATATATATATATATATATATATATATATATATATATATATATATATATATATAATCTTGACTTTAACCTTGATTGGCATTTTCTTACAACATACCACTCCTGCTACCTCCATCCACTTTCCCCCCACGGTGCTTTTATCCTGTTCTCAACTTCAGCCTCACATTCTCCCTCCTGATTTATAGTAGATCCTAAGTATCTAAATTGTTCTGCCCGGTTTTATAACTGCTCTTCCACTTTCCTGTATGGCTATCCTGTCCCAACGTTCCTTACTGCTAACCATGGCTTCAGTTTTATCCACATTCACCCTCAAAACCCCCTTTTCCAAAGTCTCTTGCCACTCTATCACCCTTCTCTGTAATTTTTCCTCATTTTCAGTAGTAATAAAAAAAACATGCCTTCACTTAACACATCCAAGAAAAACACAAATAAAAACGGGCTTAATGCTGACCCCTGATACAATCAAATACTAACTTAAAGGTTTCTGTTTCCCCAACAGCTCTTATTACTTTTGTCCTTGTTCTTTGGTAAATCATCTCTACCATTCTAACCAACTTCTCTGGGAGTTTCCTCTTCTTCAAGCACCAAAACATCATTTCCCTTGGTATTCTGTCATAAGCCTTCTCTAAATCTACAAAAGCACGGAAGAGCTTCTGGTTTCTCTCTAGTCTCTTTCATTCAGACCCATCCAGGCCTTAATGATAGTGGATGGCAAACCAGAGAATGCTGAAAATCCTGGAATCTGAGGGCCAATGTCTTTTCAGAGATATAGCTCTATTTGCCAATATGGAAATATTAACACTCCTTTGGTCCAAACATTATCGGGTCGTTAGCAAGACCACCAAAGCTCTGACAACTAATTAAAAAATCCAATCCCAGCAATGGTATCCTTTCCCAAAAATCTGGACAGTGAATGAGAAAGAGAGGCTGAATATCAAGGTGGGAAATAGTCAACCAAATATGAAGGAGATTGAAGTAGTAATAAGCAATAGAAAAAGAATGAGAACATTTTTCAGTCAAGCTGGAAAATAATAATTCCCCAATTCAAGGGACCTCTTACCTGTCCCAAGGCCTCAACACAAAAATTATATTCCATGGTGAAGTCTAGTAACAACATCAAGTTATTTTCGTTTAGAGAATTCTTACACCAAAGCGAAATAATTTTCCTCTATCCATTATCATATCAGTTATTTGAAGTGAAACACACACACACACACACACACGTGTGGTACATCTATAATATACAACACACGTCGTACGGTCATAAATATATATTACAGTAAATTTCATTGTAAATATTAGGTAAAGTAAATAAAAAGATACTGTAGCATAGATTTTTAAACTGTTTCTTATGCGTTAGTGTACAATACTGAAAGATTAATTTATAAATTAGTACTGTAATGTACTGCTGGGTAATATATACATTACACCCCAGTAAATAAATTTGATTTATAATATAAAATGGTTTACTTTATTGTAAATATGATAAGACTATTCAACACAATAATATACTGGATCGTCACGAGTCAGCTTATCCGAAGCACGTCATACTCTCTCTCTCTCTCTCTCTCTCTCTCTCTCTCTCTCACCTGAACATCTACATTACATACACAGTGCAGTCAAATATATAGTGCAGTATATTTTCATGTATTATTAGGTAAAGTAACAATGATCCATTTCTGAGGTCATAGTTTACAAGACTAGAATATTCGTTAGTAAATTTGTACTGTAATATACTGCTGGAAAAGGTACAAAGTACAACACAGTAAATAGATTTGATTTAAAATAAGAAATGGTTTACTTTACTGCTTATACAAATTCATACTCTCTCTCTCTCTCTCTCTCTCTCTCTCTCTCACACACACACACACACACACAACACAGTAAATAGATTTGATTTAAAATAAGAAATGGTTTACTTTACTGCATAATATACAAAGTCATACTCTCTCTCTCTCTCTCTCTCTCTCTCTCTCTCTCTCTCACACACACACACACAACACAGTAAATAGATTTGATTTAAAATAAGAAATGGTTTACTTTACTGCATAATATACAAAGTCATACTCTCTCTCTCTCTCTCTCTCTCTCTCTCTCTCACACACACACACACACACACAACACAGTAAATAGATTTGATTTAAAATAAGAAATGGTTTACTTTACTGCATAATATACAAAATCATACTCTCTCTCTCTCTCTCTCTCTCTCTCTCTCTCTCTCTCACACACACACACACACACACACACACACAACACAGTAAATAGATTTGATTTAAAATAAGAAATGGTTTACTTTACTGCATAATATACAAAGTCATACTCTCTCTCTCTCTCTCTCTCTCTCTCTCACACACACACACACAACACAGTAAATAGATTTGATTTAAAATAAGAAATGGTTTACTTTACTGCATATACAAAGTCATACTCTCTCTCTCTCTCTCTCTCTCTCTCTCTCTCTCTCTCTCTCACAACACAGTAAATAGATTTGATTCAAAATAAGAAATGGTTTACTTTACTGCATATACAAAAACATACTCTCTCTCTCTCTCTCTCTCTCTCTCTCTCTCTCTCTCTCTTACAGTAAATAGATTTGATTCAAAATAAGAAATGGTTTACTTAACTGCACATCCAAAATCATACTCTCTCTCTCTCTCTCTCTCTCTCTCTCTCTCTCTCATAACACAGTAAATAGATTTGCTTTAAGATAAGAAATGGTTTACTTTACTGCTCATACAAAATCATACTCTCTCTCTCTCTCTCTCTCTCTCTCTCTCTCTCTCTCTCTCAATACAGTAAATAGATTGATTTAAAATAAGAAATGGTGTTTACTGCAAATACAAAATCATACTCTCTCTCTCTCTCTCTCTCTCTCTCACAACAGAGTAAATAGATTTGATTGAAAATAAGAAATGGTTTACTTTACTGTATATACTAAAACATACTCTCTCTCTCTCTCTCTCTCTCTCTCTCTCTCTCTCCGCTCTCTCTCTCTCTCTCTCTCACAACACAGTAAATAGATTTAATTTAAAATAAGAATGATTTACTTTACTGCATATACAAAAACCTACTCTCACTCTCTCTCTCTCTCTCTCTCTCTCTCTCTCTCTCCACAGTAAATAGATTTGATTTAAAATAAATGGTCTACTTCACTAGATATACAAAAAACCCTCTCTCTCTCTCTCTCTCTCTCTCTCTCTCCCTCTCTCTCTCTATATATATATATATATCTCTCTCTCTCTCCACAGTAAATAGATTTGATTTAAAATAAGAAATGGTCTACTTCACTAGATATACAAAAAACCCCCCCCTCTCTTTCTCTCTCTCTCTCTCTCTCTCTCTCTCTCTCTCTCTCTCTCTCATAAAGAAAACAATAAAATACTATAACTCTCGTTTTGAAACCTTTTTCTTGTGGTGACAGAGATATGATGCAGAGATGAGTTATCCTACAAATGGGGCTAACTCGATGTCGTCTTATAAATCGTGCCAATTGTTGAACAATTTACTTGATATGAACCCTCAATATTTGCCATTTTCTCACCACTATCTAGTTTCTTGATAATGGCTACTTTTGTTTCCACTGAAATGGCTTGCCATTTCTATACGCTAGTGCCACTATCACCACCGAACTTCAGCCATAGTTAATGTTATTGTAATTTAAGGGGAGCATTCGCCATAGAACCCAAAACTGTTATTCATCACTGGATGAATCTGATTTTTCTATATTTTATACCTATTAGTGTAAAGATAAATATGTGTAAGTTTCATTGAATTCAGACTATTATTTTTTTTAAATTAATAAAAAAATCTATAAAACAATCTATAATACAATTTTTATCAAAAAGTACTGAATAGAATTAACTAAAAATTTCCACGAATTTGGTTTATTACAATATAAACAAAATGCCAGTAGTAATTCTCCATATTTTTGGTATTTTTCTATATATATATATATATATATATATATATATATATATATATTTTAAAAGTTTTAAAAAATATGAAAAATAGAAAATATACTTTAGAAAAATTCCTACGTACAAAATATTGAAAATTTATTCTTTTTTACAACGATGCATTTGGATTTGAAATAGGTTGATAAATAGCGGAGAATATTAGTTTTGAAGGTCAATAAGTATAGTTATGAGATATCGACGGTCAAAGTTTTTCCATGAGATTCTATGAGAGTATGAAGGAAAGTAAAATATTATAGCTTTCATTAGCAGATATCGTAATCGATACTTATCTAGAACTAGTCTAAATTACTTGAAGAACAACTAGCTTTTTACCTGATACAATTTCTACTCATTACCACAAGCCCGGCCCCAAGTCCCCTCCCCCTACCTATTAGGGGTACTGGTCACTCGTCACCATAATCACTTCACTGCTGCTAGATTCACCATCACTCTCGTCTACTTTACGCTTTTTTGTCCATCTAAATTGAGATGGCACTACCACATTTCCCCTCCTGGCAGCAAAAGACCTTCTTTTGTGTTTGGCCATTATGGAAAGTTAATCAAGTACCCGATATTTAGAAAATAAACAAGACACTCGCAGTATAAACAACGTAAAATTGGCAGGTATACAGTACACACTTCAGTGTTCTATTACCATGTAGGCGACTTAAATATATATGTTTGCCAGAGGTATGACGATAACGAAAAAATAGCATTACTGTATTTATGCAAAATCAATGTGCAAGACAAACACACTTAGTCTGCTTTAGCAGACGACGCAGTTAAGATGACGTAACCATCTAAAAATCACTATATCACACCCATAGACTAGTACTAACCCCGCCGCCAGTAACGTCAATGCCGTCAGTGGCAATAGTGCCCAAGGGCGGCGGAGATAGCAGTCAAGGGTTTCCGCAGAAAACACCTTGCCAAAAAAAGAGGCAGTGTCGCCAGTGGAATCACAGCCGTAAGCAGCGACGTATCGCCAGAACGCGTACTATAAAACAGATTTTGATGTAGGAAAAATCTATATTTGGGTGTCGAAAGGTGGTGACATAACCGTTATTCAGGCACTGCCATAGGCATGTATGCCAGATATACCAGCGTTGCCGAAAGCACCGGCATCGGTAGGTGGTAAAAGCATTGCCGCCAGCCTTCTATGTGACATAAGGCGCTGGCACAGTCAACCCCTCCTACAGACTAGTACTAGCCCCGCTGCCAGTAACGGCCACACCGTTAGGGGCAAAGGTGCCTAGGCTGGCAGAGACAAATGGCAATGGTTCCTGCAGATAAAAACCATGCCGTAGCTGAAGGCAGCACTGCCAGTGGAGGCCCTGCCGCAAGCAGGGACACATCGCCATTACAGGTACAATAGGATAGTGTGCCAAAAGGTGGCAGCAAAGCCGCAGACATCATCAGCACTGTCCTCAGTCTGATAGCTCACCCCTCAGGGAAAAGCACGCCGACGGCCATGGAAGGTCAGATCCCAAAGGGAACCAACTCCCAAGATCAATAAAAGCGAAAACACAGCAGCATAATGATAAAATCCATGCAATGTCCGTCCCGGAAAGACTAGGATAAAAAGAGGTGACGGCATGGAGAAGCTATACCCATGCATCAAAATAAACACCATGCCGTCGCCGTCCGATCGAGAAATCTGAGGCTAAGAAATAATGACAGTTCATGCAAGTTGGCGCACCGACATGATGATATCACCCTTCGCAAAGGGGAGTTCCAAAAGACTGCGCGGTCCTAGCACGAGAGATCACGAGCGAATGCAGAATGGCTAAGCCTAATAGGTCGATGTCACAAGTAAATCGAGAAATCCCAGAGGCTATGAAGGAACGGCAGAACAGGTAAGTCGGAACACCAACAAAGAGAGATCACCTTTCGCAAAGGGGAACTCCAAAAAACTGCACAGTCCAACCATGGGAGATCAAGCACGTATGTAGCATGGCGGCCCAACGGATTCACCGATGAGGGCTAATCCAATTGCCACTAAGGGCTAGGCTAAGTCTAAAAGATCAATGACGCAGGTCGATCGAGAAATCCCAGAGGCTATGATAGAACGGCAGTATAAGAAAGTCTGCACAGAGTCAAGAGGAGCTCACCCTTCGTAAAGGGGAACTCTAAAAGACTGCACAGTCCTAGCATGGGAGATCGTGAACGAATGCAGCATGGCGGGCTAATGGATTCGCCAACGAGGGCTAGGCTAAGCCTAATAGTCCAAAAAAACCAGAGAATCGAAGGCAGTAGACATAATAGGCTCAGTAAACTAGTATAACCGAGGAAAAAACCCTTGAGGCTAAAAGAAACCGCAGCCAACGGGACCAGTACGAATGGCTGATCGCTATCGGCGAACCCGTCTCTGACAAAACCACCACTCTCTAAGCTAGGCTAGCCGGGACAAACACGCATAAAACTAAAACTTAAACTACCACAAAAAAAGTAGTAAAATCAAACGCAAAACAGAGTCCATGGCATCGCAACATCAATATAAAGCTAGCTAACGTAACACTAGTGAAATAAAACTAAGTGAACATAAAATAACAAGGGCAGAAACGCACACAAAATGGCACCCAAAAGCTAGCTGGACTCGGAGCACCTCATTCCCTCATCGCCATAAAAAAGTTAAATAACCACTCCTCGAAGGGATCAAAAGCAGTTACAGCTAAATCAAACTGTGAAAGAGGAGGTTACTCAACTTTGACGACCAAAGGGAGGCCATCATGCGAGGAAAAAACTCCAAAAAGTTGAGAAAATGTGCTCTTGACAAAGAAACGAACGCATAGGTAAGCTGCGAAAATTGGAATGAGTTTATCAGGGACGAGTAGTACTATGAAGGGAGAGGATATGTAACGGCTCCTCACCTATCCTCCTCCTTAGATTCCTTGACTGGGTTAAGTCTGTTTGGGGTGCAGATATTTATGGTTATCTACGGATACGTCACTGATTATACACAATATCTTGGGATAGTCGTTCCGGGGGTTAGAACCCCGTGATACCTGACGGTAATTCTCTTATAATATCACTCACAGAAATATTATACAGTAGGAAGCTGCCCGAAGGAACTTCCATCAGGACGACATGGCTATCTTACCCAAAAATAGATTTTTCCTATGTTAAAATCCATTTTATATACAGTGAACCCTCGTTTATCGCGGTAGATAAGTTCCAGACGCGGGCGCGATAGGTGAAAATCCGCGAAGTAGTGACATCATATTTACCTATTTATTTAACATGTATATTCGGACTTTTAAAACCTTCCCTTGTACGTAGTACTGTTAACAAACCACCCTTTAATGTACAGAACACTTAATGCATGTACTACAGCACCCTAAACTAAAACAGGCACAAATATTAAAGGCGATTTTATATCATGCGTTTCCTAAACACCTAAAAAGCACGATAAAAAATGGCAACCAATGTTTTGTTTACGTTCATCTCTGATCATAATGAAGAAACAAACTCATTTAGTGTACAGTACACATATATGTATGGGTTAGTTTTTGCATCGATTATATTGATTATACAGTACTGTATGTTGATTTGTTTATTACCAATGTTTTAGTTTACGTATTTTTCTTAGGACTTCCAAATGAAATGTTTTTCTTTATGACGCCGCCTGAAACGACGGCGTGTACGCTCAGTAAACAACCACGCTCAGAACAAACAAGGCATTTAACGCGCATGATGATAGTGATAAATAATGATACAGTACATACAGTATTTACAGTAAAAGCATTTACAAAATATGTTACCTTACAAATATAAATTATACAGTATAGTACGTAGCAAAGCAGGAAAACAATTTACGAGAGAGAGAGAGAGAGAGAGAGAGAGAGAGAGAGAGAGAGAGAGAGAGAGAGAGAGAGAGAGAGAGAGAGAGATTGTTTTACGTACGTAAATGTAAATTTTAAACAAAAAAAATATGATAGGTTACAACATGTAGACTTTTAAAACCTTCCCTTTAACTTAATGCATACAGTACGTACAGTACTAAACTATAAAACAGGCACAAATACAGTTTTAGAATGTACAGTAAGAATATTAAAGTAAAAAATAAAGATTGTTACTGTACTCACCACGAAAGAAGTTGAAGAAAAACTTGAATGGTGATGGCGATGAATTTGCTGCACAGTAGAAATGATGATGATGAAGCTGATGATGTGTTCTACTGTGCAGCCAATGATAGTATTTTACGTCTCTTCAGACGGAGGTGTCTTTTCCTGGGACACCTCTTCAACTTCTTTCTGGGAAACTTCAATTTCTTCCGAAGGCGTACTAGCAGGAGGAACTGGCTCTTTTTTGCGAGGCTGGAAGAACATTGTGATCGGAAGTTGTTGCCGCTGCTTCTTTTTTCGATCCAAGAGCATTTTGTAGGGAGTCATTATGTCATCAACCTTGTTGCAGAATTGCATCGAGTGAACCATATCCTCGTCCCACTCTTGCAACATTTCTTTCAACTCCTTCGCATGGTTGCAGGCCTTGGCAAGCCGTTCTAATGTTAAGCCCGTTTCTTCGACATTTTCTTGGGTCTCTTCCTGGGTATCACTCTCTTCCTCACTTGCCGATTTCGTCAGGTCTTCGAGGTCTGCGTCAGTTAGGGGCTGGGAATGCAGTCCAACAACTCGTCGACGTCTTCAGTCGTCATGTCGCCAAACCCGTCACCTCCAATTATGGCAGCCAACTGCACAGATTTCCGTATTGCAGAGTGTTGGATTTCCGACGGAGTAAATCCCTTGTCGTCGTAAACAATATCGGGCCACAACTTCTTCCAGCTCGCATTCACGGTTGCAGGTTTCATCTCTTGAAGTGCCTTCTGAATATTCTGCAGGCACGTGGCTATGGTGTACTGCCGCCAGTACGCCTTCAAGTTAAAATCTTCATCCTCGTCATCTTGGGCAGCATCCACATACGCAACGAGGTCCGCCAAGGTATTCTTCGTGTAGAGGGCCTTGAACGCCCTGATAACCCCCTGGTCCATCGGTTGAATTAATGACGTGGTGTTGGGTGGCAGGAACTCAACCTGAATGCCCTCATGCGACAGGTCAGTTGCGTGTCCACCAGCGTTATCCATAAGGAGAAGGATCTTGAATGGCAAGCCCTTCTCTAAGAGATATTTGCTGACTTGCGGGATAAAACACTGATGGAACCAGTTGGAGGTCAGCATCTTCGTAATCCATGCTTTTTGATTATGCATCCAGTACATGGGAAGGAGATTCTCATTTTTATTTTTCAAAGCGCGAGGATTTTTCGACTTATAAATAAGCCCCGGCTTTAACAAAAATCCAGCAGCATTGCCACACATCACGAGGGTAACGCGATCCTTGAATGCTTTAAAGCCAGAGGCTTTGGCTTCCTCTTTGAACAGGAAAGTTCGCGACGGCATTCTCTTCCAAAACAAGCCAGTCTCATCCATATTAAAGACTTGTTCCGGCTTGTATCCACCTTCGGCGATAATATTCTTGAACGTCTGGTTCACGTAAGTTTCAGCAGCGGCGGTGTCAGCGGAAGCAGACTCCCCATGCAGGGAAACGCTTTTCAGGGCGAAGCGTTTCTGAAACTTCGCGAACCATCCTTTGCTTGCGGAAAAACGTTTCTGAGGCTGGGAATCAGTGGATGTCCCTGGTTGAGGATCATCTGCATCATCATCATCTTCAGCATGGTTGCCGTCGTCGTCTTTAGGTTCCTTTGCAGCAAAATTCTCATATAAACTCAAAGCCTTTGTTTGGATGGTGTTCGTATCCAACGCTATGTTCTTCTTCCGGCAGTCGGCAATCCACACAGCTAAAGCACCTTCCATGCGTACGATCGTTTTATTACGCGTTGTAACGACTCGCTTCGCTGATCTGCTAAAGGTGATTGCAGCCGTCTTTCTAATGTTCGCCTCGTCCTTCTTGATATAGCGAACAGTAGATTCGTTGATGCCAAAATGGCGGCCGGCGGCCGCGTAACTTCTACCATCTTTTAACATGTCGAGAAGCGTAACCTTCTCAGCTATCGTCATCATCCTTCGGTGGCGTTTAGGCTCACTACCAGCCTTAAGAGAAGCAGAACGCTTGGGAGCCATTACAGTAGGATTTACAGTAACAAAAAGTTCAACTTAAAAAAGTCGCACACAGCACAGATTCACACACTTAAGAACGTCTACTCAGCGATACGCAGTAACAGAGAGTGAACGATCCAGCCCCGCGAGAACTTTGATGCTGCGGGTAGGAGATGCGGGCAAAACACCAATCACAGGCTAGATAACAAAACTTGAGTTCTGATTCATCATCTATCAGCGCTTGAACCAATCACAACCCGTCTTACAGTACTATGATGCGTTGGTTACCTACTCATAGAAGATGCCCCGCGCATACCGAACGTACGTAGATTAAGTACAATACCGTAATAATAATAAAATAATGATAATAATAATGTACAGTAATAATAATAATAATAATGATAATAATAATAACAATAATAATTTTATTAACAACAACAACAATAATAATAATAATAACAATAATAATAATACAGCTTTACGTACGCTATTTTACGCCTCTCTCTCTCTCTCTCTCTCTCTCTCTCTCTCTCTCTCTCTCTCTCTCTCTCTCTCTCGTACACTTATTCGAAATGTGATTTTTGCAACAAAGAATATTATTGGATGCAGTACTGTACTACGTACGTATGCACATCCATTACAGTACACACCATTCTAATATGGTATGACTGCATCTGATTTGCGTTTCATGTTCGATTTAATTTTACTACGTACTGTATACAGTACTGAATTATCGTATGATCACATTCTCTTTTCGTGTTTTATTTCTTTCTGTGCTGAATTATATATCATATGTAATGCAATGAACAATCAGTAAGAGCAGATATTACTAATTACAGTATTAATGGAATTACAGGTAACAAAATATCGTATTTGGGGGTCTTCAGATTTCGCGGTATTTTCGAATTTTCCGGAAAATCCGCGATATGTATATATATATATGGGTTATGGAAAAACCCCGCGAAGTGGTGAATCCGCGATTGTCGAACCGCGAAGTAGCGAGGGTTCACTGTACAGTGATGCCTCGCAACACAAAATTAATTGGTTCCATACAGGCTTTTGTGAAGTGATTTTTTCGTGTAGCCGGTCGCCTTTTACATGTAAATTGCCTAATTCGTTCCAGACCCTATAGAAAACACCACATTAAAGGATTATAAAAAGGATATTCGCCACCAAACACTACTAAATATGTGAAAAGTACTGTATTTAGATCATTTAATAAATTAATAATAATATTCTGATAAAGAAGTGTTTAATTAGAGTAAACAGTAACAATATAACAAAAATGTGGAACCTAACCTTTGGAGTGAGGCGATGTCCGAGACCGAAGTGTCGGGCAGTAGAGAAGGATGAAAACGGTGGAAAACGTTCACGTACAAGTGGCAGAAAACGTAAAAGCTTAACTTTACAAAACAGATTTATAAATGACAGAAAACATCAACAATTAATTCTAGGAAATGCATCCATAAATGGCAGGAAATATTAACACTTAACTTATCGATAAACTCAAAATAAAATTTCTTTTTGTTTTCCTTTTTCTATTCTTTTTTTACTTTACATTTTCTATTTTCTAAATTTAATTACACTACGTATTTTCTTTATCACTGCCACTTTTGTTTCTTAGCTGGCGTTTGGTCTGCTTCTACCAAAGGCCTCTTACTAAAATATTCGCCCAAAGAAGCTTGTTTCTGCCTGCTTCTTAAAATTTTTCTGAGCACACTTAACTGCATGCCAGCCTCGCATTTCTTGATTATTTCCATCTTCATCTCCATGGAGAACATCATCCTCTTCTTTCCCTTGACATCAGCGAATTTCTTGGGACCCAAGGCTAAGGATGTATCGTAAGTATCCCACACGATAACAGTGTGTACTGTAAAATTGTAACAAAAGCAAAATTACAAACATTACGTCAATGCGTACGATACCGTTGCCGGAACGAGAAGAAATAGGAACGCCGATGCGTAGATGGGATACAGTACAGTAGATGACGACCAATAGGAGAGCAGGATCTCATGGTGGTAAATAGCATCCGAGTAGGGAGATAACCAATGGGAACGCAGAAGGATGGTAGCAAGTTTACAGGCTGGCGGCGGGCGAATTTTAAAATCCGTCTCGGATACGGTCGGGCTCCAGCTCTGTACTGCCTTTCGTTGTCCAAAACATTTTTCGTGATCCGAGTCGTAAAATTTTTCAAATCTCCTTCGTGAAGTGAAAATTTCGTAAGTCGATTCTTTCGTAGCTAGAGGTTTGTCTGTATAAGAATTATTGCCAGAAACTTCCTGAAGGCACGTATGACATGTTTGGCCATAGATAGAAGTAATATCTCAATTTTCGTTATCTAAAAGTTTATATGGCCATACCAATAGCGGATGCTCCCCTTAAGGAAATACTGTAAGGCAAAAATATGGTGGAGGTATTACACAGAAACAGCTACAATGATCACAATAGCAAACACTATTGATTTTGAATAAAGCGGGTCAGTGTTGAATGGCCCTGGTGGTGGCAGCAGAGGCGGTGACATCCGGATTCAGTTGTGTGTGGCGCTAATTTAAAAATTATAACTCCACAGAGTTTGAACATATTTTCGCCAAGTAGTAGTTTGCGTTAGTAAATCTGAAAATTTGTAAATCTGATGTTTGTACCTTTAGGACTGTGTACACTGTACTGTTAGAATACAACAAACATTTTGTAATGAACTCATTTTGTAGGTGGAGCTACTTCCACCAAAATTATCTTATTATTTTTGAAATCTTATTCAAGCTCTTGAAATAAAAGTTGTATATTCTATCCTAAAATAAGGGTGAACAGAAAAAAACACTAGCTCTGTAGTCGATACTAAAAACTGACTAAAGTAAAAAAATCTCATCTTCGTTTGACTTAGGCCATAGGCAGAATGAAAAATCAAGATAGAGGTTTCTTGGGGATAGCCTTTTTGTACACAAGTTATATTCCACCACTGCATCTCACCTAGGTATGCATACATCTTTATATGGTTTGTATTTTCATCACAGCCAAGCTTTTCAATTGAAAAAAGGAACAGGACATGAATTTAAGGAAAATTTCATAGCAAAAGAAAAAATTAGCACCAGCACTTTTTTTTAAAAAGATATGAATTGTAATTTGCTTAATTTCTTTCCAGACAGATTATCTAAATTTTCTTTGTTCAATAATACAGTGATTTATATTGTTACCTTATGCATTGTCTCAGGAACAAATCAGCTATTGGTATAACTTCTTGTAGGCCCTGAGAAAACTTGAAAATGTTAAAACAAAATGTACTTACTCATCTTTCCCCGGTCTAATTTTGCACTGGAACACGCCAGATACGGGCTTGTGATCAGAAGTCCTGAATAATGGGCAGGCATCATAACTGCAGCACTTAACAGACCCACGGCTACTCTGTAAAAATAAATAACGAGGAATAAGAACACAATTCTGCTGAGCAAACCTCATGTTCCATATTTACAGTACTTTATTTTGAAAAGCAATTACACTCGACCCCCCCCCCCTTTTTTTAAATAAAGGCCAAGCTAAAACCCTAGTTGGAAAAGCAAGATGCTATAAGCCCAAGGGCTCCAACAGGGAAAAATAGCAAAGTAAGGAAAAGAAATAAGGCAATAGATAAGCTACAAGAGAAGTAATTAATAATCAAAATAAAATATTTTAAGAATAGTAACAACATTAAATTAAATCTTTAATATATTATAGCGCCAATTAGTACCGCTATTTCCGCGCAACAGCTGAAAACACAATAGCCAAACTGAGGAACTTATGGTAATAACTCTTATTGATACCCCAACCTCAAATTTTACTTCTAATTTACCCTATTTATGCCTATTTTTAATAAATTAAATAAAAAAAAAATACCATATATACTCTCATAACATGCAAGTTTTGAAGACTAATTTTGAAGCTAAATTCATGGGGCTCACATCATACACTAGATATAAAATGTACTCTTGCATAAGTTTACATTGTTGTTCAAATTGCATATCCATTTACTGTGGTAAAAAATTACAGCTATATTTAAAATAAACTGGATTTTGATTAAATTGGTGTTTCTCTTAACTGTATCCAATAATAAAGCATGTAATATTCACATTTTACAGTACTACATGTATTGTATTTATAAATAAAAACATAGCAAATATCAATCTTTCCCATTCTTTACGTTTAAAAAGTCGATCGACAATTCGATACTCATTTATGCTTTCCAAATCAGCTAATTAAGGCAAACTACCAAAGGATATTTCTTATCTCATATTTTATAAAATAAAAAATTATTACTTGGCCTATGATTTTCCAATTACTATAATAATTTCAACAGTTTTATTTGAAATCTTTTTTTCATATTTTATTTACTGTTGAGTTAAATCGCATGCATATAGAAGTTAAGTGGAACTTCACTCATGTTGCCAATGCATAATAACTTACAGCCTTCAACTTTGCGGTGTTCGATTATAAAGCTTAGGAAAATATTTATATCGTGTTACAACAAAAATATATTCTCGGTTTTCAGACACTTTGTAACGTTATCTTTTAAATTCAGCATTTACCTTTAACCCTGGATAGGTACGGTCCTCGGACACCCCTTTAAGGGTATACTCGGACGCGAACGACCCCGACGCCAAAAAAAATTCTTGAAAAATCAGTTTTTGCAGTAACCTCCTTTTTTCTTTTGCCAAAAAAAACTTCAATGAATGCTTAAAACAACTGTAAAGATAAATACTACTCATCTGCAGAAAAACTATTTATTATAAATATTTAAAAAAATTAAGTAGAAAAAAAAAAGACCTGACATAAAAATTCATAAAAAAAAAGTTTATACATATATACACAAATCCTTTTAGGAATTGATTCTTGAATGTTTAGGACACATCTTGATGTATTTTGGATGAAGTCAGACCCATGGAGGTGAAGATCTGAAATGAGAAAAAAAGGGTAACTTTTTTTGGCCAAAAAAAATTGTCCAAATTTCATGAATTTTTTTGGGTACCCAAATGAAATAGGAAGTGGCTAATGTTTTTAGGGAATAAACATATGTTATCCTAAAATAGAAATATGTAAAAAAATCTTCATTATTTTGTAAATTACATTTATATCAGGGGCCATATCTAAAGGTAATTTTTTGAGTACTTGGAAATTTCGTAAAAAAATACATATATTTAATATATAATATGATATTTATGCAGGTAAAAATATACCAAAATATCACAAATTCTATAGGGAACAAGAATATATATAGATAGGGCAGCTTACGCTTCGGATATGTCCACAAAATGGCCGCCAACCACACTGACTCAGACTCCCTAATCTGCCACTTGAAATGTAGGAAGGGTATGTCAATTTCAAGGTGTTATTTACTAATCTAATTATTATTGGATATGCATAAAAATTGTATGGTGGGTTGCTGGATAATTTTCGATTATTTTACGTTTATAAAATTAAAATTCTGACCCAAAAAATTTTTTTTGAAGGGAAATAAAATCGAAAAAAAAAATGTAAAACAATATTTTAGCTAAAAAAATTTGATGATATTCAATCAAAAAAAAAGTAAACAAAATTTTCCGACAAATAAACATCTAGAGGAATCATTACTCTGTGATAGTTCCTTAGTACGTAGTAATTTTGAAAGAATTGAGAAAAAACGAAAAAATGGCAATCACCGGAAAATCGAACACATACCTATATATACGCCATATCTGGCTAAAAAAAAGATAGGCATGGGTAGCCAGATCATCTAAAAACACTTTCCAACACTATAAAAATATAAGTTTTGCGACACTACTTGCCAATTCCTTACGGTAACATGACTAAGCAAAAAATGCAAAACAAATAAAAAGGGGCACTCGTGGAAAAATGGCCATTCTAATATACGGCATTTCAGAAAAAAAAAAAATTTCAGCCACGTGCTAGGCAAACCATCAAGGCATATTTTCCGACAAATAAACATATAAATGAAATATTACTCTGTGATAGTTCCTTAGTACGTAGTAATTTTGAAAGAAATGGGAAAAAACGAAAAAATAGCAATCACAGGAAAATCGAACACATACTTATATATATGCCATATCTGGCTAAAAAAAAAATAGGCATGGGTAGCCAGATCATCTAGAAACACTTTCCAACACTATAAAAATATAAGTTTTGCGACACTACTTGCCAATTCCTTACGGTAACATGACTAAGCAAAAAAATGCAAAACAAATAATAAGGGGCACTCGCGGAAAAATGCCCAACATTCTAATATACGGGATCTCAGATAAAAAAAAAGACATGCACGTGTTAGCCCAACCATCAAGGCACACTTTCTAACACATAAACATGAAAAAAAAATCAATAATATACGGCAATTCCTTACTACGTAGTAAATTTTTACAAATATTGAAAAAAAAAACAGAAATTGGCAACCGCAGTTAAATACCCAATATACCAATAACTACGTCGTATCTGACAAAAACAAAATCACGCATGGGTAGCCAGATCATCTAGACACACTTTCCAACACTAAAAAAGCAAAAGTTTTACGACACTATTTCGCAATATCTTACGGAAAAATGACTTGGCAAAAAAATGAAAAAAAATGAAAAAGGGACACTCGCGGTAAAATGCCCGACATTCTAATATACGACATCTCAGATAAAAAAAAAGACATGCACGTATTAGCCCAACAATCAAGGCACACTTTCTAACACATAAACATGAAAAAAAAATGAATAATATACGGCAATTCCTTACTACGTAGTAATTTTTACAAATATTGAAAAAAAACAGAAATTGGTAACCGCAGTTAAATACCCAATATACCAATAACTACGTCGTATCTGACAAAAACAAAGTCATGCATGGGTAGCCAGATCATCTAGACACACTTTCCAACACTAAACAAGCAAAAGTTTTACGACACTATTTGGCAATATCTTACGGAAAAATGACTTGGCAAAAAAATGAAAAAAAATGAAAAAGGGGCACTCGCGGTAAAATGGTCCTCGTGGTGATGAACGACATTTTAACTAAAAAAAAAAACATGCACATGGTAGCCAAACAATCCACCAAGACTTTCCACAACTGATAACCTATACAAGTTGCACCATTCTACGACAATTTCATAATACGTAATAACTTTGATAATTATGCAAACTACCTCAGAAGGGTAAACTCGGACGCGAACGACCCCGATGCGTCTCAGAAATCGGGGAAGGAGTACAGCTACAGCAATGCACATCTGGACACTACTAGAGCGTGTAGGGGAGACACCTCCTGCAGGTCGATCACCCACAAATTCAGTCACAGGGGTGAGTCACGTGAGAAAAACCTGTTTTTTTTTTACGCTCGGGGTCGCAAACGACCCACCGTACCTATCCAGGGTTAATTACGTGATTTATACATTCACAGGTTCCCATTATATTTCCTTTTTGTTTCCTCCAGTTTCAGACACAGCTCTCACCGGTTCCAAAAACCATTGTTTGCTTTCTTGCCTTCATTTACAGCTTGCTAGTTTATATTTGGCAGTATATTTTCTTAAAACTTTTTTCACTATAGTGAATAAGGGTATTGAAAAATCTTATAAGAATTTTGGTAATCAATCTATTCTGAAGAAGTGTTTTAATTCTTTCATTCTACCTTATTTTGAGTATTGTTCTCCTGGCTGGTCTTCAGCTGCTCATATTCAGCTTAATTTGTTAGACAGGAACTTAAGGTCTATTAAATTTCTTATTCCTGATCTAGATATTAATCTTTTGAACCGTCGTTCAAATAGTTCATTATGCATGCTGCATAAGATTTTTCATAATTCTGACCATCCTTTACATTCAGATCTTCCTGGACATTTTCAACCCCTTCGTAATACTAGGCACGCAGTTAACTCTAATAGTCAGGCCTTCTCTATCATGAGTCTCAATACTACACAGTATTCTAGAAGTTTTATTCCAGCTGAGACCTAGTTGTGGAATGATCTCCTTAATCGGGTAGTTGAATCAGTAGAACTTCAAAAGTTCAAACTTCCAGCAAATGTTTTCATGTTGAACAGGCTGACATAAGTCTGTTTATAATCTATATGTTAATTATGTTTTAATATTGTTAGTGTTTTTTAAAACATTTTATTTCAATTTTTCATTACTTCTTATATCGTTATTTATTTCCTTATTTCTTTTCCTCACTGGGCTATTTTTCCCTGTTGGAGCCTTTGGGCTTATAGCATCTAGGTTTTCCAACTAGAGTTGTAGCTTGGCTTGTAATAATAACAATAATAATATTAATAATAATGATAACAATAATAATGTCACCCTTATGCTTCTTTCTTTACTATTGTATGATGATTGAAATACAAGCAAAACTGCTTTTATCTGATTCAATTGTCCATAACAAAACGGCTATTTTTTGTTCGGTTGCTATTGTGGCTGTGTGCGTTTACGCAATGATTATAACGTTATTAACGATATTTTTATCATTATCTTTTAATTTTCTAACCCATTAAAGTAGAAGCTGGGATAAAAGAATGGAGTAAAGAGGTCTTTTGTAGTTTGGTGGCTCAAAAAGTAAGTCGCATTATACAAGAAATATATGATAAAATCATATTTTATGGTTGAAAATTTGGGGGTCACCCAATACACGAGATCGGCTGTCACGAGTAAATACGGTAACTGTCAAATAAATAAAAACAAAACATACTAGAGGAGCACTCAGTAGAACGCAAACCTCCGCCACGGCAGCTTATTTCTCGACCTTGACCTTTGACCTATGACTTTCAAAATTGAATCACTTCCCCGTCTCAACATAGCATTTAACCCCTGAAAGTTTCACTACTCTATGAGTAACATTGTGACCTCCACCACGGCAGCTTATTTCTCGACCTTGACCTTGAACTTTGAATTAGGACTTTCAAAATTGAATCACTTTCATGTCTCAATAAAAAAATTAATCCCTGAAAGTTTCCTTACTCTAAGAGTAAAATTGTGACCTCAATGGCAGCTTAAATCTTGACCTATTGCTCGACCCAGGTGCCTCTATATATATATTCTCACAGCTGTGAGCTACATTACTTTTGATTGCAGGCATGACTTCTGGGGGACAGGTGATGGCGGGAAATAGTTAATAGTAAGAGCTAAGGAAAAATACAAACTATCTACGAATTTGTCATTTATTCCCATATTAACAAACCTTCCATTATTTATTTGGATGACTCACTCTTAGGTGGGTGGATGTCCTAAGTCTGGCATGGACATTGACCCGGTTTTACCTAGTAGAGTATATGACTATGGTCTAAGGAAAACACCTCGCTAAAATATACAAAGTGAGTATAATAGCAGCCTGAACAATTCAATGTAATGAGTTTGTATAAAACATTCTGAGTTTATATAGGAAAAGCAAGATGTTTCCCATTGCTTACCTTGCAGAAAGCAATGGGGATGTAGACAGTATATAAATTTATGACTTATACTAGGCTACACAAGGGAAGTGATAATTACCTGCAGACGTTGAAGCCAGCTTGCAGAGGGACTTGTGGTGCTGTACCCCCAAGGGATGGGAAGATGAAGAAAGGAAAAGCCAGACCTATTGTCATTCATCCCAGTCTTAACCTGGATAAGCAATACCCTCAACCAACTGCTACTTGTCAAGCAAGGAGCCTGAGGTATTCTTAAACCACTTGTTAAGCAGCCACCACAGGACCGATAGTGAAAGTAATGAGCCTCCTATGGGTCATGTCTTTCAAGTAATGGGCTTTGAAGGTAGTTTGTCTCTTCCGCACACCTGCTTGTAGTAATTGCAACACGGAAAAGTTGGGTTTAAATGCCAAGGATGTATAAATGACCCTGACATCATGGATTCTAGGTCGTCAAGCCAGAGGAGGATCAAGAGCCAAGGCTCTTTCGATCACCTGGCGAATCCAGGAGGAAACAGTGTTCTTGGTGATCCTCCTCTTTACTCTACCTGAACTAACAAACAGAGGTGTTAGTCGGGGCCGTGTTGTTGCAGTGTATTTAAGATGGTATCTCAAACTCCTCATTAGGCATAGTAACAACTGATCTGGGTCATTGCTTACAGAACGGAGACTCGTAATCTGAAAGGACTGAATCTAGGGTCCAGTATACCTGGATTTTGAGTCTTAGCAATAAACTCATGGACAAAGCCGTGTGTCGCTTCCCCCCCAATCCCCTTCAAAATGGGCGATGTCATATGAGAGGCCATGAAGTTCACTGACTCTCTTTGCCCAGGCTAAAGTGAGCAGGAACGCCATCTACAAATTGAGGTTTCGGTCAGTTGCATGGCGCAATGATTCATAGGGAGGTCCTTTCAAGGATCTCAAGACGCGAACCACGTTCCAAGGAGGAGGCCTAACCTCTGACTGCGGGCAAGTGATCTCATAACTCCATATGAGTAAAGAAAGCTCCAACGAAGAGGAAATGTCAGCTGCTTTCAGCTTAAAGGCGAGGCTCAAGGCTGAGCGATAGCCTTTCACCGCCAAGACTGAAAGAAGCTTTTCCTCCCGAAGGTATACAAGGAACTCCGCTATTACTGGTATAGTGGTATCTAAAGGAGAGATATTCCTACCACGACACCATCCAAAAACGACTCTCCATTTTGCCTGGTAGACTGAGGCCGAGGACTTACGCAAGTAGCCGGACATTCTTTCCACAACTTGTCGTGAAAAGCCCTTCTGAGAGAGGAGATGCCACAAAATCTCCAGGCAGGAAGTCTAAGCAACTGCTTGGTTCTGTGAAAGATGTTCGCGTGTGGTTGTTTGAGTAGATCTGGTCGTGGAGGAAGCTCTCTCGGTAGATCTACTAGAAGTTACAGGAGGTCCGGAAACCACTCTACATGATGTCATAGTGGAGCTACAAGGGTCATCATTAGATCTTTGGATGCTCTGGTCTCATTTAGCAGTCTTCTCATGAGACAGAACGGGGGAAAGGCGTACATGTCGATGTTGTCCCACCGTTGTTGAAATGCATCTTGCCATAGAGCCTGAGAGTCCGGAATTGGAGAACAGTACAGCGGAAGCTTGCTGTTCAGAGATGTTGCGAACAGGTCTACAGTACGGGAACCCCACAAAGTCAGGATATTGTTAGCTATCGGATAATTCAAAGACCATTCGGAGCCTACTATCTGAGTCGCTCTGCTCAGATTGTCCATGAGCACATTCCTCTTGCCTGGAATGAAGCAAGCTGAAAGAGACACCGAATGTTCTTCTGACCATCTGAGGCTGTGAAAAGGTGCTGTCTTGTTTGTTTATGTAAGCCACTACTTTGGTGTTGTTGCTCATCAACACCACAGAGTGACCAGCCACCAACTGATGGAAATGATGAAGAGCTAGGTTTGCTACTCTTATTTCTAGAAAATTTATGTGCTAATACCTTTCTGACTCTGACCAACGGCCGGAGCTCGTGTGATGCAGCAGGTGAGCCCCAAATCCTTCTTTTGATGCATCTGTGAAGAGCATCAAATCTGGAGGATGGACGAGCAGATCCTGTTCCCTGTGAAGGTTTTCATATGCCATCCACCAATTCAAGTCCGTCAACTGATCCTGAGCAATGGGAACTAGTGTGTCTGGTGGATCAGAGTGTTGGTTTCACACAGACTTTAGCTGCCATTGCAGGGATCTTATCCTGTCCACCTATTCAAGTCTGTCAACTGATCCTGAGTAATGGTAGCTCGAATGTCCAGTGGATCTGAGAGTTGGTTCCACACGGACTTTAGCTGCCATTGCAGGGATCTTATCCTGAGGCGGCCGTTTGGAACAAGACGAAGGAGAGAGGTTAGATGATCAAACAGACTCAACCAACGAGAGGCCGGAAGAACTTCCTTTCTGAGGAAGGGTGAAGCCACTTCTCTCAGTCTGTATACTCTCAAAACTCCTCACTATGGAAAGACCTTCTGTTGAACGGTGTCTATTATCATACTGGGGTAAACCAGCCTTTGAGAAGGTAGCAGTGATGACTTTTCGAGATATATCAGGACCCCCGCATCCTGACAAAACTCGAGAAGCATGTCTCAGTGACGAAGAAGGGTCATCTCCGAGTCTACCAGGATTAGCCAGTCGTCCAGGTATCTGAGAAGACGAATGCCGTTCCTGTGAGCCCAAGATGACACTAGGGCGAACATTCTTGTAAAGACCTGAGGAGCTGTCGCGAGACCGAGGCATAGAACCTTGAACTAGTATATCTTGTCCTTGTGTATGAACCTTAGATACTTCCTTGAAGACGAATGTATTGAGATCTGGAAGTATGCGTCCTTTAGATCCAATGTGCCCATGAAGTCCCTTGGTCGAACCATCTGAATGAGTGTGTCTGGCGTCTTAATTCTGAACTGAGTCTGTTGCACAAACTTGTTGAGATGGAAGAAATCGATGACTGGTCTCCAGCCTCCAGTCACCTTTTTCACTAGAAAAATTCAACTGTAAAAGCCCGGGGATACATCTGCAACCTCTTGGAGCGCCCTACTGCGACATGGTCTGGACTTCGGCCCTGAGGGCCAGCTCCTTTGCGGATCCCTTCACATAAAGCAGAAGCTTAAAGGAAGAGGAGGAAGAGATTGAATGAAAGGGATGCGATACCCTAGAGTAGTATTTTTCAAACTGTGGGTCCCGATCCCCCTCCAATGGGTCGCGTGAAAAAATTAAATGGGTCATGATAAAAAAAAGACAGGCAATAAAAAATATGCAAGTGAGAGAAAGTCGGAGGAGGACGAAAAGATGATGATGAAAAATTAACGTTTCCTAAAATATCTCTTATTTCTTTCTCTCTTCCCCTTCTTTTACAGTAGAATATTGAAATTTTCTGTTCAGAGATTGGAGCCCGAATACACTCACTTGCTGTATCACACAGAAGTTCGTTGGTTGTCACGAGGCAAGGGTGTATGAACTTAGAACTGAGCTTCATATGTCTTTGTTAGAAAGAAATTATCCTTTGTCTCTACTTTTTGAAGATGGTATATGGATTACCAAATTAGTTTACTTAACTGATGTTTTCGGCATTATTAATGATTTAAACATGAAGATTTCAAGGAAAAAGCGGCAACATATTTCAATATATTGAATCTATTGAAGGTTTTCAGAAAATGATGAGGGTATGGGAAGGAAGACTTAGAGATGATCATCCTACCTATTATATGTTTCCTACACTGTTACAACATATTTTTGAGAATGTTGTCAACGACAACATATTAACAGAATTAAAACTCAAGATTTTGTCACATTTCACTTTCCTATCTCAAAGCTTTAATAATTATTTTCCTGAAGTGAAATTTGAACCATTTCAGAAAAGTCTTTGGATAAAAAATCCATTTAATTTTCAAAAGTCCTGAAGCAATAATTGCGTTAAACTAGTTACCCGAAGAGGAAGCCGAATTGCTGCATCTTAGTTGTTCCTTTACACTTAAAAACGATTTTGAGAAATTAAAATTGCACTCATTTTGGGTAAAGAGCAAAGGGGAATTGCCACTCCTAAGTAAAAAGGCTATTCTATTACTATTACCTTTCACAACTACCTGTACTTGTGTGAACTGGGATTTTCCACATTATTTCAATTAAAGACCAAGGACAGAAACAGGCTCAACACTGCACCTGATATACATGTAGCATTGTCTTCTTGTATTCCCAATTGGAAACAGCTGCTTATGAATAAACAAGCACATCCATCTCATTAAATATCTTTTTTTTTTTTTTTAATATTATATACTTTATCTTTGTGTTGGAAATTCCCTCATATTTGTTTTTCTAAAGTAATATTTCATTCATACAAATAAATAAAGCAATGTGCAGATCATAAAAAAAATGCATATACATTGTCAATGCTGAATAAATGAACCTATTGAACAGAGTTTCTTATTACACCTAAGTATTATGGGACGCGATGTAAACTGTGGGTCTTGCTGTGGGTCGCAGCAAAAAAAGTTTGAAAAACGCTGCCCTAGAGTGATCCCTTACACCGTCTAGGGATCTGCCACGTGGAACGGCCACCTATGCCAGAGGCACTGCAGACAACCTCCCACAGATGGTAGGTGAAGAGGAATGCCATTTATAGTGGGAGTGATCACCTCGGACACTTCCCTTTTTCCCCTTCTTTTCTTGGAAGGACTTGTTCGCTTTCTGGCCTTTGGACTGAAAGGGCCGCTTAAACACCTTAGTAGTTCCTGAGGACCTAGAAGTTGAAGGATGCGAAAAAGAAAGAGCTCGCTGACTGCGAGAAGACTGGGAAGGTCTACTATAGACCTCGATGTCATGGCCCTATGGAGGAGAGAATCGTTTGAAGATTTCCTCCATTGTTCAGCAGACCTTTCTATCTCCTCTGGAACGAAGAGAGAAGAACCCTCAAGAGTGAAATTCCTCAACCAGGAGACTTCCACCTTCGGCACTTGCTTGAGAAATTTCCCAATGACATTATCCCTTCCCTTCAGTACTATAACGTTCGCTCACCAGTTGACGACGTGGTGCGATAAGAACTCAAGAGTTCGGGTACCCGACAAAAGGAAAGACTCCAAACTCTTCCTGGCTGACTCCTTAGAAAGGTTATGGGAGTGTACCATAAAGCCCAAGGATCATAACCATAGGTCAAGCCAAGAAGCCGCCTACATGGCATACTTCGCGCCTCTCTATGTTAAGGAGCTCAACTGCCGAGAGGGAGAGGAGAGGGTTTGAGCCGGAAGACCCTTCGTTTGAGACTCTACTGAAGGGTCAAAGGACATGGTGGAATGTGGTTCCCCTTCAATCTAATAGTACTTCCTTTGAAGGACAAAAAGAAGTGGTAGAGACTGAGAGGAAGAACCTGCCCTCAAGGAACCAGCTGTCAAGCCTTTAGATCAGGGCAAAGCTTCACTAGCTCTGGGAGGCTTCAGGGTCTCGAATATTTCATTGAGAACCATATCCTTATCCTCCTAGGTGGTGGTACCAGGAGTTGACAGCCTACTGATGGCCCTCATGGAAGAGAGAACCTGCCAAAAGGTGGGTTCTGACTCACATCTCTCTTGCTTAGAGTGAAATTTAGGACTAGCTGCCTTTGGAAGATTTTCAAAATTTGTATCCAAGGGATCGTCCACCTCCAGGATCCCGTCCAGAGCCTGGGGTAAGTCAGGGTCGTCAACGGTGTTGATAGAGACACCCACCACAAGGGACCTTCGTGCCTCAGCCAAACAAGCTTCCCTTGACACAGCATTCTTAGGTTTCGTCTTAGTGTCCTTAGACTCCCTTCGCACAGGACGTTCCTCCAGTGTTAGGAGGGGGATCTTGCAAGGGCTTAGAGACACCGGCAGCTGAAGCTTTGACAGTGGGAGCTGAAGGCTCTTCCTCTGGAGGTGGTAAAGAAATCAGACGCTGGTCCGGAGGCACTACCTCAATTTCTTAAGGGTTGAAATGATGGACAGCCATCTCCCTGGGTGAGCCAATGTCCTTACTCGTCCTAGGGTGGATGACGTCGGAGTGAGGTGGTGTTAAGCCTCTCATCCTTCTCTTCTGCCTCTTAGTTATAGTTTCCCTTGCTTTAACCGGAGTAAAAGCCAGGTTGGCCATGTAAGTCAGAAGATCGAGATGAAGGTGATGTCTGTGCCTTGTCCGACGTTGGTCTCCTTCTAGGGTCTAGAATCCCAAGAGATGAACTCGAAGAGGACTCCAAAGGAATCCTTGGGGTAGCTCTGACTGGAGCAGTCGGAAGCTGTGACGGTGGAGGACCCACACCAAGAGACTTCTGCAGGGTAAAGAGAAAAGTGCTCACCCATGCAGAAAGCTAAGAACCTTTAGGCAAGCCATGAACGTCCCCTAGGGGGAGCTCTAGAGGGAGCCTACGTCGACGTAGGGGAAAGTCTCTGCGGCAGATGAACATGTTCCTTCGACGGAGGAGAAGGACGATCCTGACTAATGGGGACACTAGCGAACCTTAAAACCCCCTGGAAAGTGTATAGGCCTGCCGCTGGAGGTGTTGGTACCACACTTGCTCGCAGTTCCGAAACCTCTGCTCGTGAAATGCTCGCGGAATTTGCTAACTTGCTATCGCGAGTTTCGCGGGACAACGGGCGGGATTCGCGAGCAGAAGTACTCGTAATGGGAACACAAGGAGCCATACTGGAAGAGAAAGGTCTAACACATTCCTGCTACAGCAAAGAAGCACTTATGCCCGACGAAGTTGGTTAAGGGGGCCCCCGAGTAGGGGCAACCCAGAGAGTTGGAGAAAGCTTTGCCAAAACATCCCAGGCAATAGAAGGCACTGGAGGTTTAGCTGGATGCCTGTCTGAGGGACATTCAGTCTCATGATCAGGTTCGGTCCGAGGTTGTTAGGATAAGGACGGGTTGAGGGATTACACGCTGATGAACTGCGCGAACGCCTGCCTCTAACTCTAAACGAAGACTGCCTAGATCTTGATCGTGAACAAACTGTTCGTGAACGGGAGCATCTAGCTCTCATTCAAGAATATCGTGAGCGTCATGAATGCCTAGTTCGTACACGTGAACGTCGGTCTCCCGAACATAATGTAGTTCTCGTGAAGGGCGCTCTCACGAGCGTGAATGTCGCCCTTGTGAAAGGGAGCTTTGTCCTTGCGAGCGTGAGTCATCCTCGTGATCTAGATCGTCGAGCTCTAGAACGTGAGTGTCTGGACCTAAGTCTAGACTGGGATGCTTGTGATTGTGCAGAACCCGGTTGCGAGACTTCTCCTCGTGAAGAGGAATGCCTCTGAGGAGAGTGTTGAGACCGATGGTCTCATCAGAGTGAAGCTCTGGAGCAAGAACGCCTTCCAGAAGAAGAGCGTTCGAATCGTGATGACCTACGATCCAGATGATCTTCCAATCGTCGCGAACATCAGGAGAAGTGTCCCGAAGGACGAGAAGATGAAGAGGCTCGTCCTTACGCGCTGTTGTTGGGAGGAGCGCTGGTCTCTGGAAAATCATCACCTGCAGCTGAAGGGTTTCTGTGGGAAAAAACAGAAGGCTGGAGGTTACAGGACAACGAGGTGCCAGGATGGCGAGTAGGGTGGTCATCAACAAACGGCTGTTGGAGGGGTGAACGCGAGCGATCGCCTTGTAAATGTGTGGAAGGTCCTTTGAGAGGGTGACAGATGTACTTTGCAAAGCTCCAAAGCTTGAGATGTTGAAGGCTCTGGAGAAGGGTCCTTCTTGGCACCGTGCTGAATGAGACGAACAAGTTCTTCTTTCAAAGGAGGTGCAGAAATCCCTAAGGTTGGCCATACCTGCAACACATCTGCAAGGGAAAATGGCTGCCGGCAACTGGAGGTGAAGTTACTCCTCTAAGGGGAAGCAACTAAACCCCCAATACCCAGAGGTTGCCAAGGAGTTAGTCGGTCTGCGCTCCAGCTCGATCGTCCCTCAGAAGAACGCGAACGAGAAGGAAATTTTGAAAGATATTTGGGGGAGTGAGAAGTAGAATGCACTTTCCTCGCCCCTGAGGGCGAAAGATCGCGCTTAGCTTTCTTCTTTCTGAGCCCCCAAAATTTCTCCCATTGGGAGGCAGGCCACTTCCTACACTCTGCACAGGGCGAAGCCTGCTCGCAACAATGCCCTCTATACGAAGGACACAGAGAGTGTGGGTCGGTACCCAGCAATGACATGATGGAACTGCTCGCAGCACCCTCACGTCCAGGTCAGGTCTGCATGAAGGCGTTCCGAAGAAAGCACACACACCTGAAAATAAAAATATATTAAAGATGTCCAATGACAGCCTTGGGAGGATAGAGAGGAGACGTCCGCTCTCTATCAAGCCAAAAGTACAGTGAGGTAGCTCACAGCTGCCACACCCAGTCTACCTGCTCAAGCGGCTAGGCAGAGTTGCCACCTCGCACTTTAGGTCTAATGGCTACCTTCAAGTTGCGATGAAAGATAATCCAAATAAATAATGGAAGGTTTCTTAGTATGGGAACAATCTTTATTTACTCTTGCCCTTCTACAGCAAAACCATTGCACTCTCACATTAACCTCTCTACAATACAACTAGAATTTGCGTGGTAGAAGTCCGAAATGGTTGCCTAAATCCTTATGCCTATCCACACAATAAAGTGCCTCTTGATAAAGTAAGTGCTTTTCAATAAAGTGCCTCTAAACCTCTCCATATCCATTTTGTGTACAGAGAATTATTGAGATGCATGATTTCAAACTATTGGATAAATTTGTATTTGACCACTATTTATATCATGCTAACAATTAAAAATTTTATACTGAAACAGAAAGGAAGGTACTGTATTCATTATATGGCATAACAATGTAAAGACCAGATGTTTAGTTGTTAAATCAATCAGGATTGTATACAAAATAGCAAACTTAAAAAGTTTGTATTTCAAAATGGTTCAAAATAATAGAAGGTAGAAAACATTTATAACAAGAATAGTTGAATTTTCCCTTGTCCAGTTATAAAGTATTTTTATACAGTGGGAATATGAGTGCAGAAGTGAATTTGTAATGATAATACATTGATAAACCCATGACTCAAGGGATCATAGGAGAGTTGGAGTGTGAACGACAGCCATAACAGGATGCGAAAGTAAGACCAAGCTAAATCATTGCATAGGTAACATTTATTTATGCATTGTCAACATGTCACAAGTATCCCGTGAGAAACAGCTGACCTTTTGATCTCTACACCGGAACCAGATGGCTATCGATTATAATCCAATGTGATCATATTTGTAATAAATGTTAAGATAACTAATGTCACGTTATCAACGCAAACCTATGTTAAACCAGTTTTACATATATTTTCATATGGAATGGTCTTCCGACCAAACCATCCATACTCCAGTGATGGAGTTAACAATAAATGTGTTTAAAGTTAATTTAACTTTGACTTATTTCAAGAAGTAACCTACAACTCTAAATAATTCTATATCACATTGAAGCGATATAAGACAGAACAACGAATGTGTGCGTATAACATTCTCACACCAACAATTGGTGGCAGCGATTACAACTTTAACAACCTGAGATTACAACTATAACAACCAGAAATTACAACTGTAATAATTAGCAGTTACAACAGTAATGAATCTACAATTACAACGAAGTATCTACGTCTACCGAAGTAATGAACTCATCAAATATCAACTATAAATCATATATAAACTGAGGAATTGGATCTTCAATCAACATACATCATTAAAACATCTCAAGAAGACGAAGGAATGTCCTTCAACTATATCAACGTTTACTGAACAAACATTCAAGAATCACATCCAGAAGAAAAAACATTCAACAACGCACGACGGGAAATCAAGTCGAAACATTCATCACCCAGCTAAACTCTTGCAAAACCAGAGAGAGAGAGGAAATGACGTCATCGATATTCGCCCATATATACAGAAGCTAAGTACATTTCTTTATTCATTCAGTTTTTTGCAGTGAAGTGTTTTATGTTACGAGTCGATCGTCCATTATTGCTGGGGTGAGTTATTTGCAAATCTTCATTTTCCTTCATTAAAGGTATCTATATTCAACTTCGAATTCTCGTCTAGAATTTTTTCTCTTGTGCTAATTCCGTTTTCTTTCAGAAGTTCTCGGGAAATATCTTTGTCTTAACATCATTATTTTGGGGGATTTTGTTATAATCTGCAACATATCTTTATTGTATAGTGCTTATGCATTTAAGCAGTGGACGTCTGTATTCATATAGAGATTTTGATAGGATCGCAAGGAATCGTAGAGATAGAAAAAAAGTTAAAGTAAACATGACGCCTCCTGTGAATCCCAGTAACCCCACTCCCGGACCGAGTAACCCCGCTCCTGTAGTAACTTTAGTGAGTGCTAGATCAGCTATCCTTCCTTTTCAAGGTCGGGTCAATGGGTTCTTACCTCCGATTGTCGAGTCATGGATATCATCAGTAGACGCTCATTTAAACGCAAAACGTATCACAGACCCATCTGTACGATTACAAGAAGCTAAAAGTTTTATAGACTTTCCTAAAGGAGATGCAAGTGCGTATCTTAGGGGAGTTTCTTTTCAAGAGGCAGTTACATGGGACAATTTCAAAGTTAGGCTATGTGCAATCTATGGGGGTGAGGAAGCCTTAGATGTAGTTTTAACATTAAGAAATGCACTCAATTAAGCCTCTATGACTCGGCTTTATGTTATAGAACGAGCGGCTCTCATTGCCGATAGGCTTAATGAATATCAGGATATTTTAGGTAATTCCACATGGGTTACAGGAGATAACATCGCCGTGAAAGATTTCTTACGATTAATGTATTTAACATGCATGACAATTATGTTGCCAGAGGCTTTAGTGTGGTGTTTTGATAAAAACCTAACAACCGAAAGTACAGAATTAGATGTATATAAATAGATAAAGAAACACATGTCTAAGTGTACTGATCTTGATCCCTTGTTTACTCAAGTTTTTGCAAAAAATGAAAATAAGCCACAACAAGTAAACATAGTTAATAATAATCAAGTTGCAGGGATGACGTGTTATAATTGCAAACGCCAAGGTCACTTGATAGCAGACTGCAGAACGCGATTTTGTTCGATACATAATAGTTCAACTCATTCATATAATCGATGCTACTCGCGTAATCAACAACAGAATCCTAGAAACACACAGTCAATTCCCCAGTCAATTCCCTATAGAAATAAAAAGAAAAATCCTCAGTTCAGTAAGAAGAAACCGCCAAACAGCAGTACAGTTCAAAATAAAAAACAAACAAATAGTACTTCAAATAACTGTTCCTGGGCCGTCTAGCCAGAACTCGCAAGGTCAGACGAATTTTCAGAATGTGCAAAGCAAAGCAAATACCACATAATTAACTCCAATGGGGAAGAGAGTGATGTTGGGTCATTCGTATCAACATCCCTTGTATCAAATAATCCATTTAATAATTTATCAGATCATTGTGAGGCAATAGATTTTCCTATGAAACACACAGCCGAATCAAATAAATCAGTGCAGGCTCCCGTAGATTTGCAACAAATTCACGCAATAATACGCCAAAATGAGTTACGACCAACATTATATGCTGTAAATTTAGAACACCGATCCTTCACATTGTTTTTCTGACTCTGGTAATCCACGTAATATCATGGATTTCAGGACTCATCACTTGTTATTTTCGAACTTCCCTATAGAGAACTCCGGTGTAAGGCTCTCGGGTATAGGAAATAATGAATTAAATGTAATAGAAGTAACTCATGTTCAGTACAAGGTCGGTAAGCGGACGTTTGCCGATACCTTTATCGTTGTACAAAACATTGATAATTATACAGCTGTAATCATAGGATACCCGTCTATGGGCAATCAAAACATTATCTTAGCCCCATGCCAAACACGGCGTGTATATCAAAGGAAAATTCTATAAGTCTTCTAATACCTTAAAATCAGTTTTGGATAAAAAGGAGACGACAAATAAAACAATAACGTATGTTGAAGAATCAATCACTTGTCTCATGAATGAAGAAATAATATACGCGACCCAACAGAATTCTCGTTCACCCGTAATATCATCTTGCACGCAATCTATCGAGCCGAACGTAACTTCGAATATAATAGTGCGAGTAAAGAAAACTTTGCCGGGATCTGAAATATTAATCCTTTCTGACACTTTGAAAACTAACGGATTGTCCGTCACACGAGCTATTTATACAGTCGGCTCACCACAACAATGTAATATTGAAGTCTGTAATCATTTAAATACCACTTTAGTAATTCACAAAAATCAACATAGCTTGGATGTAGAAGTTTATAAACATCACATTCTTACCGTCGCTGAAATCAATCACGCCCTATCAGTTGCGGATGAATCCCTTTTGCAATCTATTAAAAATAAAATCAATAAAGACATTCAAGAAGAGGAAATTCAGCAGAAATTTTTTGGACTTTTAACTGAATATCATGATGTTTTTTCCACTAAGGATGGATCCTTAGGAAAAACAGATGTCATAGAACATCAAATAAGGTTAAAAGACAAGCTGAAAATTATCTATGTACCCTCGTACAGACTCCCTATGAAATTCCAGAATGAGATAAATGATGAAGTAGGTAAAATGCTAGAAGAAGGAGTCATTAGGAAATTGAACAGCCCTTATAATTTTCCATTAATAGTTGTACCGAAAAAAGATCGAACATGGCGTATCTGCATGGATTTCCGTCGCTTAAATGAGAAAAAGATCCCTGATCGATTCCCAGTGCCATGTACTAACGATATTTTATCTTTGCTAGGTCAGAACAAATATTTTACCAGTTTGGACTTACTTAAAGGTTTTCACCAGATATCATTAGAAGAAAATAGTATCCCATACACTGCCTTCAGCACAGCCAGGGGACATTATGAATTTTTACGGATGCCTTTTGGTTTACGTTGTGCTCCCATAACATTTACTAGAATGATTAACATAGTGTTTGGAAACTTGTTAGGGGACATAGTGCATGCCTATATGGACAACCTTGTAATCTTTTCTAATACCTTAGAAGAACATCTACGTAAACTGGAACTAGTGCTACAGAGACTAAGACAGCATAACTTAAGGGTAAAGATTAGTAAGTGTGAATTCTTCAAAACAGAATTAGTCTATTTAGGTTTTACGGTGTCTAGCCAAGGTCTTAAAGTAGTCCACAATAAGGTGTCGGCTATCCGTAACTTTCCGATACCTACTAATGTCAAGGGAATACAGCAATATCTGGGGTGTAGTGAATATTACAGGCGTTTTATACGCAATTATTCAATAATAGCCGCTCCCCTAACTGACCTTATGAAGAAGGGCGTAGATTTCATATGGTCTGAGCAGCATCAACAGGCGTTTAATACCTTGAAAGATGAACTGTGTAGTTCTCTTATCTTAAAATTTCCTGACTTCGGTAAGGAATTCTTCATTGTAACAGACGCCTCAGACCTAGGAGTAGGTGGGGTATTGCTTCAGCAATATGACAAACAGTTTTTCCCGAAATCTTTTTATTCATGTAAACTGAGACCTTCCGAAAATAAATATGCAGTAATAGACAAGGAAGGGCTAGCTATTGTTAATTCACTAGTGCATTTTAAGTTCATAATATACGGTTATCCCGTCAAGGTTCTTACTGATCATAAGCCCCTAACCGACTTCTTTAAAGGCTTTAGTCACAGCCCCAAACGAACTCGGTGGCATTTGATGTTCCAAGACTTTGGTGCGAGGATTGGGTATTTACCTGGGAAAGCAAATATCATTGCTGATGCATTATCACGCAACCCCGTGTCATCTTGTACGGAGCCATTGGCTGAATTAATAGATATATCAACATTCATGCCTATTGTTAAAACTTTGAAAGGAAATCCTAAGGAAAAGGAATTTGTAAAGTATACGCAGCAGAATCATATAATCAAAGATAATATTCTGTGTAGATCCGTGACAAGGAAAACCCGCAATACACCACAGGTGACTAACGACCAGGTAGTACTACCAATCTCACTTATACCCAATGTCCTAAATTGGTTGCATGCAAATCCATTGCATGGACACCCGGGGTTCTCCATAATGTCACAGAAAGCCAAATCATTGTTTTATTGGCATACGATGCTTACAGATATAAAAAAGCACATAGCTAATTGTCGCACTTGTCAGGAAAACAAAGGGCACACGAAAACACCTGTTGCCTAGGGGCTTATCCCGTGCCCAATAAACCCTTTGAAAGAATACATTTAGATTTATTAACATGATTTTATGAGTCAGACAGAGGAATTAAGCACCTCTTAGTAATCATAGATGCTTTGACTCGATATACAGAACTGATAGCGTTTAAAACTAAAACACCGATTGAATGCGCTAGGAAGTTTTACGAGTGCTACATTTGTAAACATGGAATTCCACACATGATAATCTTAGACTCGGGTGGAGAATTCAATAATCATTTCCTTAACTCATTGTGTGAATTGCTTAGCATAAAGAAAATCAATACCATGATCTATCACCCAGAGTTGAATGGGCTAGTGGAAAGAGCGAATAGGAAGGTTTTAAACATATTAAGAGTTCCACTAGGGGGATCAGACCCCAACTGGGATATTGCAATACCTGCAGTACTAAGTACTCTGAATCACTCATATCATGTATCTATTAAAATGTCGCCGCACGAGGCATTGTCTGGTACCCCAGCTAGAACGCCTTTCCATGTATTAACGCCTACAACTAATTTATCAAATCCTTTAAAGTAAGTTATAAATGCAAGCATAAGTCGATATGATATCCTTCGAAAGAATTTAGAAGAATCACAAATTATAATGAAAAGGAATCATGATGAAATAGCGAAGCCAACTAAAACATATACCGTGGGTGATAATGTATACATACAGGTAAATGTACGTAAAGGACTCAATTACAAACTGACACCTAAGTTTGAAGGCCCATTTAACATTTTGGAAACATTAATGGCCAATAGATTTAGAGTTCAAAATGTATCCCAACCCACTGATGAGAGAATTGTACCATTGGCTCACATAAGAAATTAAAATAAGAGAGTAGTAAGTGAGGGAAATTTTTGTATCTATGACACTTGTATAATATTTGTATGTAAAAAAAAAATTTTCTTCTTAATACAGGAGTAATTACATATATTTTTCTCATTGCAGGTTTCCAAAATGAAGTTTTTATTGTTAGGAGTGATATTGTTCTCTCAGACATTTTTTTCGTGTGAGAAGAGCCCTAAAACTAAAAATATAGATTTTAAATATGGCACTATAGTAGAGAGAACAGAAGACGTTTTTATTACAGCAAGCAATATAATTATAGAAGTAAATATGCAAGCTATTTTCCTCCCAGAGAATGACATCACTAGCTTAAAGAGCGACCTTTCAAGGTTTGCTGCTTCATTAAATGAAATGCATAAACGACATTTTCCTTTCAATACAGAGAGTTCGCTTGCACCAACACTAAGCGTAGCAGAAATGCTATCGTACGACTTGCAAAATAAGACTAACGAGGCAGAAGCTCTGGCTCATGACCTTCTGATGTGGACAGTGAGACACACTAACCTTGAAAGACGTAACCCGTTTATTTTTGCTGCACTAATCATATTTGGATCTGTTGCAAGTTTAGGCTTAGGAATTTCAAATCATCTTAAAATCAGTAATCAAAATAAGAAAATTGAGTTTTTAGAACATGAAAACGAACTAGTTTTATCAGAACTAAGGAATCAATCAACATCAATTAATCAAATAATGAGTTTGGTGAACGAACATTCTAGTAATATCAGTTAGATTAATGAAGTACAAAACTTGCTGGCAACGTTAACGTATTATAATTCAAAAATAGATCATATCCATACTAAAATTTCACATTTTATTGAGAAATCAAAAGACTATGTGGAAGCTATTACGTTAGCAACTAAAGGTGTTTTATCACCACATCTTTTGCCAATAAAAGACTTAACGTTAATTTTGGAGATCGGATGAAAGAAAATAGGTTATGTTCCTTTGTTAGACGCCCATAAGTTAGAACTTTATTATAGCTTAATTACAGTAAGTGTTGAAAATTACAGGATCATGATTACAGTTCCCTTTGATTCTTCCGATGCCTGGCAATCATACAAAATATCACCATTCCCAACATTAATGATGAATAACTCAAGTCCAGTAATATCCCCTGATAAGGAAACATACGGTCATTAGAGACTTAGATAAATTAACTCATTGTTCAGAAGCAATGAATAATAAAGTATGTACAGCTGATTCCTTTGAATTCCATCATATATCAATGGATTCATGCGACTTAGGTAGTGCTAAACGGTGCTCTCTCCCATACGTATGAAGATTGTCTGAAAAAACTTTATCCTTTTGACGATAATAAGTTCAAATTGCAGATTGAACAACGGCTCGTGGATACGATACGACAAGGCTGGCTTCAATGTATCATGCCCGGACAGATCCACGTCCCACTCCCAGGTCTTCGTTGCAGCTGATGGTTGCATCGGTACGTCCACGAATTACACGGTCCAAGGAATTAACACTATCATCAGGGAACGGACCTACTTCGCGAATTTCACATGGACCACTACAATCCCATCCTTACCTCTCCCATACAACGCACGAGTGACTAATCGGTTGATGAAATTAACCGAGATGGACCACCCGTCACCGACTTATGCAGGGGGGAATCTTCGTTTCTACGTGTTGCTGGCATCAATCAGCGTTTCGGTGATGATTTTTATCACCGTTAACATCTTTGTTTGGCGTAGGTTAAGGCAAAAACAGGTGGAGCTCCAGAGGAACGTTTTACCATGTCCAGACAACACTACAATTGCTTTGAAAGCATTTACATTTAGAGCCGTTTGAAATTGGCTATTTCACTTGACTCGGGGGGTAAAATTGTCTGGAACTGTCAAGTGTATGAAAAGCGGTCAGTACGCTAGTAATATGTAGTTGAAGAGACACCAGGACATTGCATTTTATAAACATTTTAAAAAAGTGTTTTCTGGGCACCTAATAAAATATTGTAGCCCTGTATGTTTAAAAAAAAAAAGTATCTTTTGGGCATCTAATAAAATATATAAGCCATATATATATATATATATATATATATATATATATATATATATATATATATATATATATATATATATATATGAAACCGTGGTGTGTGTCCGTACCAGGAATTTTTTTTTGTGTGCACATTAATAACAACTTTGATGAAATTATATCTTTACCAAGGTTACAAATATTCTTTATCAGTTACCGTATTATGATAATCTGTATTTTTGACAAAGGTAACAACTCTTCTTTAACAAGTTACCAATTCATTATTATTATTATTATTATTATTATTATTATTACTATCCAAGCTACAACACTAATTGGAAAAGCAAGATGCTATAAGCCTAGGGGCTCCAATAGGGAAAAATAGCCCAGTGAGGAAAGGAAATAAGGAAATAAACAACTGAAGAGAACAAATTAACAATAAATCATTCTAAAAAAAGTAATGTCAAAAGATATATGTCATATATAAACTATTAACAACGTCAAAAACAAATATGTCATATATAAACTATAAAAAGACATATGTCCGCCTGGTCAACAAAAAAACATTTGCTCCAACTTTGAACTTTTGAAGTTCTACTGATTCAACAACCCAATTAGGAAGATCATTCCACAACTTGGTAACAGCTGGAATAAAACTTCTAGAGTACTGCGTAGTATTGAGTCTTATGATGGAGAAGGCCTGGCTATTAGAATTAACTGCCTGCCTAGTATTACGAACAGGATAGAATTGTCCAGGGAGATCTGAATGTAAAGGATGGTCAGAGTTATGAAAAATCTTATGCAACATGCATAATGAACTAATTGAACGACGGTGCCAGAGATTAATATCTAGATCAGGAATAAGAAATTTAATAGACCGTAAGTTTCTGTCCAGCAAATTAAGATGAGAATCAGCAGCTGAAGACCAGACAGGAGAACAATACTCAAAACAAGGTAGAATAAAAGAATTAAAACACTTCTTCAGAATAGATTGATCACCGAATATCTTAAAAAACTTTCTCAATAAGCCAATTTTTTGTGCAACTGAAGAAGACACAGACCTTATATGTTTCTCAAAAGTAAATTTGCTGTCGAGAATCACACCTAAAATTTTGAAAGAGTCATACAAATTTAAAGAAACATTATCAATACTGAGATCCGGATGTTGAGGAGCCACCGTCCTTGACCTACTTACAATCATACTTTAAGTTTTGTTAGGATTCAACTTCATACCCCATAATTTGCACCATGCACTAATTTTAGCTAAATCTCTATTAAGGGATTCACCAACCCCAGATCTACATTCAGGGGATGGAATTGATGCAAAGAGAGTAGCATCATCTGCAAATGCAACAAGCTTATCTTCTAGGCCAAACCACATGTCATGTGTATATAGTATGAAAAGTAATGGGCCAAGAACACTACCCTGTGGAACACCGGATATCACATTCCTATACTCACTATGGTGCCCATTAACAACAACTCTTTGATATCTACTACTTAAAAAATCAATAATAATGCTAAGAAACGACCCACCCACTCCCAACTGTTTCAGTTTGAAAACAAGGGCCTCATGATTAACACGGTCAAAGGCAGCACTAAAATCAAGGCCAATCATACGAACTTCCCGACCACAATCAAGGGATTTCTGTACTGTATTGGAGATTGCAAGAAGGGCATCACATGCTCCAAGGCCTTTACGAAAACCAAATTGCAAACTAGGGAATAGATGATTACCTTCAGCAAACCTATTAAGACGTTTTGCCAGAAGACGTTCAAAAACTTTAGATAATATGGGAGTTATGGAAATTGGGCGGTAATCAGTGGGACTTGAGCTACCACAAACACATTTACATAGAGGAGTAACATTACCAATTCTCCAACAAGTGCTAAAAGCTCCTCTTCTTGCTAACTTGCGCAAAATAACAGATAACTTTGAAGCTAAGAAATCTTCTGTCTTTATAAAAAACAAAGGAAAAATACCATTTGGGTCTACACCTCCATAAGCATCAAGGTCCATCAACAGAGCTTTAATCTCACGAGATCGAAAAGCTAAACTAGTTAGTTTAGCCTCAGGAAAACAGGAATGAGGAAGTTCAAGTTTTTCATTACTCTGTTTACTGTCAAAAACATCAGCCAAAAGGGTTGCCTTTTCCTTTGGACAGTGAGTGACTGAGCCATCTGGTTTAAGTAAAGGAGGAACTGTTGCATCTACACCAAAGAGTACAGATTTAAGGGTAGACCACCATTTATGTTCCTGAGTTGTACCAGAGAGGGGTTCTTTTATGATTAAATTGTACTCCTTTTCAGTTGAGGCATAAACTCTCTTAGCAAAAGCTCGAAGCTGAGTATAGTTGTTCCAGGTCAAATCTGATCTGTTACCCTTCCAAAGGTGATAGGCCTCCTGCTTCTCCAAATAAGCACGTCTACAATCATCATTGAACCACGGTTTGTCCTTCATTCGGTACCTTAGCACACGAGAAGGGATACGCCTATCAATTATGTTGACTAGATTCTCATTCAAAGGGACAACAGGATCTACACAATTATATAATTGTGACCAATTCAAGCACAAAAGATCATGCAAAATCCCATTCCAGTCTGCTTGGGATTTCATATAAATTTTACAGGAATATGATATATCAGGGACAGGCTGCTCAGTCTTCACTAATAATGAAATCAAGGCATGATCAGAAGTCCCGACTGGAGAACCAACCTTGCTAGTTATAACGCCAGGGGAGTCAGTGTATACGAGGTCCAAGACCTGTGAGTAGCTTCATTTATGATTTGCTCACAGCCTGATTCAGAGGCAAAGTCTAAAACTCTTAAGCCATGGCGATCGGTAGGAGAGATAGAACTTAACTTTTAGGGTACCTCATAATCCTTTGCTAGCAATATGCCATATATATATCTGTATTTTCCATGCATTTTTCTTTATTTTTGACTATGTCCGTTAGGTATGTATTCTTTTAACATATACCTTTTTGGGCTCAAGCCATGACGTCCTAATGGAAGGTTCCTTTAGTAGCTTATGAAGGGTATATATGACTATAGTGATATTACCACTGAATCAAACCAAAGGTTTCACAGAATTCTAACTTCTGGCGCGAGTACCTTTAAGATTACTCTCAAGGGTATCGTATATCATCAGGGGACGTATTCTTGACACGCCACATGGCAATCTGCACCCCGAATAGCCTTTACGCCTCGAGGGGAATACGTGGCAGAATAGAAGGGTAACCGCAACAAAGATTACCCTGGTTCCCCTACTACATTCGTATCACAACTGCGCCAACTCCTTCTGGCGGTCATTCCTTTATCAGTAGCGACTCGCTACGGTGGTGTTCCCTGACGATCTGACATTTTCGATCGATTTCTGGGAATCTTTATGCTTCTACGGCTTCTTTCTCCATCCAGAAAGTTGAGTATTGATTCTTTACAATATGTAATTTAATTCCAGCCTCACAATGAATTTGTGTATTTATTGTGTGCGGATCTTCGCCGATCGCTGGTGTCGCCATGGCGCTGTCGTTCTTTATTCATGTGCTATTTAGTTAGCAGAACGACATTCCGATGTAAATAGCTTAATCATTATTATGAAAGCTATTTAGGCATTATATATTGTAAAGATATCTATAAGCATATTTTTCCCTTTTCCGTGGCGATCGTATATGTCAGAGTTTTGGTGATTTAGGTAAACGAAATCTCATCTTGTCTGCGTAACATAACCTAGACAACATATACTTTCGTCATTTCCCCGGTTACCCTTGTGTATTGGTTATCATTCCTGGAGATCGATATCTCCTGGAATCATATTGACCATTATTAATCTCACTAGAGATTTATAGGTAATCTCTCTTCCCTCTGAGAGTAGCCTTAGGCTACAACTCTCTGCGTCGGCCTTGAATTTCGAATTCAGGCATGACTAGCCTAGAGTTTTCTGTCTCGTCCCTTAACGGCCGTCGGCAAGTTTTGGGATTCGATCAGAACCTTAGAGTATTTAGTCTTTGTCGGCAGTCGGTCGGCGGGGTGATTGGATTCCCCTGCTGGCAGAACTACCGGCATAGGAGGCTAGCCCTCCCTAGACTACACCTGAAGTGGTCGAATGTTGCCGCCACCTTCTCCCTGTTGTCTAGTAGACTAATCCTATGCTCGCCGACCCTAGGCTATAGAGTCGTATACTCTTGTGGCCTAGGATGGCGCCGGCATTGGAACTCTGTTTCTCCCTTGTTGAGAGGAACGGCATGAGCTGCCGTCCCCTTAACTGTATGAGCACCTCCTAAGCTGGAGAATAAATGATTCTCCTGCCGCTTGTGGTCGTGCCGGTACTGAAACAGAGTTTCTTCAAGGTGTGTAGATCCGGCAACATTGCCGGTCCCTCCTATACCTCATATAGGACCCTTTCCCCTCCCCTCTCTGTTCTTTTACGATGGCCGAGCCATTGTCTTTCCTCTGCTGGAGTCCTGCAACCTTACCATTGCCGGTGGGTTGCTGGAGCCACCCAGATCCCCCCCCCTCCTCAGCTGTCGGCGACTGCCGACTGGCGGCGGCCATGACGGCTGTCGGCGACTGCCGGCTTCCAGCGGCTGTGGATGGGAGGTCCCTTTTGTCACCAAGGTTCTCCAGTTCTCCCTTGAACTGCTAGCCACAGTTTCTGTTGTCGGCGTATTGTTCTGGCCGGCAGTAGACCGGCACAGATAGATACTGACTCAGTAGGTAGCATGCCGACTGTACTCGTGCTGCCGGAGGCTGGCTTACAGTAGTAAGCCGGCAATAGTACTGTGGCTAAATGGAAGTGAACCTTCCTTTCGGAGAAAGGCAGTAAAATTAGACTTTTACATCTTTTATTACTGTATACATATACAGTAATAGATAGCCTTCACTCCATGCTTTCTCTCTCTCTCTCTCTCTCTTTTCTAGCATGCTAAATGCTCCGGCAATAGCTAGCTAGTCCGGCAACATGCCGGCTGAACTACAGTATATGTCTATACAGGTAATCAGTATAATTGCAGTATAGTATATACGGCAAATGAATAACTATCGTATATATTATACTAGTAGTTATTTCCTATATATCTTGGGTATCCATCCCCAGATATTTGCTGAACCCAATTCTATATTGATGGAATAATATTTCATCAATATTCTGATTTGAAATCAGTTTCCATTTACCCTGCAATATTGAATTTCGTAAAGGGCTGGTGGTGTGACACCTCTAACCCCTAAAGGGGAGAGCCCTTATCCCTGAGTTTCCCTGATCAGGAAACTCCCTGATTTAATATTGTAAGGGAGGTCTCAGCAGATAGATTGGTTGGGATGCATAAGTATATGTCTTTTATTTTCTGCCGGCTGAACTACGGTATAGGTCTATACAGGTAGTCAGTATTTTTGCGATATAGTAAATACGGCAGATGAATAACTAACGTATAGATTATACTAGTAGTTATTTCCAATATATTGGGTGTCCCTGTCTAGATATTTGCTGAACCCAATTCTATATTGATAGAGTAATATTTCATCAATATTCTGATTTGACATCAGTTTCTATTTACCCTGCAATATTAAATTTCGTAAAGGGCCGGTGGTGTGACGCCTCTAGCCCCAAAAGGGGAGAGCCCTTATCCTTGAGTTTCCCTGTTCAGGAAACTTCCTGATTTAATATTGTAAGGGAGGTTACAGCGATTAGATGGGTTGGGATACACAAATATATGTCTTTTAATTTCTAATCAACATATCTTGAATGCGAGCTTCTGCTGTTACCGCTCCTATTTCGAAAGAATGACATTCCTTCGATACTCTGATTGTGTATCAATCCTCCTTACATCACATGCAGGTTCACCCCCACAGCAATATTATTTCCAAAATCCCCAACTTACAAGATGGCAGTCTAGAGCTATCGAACTGTGGTTGGTTTCGTTTCGAAAGTTATCTCATAAATGCGGTTCAGTTGCGAACTAGTTAAAATGCGAAAACTCTACGGGAATTGAACTGAAAGTTTCAATTTCTCATTACTAAAACTGCTGATTTAGTGTCCCTTTTAAAGGTTTTTAAGGTCTAACCCCCCCCCAACCCTGCCTCTCAAGATAAAGTTGCAGACACTAACGGCATTGGTGAGTCTGAGCGGGACTCGAAACTCCGACTGACAAACAACGGGCAGAGACTCCACAATCAAGCCACACCTTGTAGTGAAATCAACAACAGCAGTCATTGTTTCACTGTCACATCTGACTCCGCTGCCAAGAGCCGGCAGTGTGTACCCTTGGTCACCACCCAGTCAATAGCTGAGTTGGTATAACTTCAATCGACAGTCCGCCGATTACCGGCGGTCTGCCGACAGCCCGAGGAGTCGCCTTTGGTTCAGATATCCGCTGACTATGCGTATAGTTTTCACCACTACCCAGTCACATTGAATACTGTCTAGGATGGTGTGACGTCTGTCAGCGACCCGCTGAAAGCCGACAAGTCACCGATATGTCGAAGACCTGCTAGCCATATCGGTACTGAAGTACTGTGCCAGTTAACTTACCCCCAAGCACTAGCCTTGACGGTAACATGCCAGTTGTATAGGGGTATACAATACCCTGTACACCTGCAGTTTAGGACCATATCGCAGACAGAAATCTTTGGTACATAACCATACAATAGAATGGTTTTCCAGTACGTTGTGCTTCTAAGCACAACCCTTTGCTGAGACCTACCTGATCTGGGGGATCCACTTCCCGCCCCCCCCTTTTTCCTTACGCTGATTCTTCATCAGCCTCTTGATTCTCATTATTAATTCCCCGGATGTAGGGCGCTACTCTATCCTTATGGCCTAGAATCTTCTATCGGCCCCTTCTTGAAAGGGGATGCCCTAGAATCAATAATTAGGAAGACCGCAGCAGTTGGCTGGAAGGATTTACACGTCTGTGTCTCTCCTCCTTTCCAGTGTACCTATCCTAAGCTTTATACAATAGAAAGGAATCTTCTATTACAGTGAAACACTGAAAAGCTGATATAGGCAAACAGTCAGGTATGGCCTGAAAGGAGAACGGAAGGGTTTCTTAGTTCTCCTTACTTAGGATGTTAAACAGCATCCCACAGTTACAATGACCGTTGTTCCACAGACGGTCAGATATATACACCTTTGGATCATGCGAAGCAAACATACGCTTCTGGTAGGAGGGAAGTTCCTCCTGGATCGCCGGACCTTCGATCCCTGGAGTCCAAGGTCTGACCAAGATGAGACTAGAATGGAAATGGACATACCTCCACCATCCTTTCCTCAACTCTTCTTATATTCAAATCCCCCATAGAAGAGTATACCTTAGAGCTCTAGAGCATACTAGCGGTGAGGAAAGTAGAGTCCATCGATTTCCAATGAAAGCGGTTTAGTGTTCACATGAAAGACTCAAGAAAACTCTGAGTCATTCTGGAATTGGCGCCACTCAACAAGTTCCAATAGAACAGCAAGTTCAGAATGTTAATCCTGCTGAACATTAGGACCCTATTCAGTAAGGGGTGTTGACAATCTAGCCAGCCCTGGAAGATGTCTATCAGAAACTTCCAGTCAGTCACCCCCTCCCCTCCTACCCAGGATCCAAGTTACAGAAGATAACATATATCCTGGACGAGATTCTTGTCGGACTAGTTTCAGTCCTAGGATCTTTACGGAATTAGCAGACACAGTCAAGCGAAACCAAGCCTAGAAAGAGTTCAGGTAACGATGGCCCTGGACGACAGGCTGGGGTGGGCAGCACCCGAAATGACTGTCTATGAGCATCCATGGAGATGATCCAGCCCCAGAACATCGAGGATGCAAATAACTTCAAGAAATCTCGATTCTCTCCAGCTCAGGGGCTTCAATGTTTTAAAAAATCATTGAAACCTGTAGTCACCCTACCTCCCCTTTTCCCCTAGGGATGTTAAAGGAGATCGCAAGGTCTGTCAAGAGACTATTGTAATCAGTCAGGATTCCATGACGCTAAAAGGGAGGAGTTTCGAACTCTCTCCAGTTCACAATGATGACAGACCCAGTGCTACGTGCACAACTATAAGATGCGCTAAGAGGCTGGAGAAGATACGCATCAAACGCTCGAAGAGATCTAATAGGACCAATGATGGTCATTCCCTCTTCGCTTACCCTACAATGACCAAAGGCCACGGACCCGTAGGCCATTTTAGCCCTGTAATGGGTGGATAAACTCTCTCCACACAGATCGGACCTCCTCGGGTTGATCTGGGGCATCGAAGCGATAACGAGGCGTCGAAACTGTCGAGGATAAGGGACGTCTCATTTCATTAGGGAATGCTAGCCATCCCTTCCTTAAGGGAATGGCGCCTATCAGCAGCTCGTTTATATATGATCCGCAAGGTGACAGCGGATGCTCTTCTCGGGTTCAACCCAATAGAGTTGGAATGGTACATGGACGCAGACCCATTCCCTCCCAGAAGGGAACAAGTCCCCGAGCTGCCGATCGTTCTCTTCATCACGAGCGTTATCAAGATACTATCTCGTTATTTAGTCCCATACGAGGACCCTCTAATGGAGGTAACAGACATAATGTCTCTACATTAGAAGTGATGGACTTAGAATTCGTGTTCAGCCCATCAAATTTCCTCCGGAAGGCCCTCTACATGCTGAGACCCTTCCAAGGAAGAGGGGCTCTGTTGGCTCCCAGAAAGCCCAAGAACATCCCGTTCCCTGTAATGAAGGAACTGAGGCTGAGGCTAGTCCTAGTTATGCACCTAGGATTATCCAGGAGGTTCAGAAGTTTTCTGACTTCGATTTATCACAGTACACCTGATCCCTTCATTTTATGAATTCTTTGCCCTTAACGATTAGGAAAAAGATTGGGATCTTAAAGGCAAAATAGAATTCCTAGAAGAATACAAGTCTAGTCAACGAGAAGACAATACGAGTCTTCTTGGGAAAAGTAAATTGTTTTGTAAAGCAAAAGGGCCCGAAAACAATTTCATGATCTTCTGCCTGTTTTTCTCTGTCCACCTCTATATTCAGGGTCTGGCGGCCGACAGCAAGTTGGCCTTTGAGGAAGGAGGCAGTGTATCCTTGGATACTATGAGAACGCTAGTTCTTCGGCCTTGTCTCCATATAAACCCTTGAGTAAGCACCAAGGGTATGGCCGACTTTGCGAGAGAGGTCACTTGATGGGATCTTTGGATCCATGGACCATTATCTCTGTGCAAGACAGCCCCGACTAGACCTCTTCTATATGCCCTTTAAATGGATCTAACGATTGAAATCTTTAATAAATTTCCGATAACATGTGCAGGCTTAGGCCCGCAACGCCACTAAAGCCCATCTCATGGTCTTTGGACAAGGTCCTACATTATGCCTCACCTGTGAACAATGAGAATTGTTCCCTCAAGCATCTAATCTAAAAGGTTATTTTTTCGGTTCGCTATAGCCTCTGGGACTAAAGTTAGTGAAATAGTGGCCCTATCCGGAGATGAGGGCCACATTAAGTGGGAGAACTGCATCTCTTTCTGATCTAACCTTTCTCATTAAAGACGTAACACCTACTAAGAGGTGGGGCTCCTGGAGAATCTGCCATCTGAAGGAAGATGTCTCTCTAGGTCTGCTAGAGCATCTAAGGTCTATCTTCATAGAACTTCAGACTTCAGGAGGAACAGCTCTTTACAGGAGAAAACTTTGGATCAAACTATCCCTACAACTGAGGGCGAAGCTCACCTACCTTTTTCGCGGAGCAGATCCTGACAGATAAAAGATCCGAGGAAAGTTGCTTCATCACTGAACCTTTCAGTGTGTGGACTTCAGCCTCTTCGTTCACCTACTGATCGGAGGTTGTCCAATGCGTCTTACAGACACTATACTAAGCAAATCTATGGATTGAAGCATTATGTGGTGGCGGCAGGTGCTATTTGGACCCTGTCGTCTAGCTCTGCGATGAACAGTAAATTGATTGGGACTATCAATTAAAAGGAGAAGGGGTCAGCAATTTTCGTGTGACCTCCCTTTGAATAAGTGTTGCTAAGGTAACACTAAATCTGTTCAGAATCTCAGGTGTGAAATTATACGGATACCACTAGTGCCGTGTGTACATAGTACACAGTGTTGTTAGACTATTTCATGTACAGAAATTATAAAGAAAAGTCTTGTTAAAAGAGCTTTTCTTCAGTTTGAGAGTGGCACTCATCATTTTCCCCTCTCAAAAGGGGAACATTAATTTCTGTGTATGTCTCTCGTATAATTTCCTTATCATGCTACATTCATTTAGCATGTAGTAATTTATTAGGAATAAATGTCTATTAAAATGCAGTTGCATCCTAATTCGCCCAACAATTGCATGTTTTAAAATACCAGAGTTCCTTAACTTACTCATGTAAGTATTTCTCATATCATTGTACTGTATGCTTACAATCAATGGATGAGGACACTGATATTGGTTCTGCAATATATACAATCCTTGAGACCGTTTGTATTCTCAGTGTATACTTATGTTTGTTCATACAATATATGCTACCTTGAGGCCCTTTTCTAACGTCTAAAAAGGACTCTTCCCTACAGGGGGCAGGAAGCACTGACATTGTTATGCTTAGTGATGATGACGGATAACGGTAACGTCATTTGTCTCAATTGGCCCTTTTGGCCGTAGAAATATTGTCCCAAGGTTAAGGCACTAACACAAAACCACAGATACATTAATTCTCTGGTATGCTTCCATTAGGACGTCATGGCTTGAGCCCAAAAAACGGATTTTGAGCGAAGCGAAAAATCTATTTTTGAGTGAGATGGCCATGACGTCCTAATGGACCCACCCTTCTTTTCTATGAAAAGATCTTTACGGTCCCCCCCCCCCCACTGATCTACTGTATCTGTAGCACCTTGATCAACGCTACAAGGAATGACTGCCAGAGAGAGTTGGCGCGGTTGTGATACGATTGTAGTAGGGGAACCAGGGTAATCTTTGTTGTGGTTACCCTTCTATTCTGCCACGTATTCCCCCACGAGGCGTAAAGGCTATTCGGGGTGCAGATTGCCATGTGGCATGTCAAGAATACCTCCCCTGATGATATACGATACCCTTGAGAGTAATCTTAAAGGTACTCGCGCCAGAAGTTAGAATTCTGTGAAACCTTTGGTTTGATTCAGTGGGAATATCAATGTAGTCATATATACCCTTCGGAAGCTACTAAAGGAACCTTCCATTAGGACGTCATGGCCATCTCACCCAAAAATAGATTTTTCGCTTCGCTCAAAATCCGTTTTTTGCATATTCATCCTTAATCACTTGTATATGATATGACTAAAATATATATCCAGTCACACTCCTCGGAAACATATTTTTAACGTAATTTTAAGTTCAAATACTTGAAGGTAGCTGTCCGAGCTAATGTAATGATAATACATTGATAAACCCATGCCCCAAGGGATCATAGGAGAGTTGGAGTGTGAACGACAGCCATAACAGGATGCGAAAGTAAGACCAAGCTAAATCATTGTATAGGTAACATTTATTTATGTATTGTCAACATGTCACAAGCATCCCGTGAGAAACAGTTGACCTTATGATCTCTACACCGGAACCAGATGGCTTCCGATTATAATCCAATGTGATCATATTTGTAATAAATGCTGAGATAACTAATGTCACGTTATCAACGCAAACCTATGTTAAGGGGGCCGTCTGCCATGGGGTTTTGACATGACAACTTTCAGAAATCGAAAATGGTTTTATTGCTTCTATGTATGCACAAACATATCGTACATGCTCCCCAGAAGTTTCAGCCAATTATTTTTACAAATAACGAAGATATAGCGGTCTTTAACCCTGGACAGGTATGATGGGTCGTACGCGACCCCTACAGCATGTTCAAAACCTGTTTTTTCCCCATAAATCATCAGCTGTCTCGAATATGGAAGTGATCGACCTGCAAGGGGTGACTAGTCTACATGCCATTGTCTGCTTTAGGACTGATTTTCGTCTAACTTCCCTCCTTCCCCGTTTTTTTACCCCCCCCCAGGGGTCGACCTCGACCCTGAAATACCTTTATAGGGGTAAGTGATCAAACAGTAAAGTTATTACATAATTATAAATTGTCGAACAGTGTTGATACTTGTTTGGTTCTTTATAGTTGGAAAGTGTGGGTGGATGGTGTGTCTACCACTTGCATGACATTTGTTTTGGCTTAGATGCCATATATTGCCATGAGGTCCATTTTCCCTCAAATGCTAATTTCTTTCTTTTTTTTTAATTTTTGCAAATTTCTGATTTTTTCTATTTATTTTGAATTTATCTTCAATAATGGCCAGCAGGCAGTATTTCCTCGGCATGGATGTCATCAACACACTTCTAATGGAGTTAAAAAGAGATGTTGATGATAATATGGAGCTTGCAACCTCATGTGTTTGGTATTTATTTCTCTGATAATTTCTCCTTCATATTTGTCAATATTTTTCTCATGTGTATTAGGTACTTGAAATTGATTTATATAGTGTTTTATTATTATTATTATTATTATTATTATTATTATTATTATTATTATTATTATTATAGTTTATGTATATATAATAATTTGATATTATTTTACTTTTTATTGGTCAGCAGTTTCTTATTTTGATTTAATTTTACTTTGATTGGCTACCGATTTGCTATTTGATATCCTTTTACTTTTATTAGTTACTAATTCTATTTTCTCTTGCTGTAAGTATGGTATCAATTTTGTGTTGGTCACATCAAGCTTCCTGAAAGGACTCACTGTCATAGCTGCCCACCTAAGACTGACCACATGACAAACACCACTTGTTTGAGGAGCAGGAAGCCTGTTTGTCTATAGCTTCAAACTGTCTTGTATCTGAACTGTACCTGATAGTTATAGCTAGGTTAAATCATGAAACTTTCTTTTTTTACTACTTGTTTGTGTAAATACGGAAATTTTAATCTTTACAAAATAGATATCACCCATTTTTTATCTAAAATTTATTTCAAAGAATTTAAATTTTATATGATAAAAATAATTGTCAAACATCCAGAAAGCCATCATATCAGTTTGATTACAATCCACTAATAATTACATAAATAAATAACACCTTGAAATTTACATACCCATTCTTCATTTCAAGTGGTAGATTGGACTGTAAGAGTTGTTGCGGTCTGCGGCCATTTTGTTGACATACCCGAAAGGTAAGTTGGCATATCTCTATATATTCTTGTTCTGTATAGAATTCGTGATATTTTGGTATATTTTAATGCATAAATATCATATTTTATAGGAGATAAAATGATTTTCATAAGAAATTTAAATTGTGAAACTAGGCAGTCAAAAAATGACCTTTAGATTTCGCCCCTGATATAACAGTAAATTACATCTTAGTGCACATTTTATTATGTATTTCTGTTCTATGATAATATGAGTTTATTCTATAAAGAAATTAGCCTCTTCCTATTTCATTTGGGTACCCAAAAAAATTCATGAAATTTGGACAAATATTTTTGGCCAAAAAAAAGTTACCCTTTTTTTCTCATTTCAGATCTTGACTTCTATGGGTCCAACTCATTTCCAGCAATTACACGCTGTTGCTTTGCCATCTAAGAAGGTGTCCCTAAAGGGATTTATGTGTATATGTATATTTCTATTTTATGTGAATATTTACGTTGTCTTTTTTTTTTGTATACTTAAATTTTTAATATATTTCCAATAAATAGTTATTTTGTAGATGGGTATCATTTATATTTTCAGTAGTTTTTAGCATTCTTTGAAGTATTTTTAGCAAGTCAAACAATAGAGATTGATGCATAACTAGATTTTTCCTGAATTTTTTTTGGAGTCGGGGTCGCGCGCGACCGAGTATACCCTCAAAGGGGTGTCCGAGTAGCGTATCTATCCAGGGTTAAATGATGATGTCATCCTTACTGTATCGTCTGCATGACTGAGTTTGACAAAATCATCTTTGTGTGTTATTTTTGCATATCTATAGCGATTTTTCTCTTATGTTTCGATCTATCGTACGTCTGGCAGAAATGGGAGGCATTGGTAGAGCGTAGTTGAACAAAATCTACTCCTAAGAGAACAGAAGCCAAAGTTTCCAAACACTTACAGAAGTTATAATGCATGCGTTTGTTTACTTGAAATTCGTATGTAGATTGTTTTTACAACGTCCTCGGGAACTTTATAGCAAGGCCAATATTACCTAAGGTCATAAAAAGAACAAATGGTTAATCATTTTTTAAATAATGAGGATATAGCGGTCTTTAAATGATGACGTCATCCTTACTGCGTCGTCTACCTGACTGACTTTGACAGAATCGTAGTTTTTTTTTCTCTCTCTCTCTCTCTCTCTCTCTCTCTCTCTCTCTCTCTCTCTCTCTCTCTTTCTCGAATGATCTAAAACTGCCATTTATACAAATACTATAATTCTCTTTCTCTCTCTCTTTCTCTCGAAGTTCGTATGTAGATTGTGCTTTCATAACATCCTCGGGAACTTTATAGCAATGCCAATGTTACCTAAGGTCATAAAAAGAACAAATAGTCTATCATTTTTCCAAACAATGATGATATAGCAGTCTTTAAATTATGACGTCATCCTTACTGTCGTCTTCATGACTGAGTTTGACAGAATCGTAGTTATGTTTATTTTTGCATCTCTCTCTCTCTCTCTCTCTCTCTCTCTCTCTCTCTCTCTCTCTCGAATTATTTAAAACTTCCATTTATACAAATTCTATAATACCAATGTTCAACTCTCTTAGAACCAAATAATGGTTTCTCTCTCTCTCTCTCTCTCTCTCTCTCTCTCTCTCTCTCTCTCTCTCTCTCTCTCTCTCTCTCTCTCTCTCAATTTGAACTGCCATCTACAGTATATCAACCAAAACGCTATCACTCCAAAATTATATTCATGATCTCTCTCTCTCTCTCTCTCTCTCTCTCTCTCTCTCTCTCTCTCTCTCTTACTCTTATGTTTGGATATATCGTACTTCTGGCAGAAATGAAAGGCATTGTAGAGGGCAGGTAAATGAAAACTACCAGCTATGATAACATCAGCAAAGTTTCCAAAGACATATGGAAATTATAATGCATGTGTTTATTTACTTGAAGTTCGTATGTAGATTGTGCTTTCACAACGTCCTCTGGAACTTTATAGCAATGTCAATGTTACATAAGGTGATAGAAAGAACAAAAAGTAAGTGGAGAACAAGAAAAAAGAACCAAGAAAGAGTGAAACATGAATAAGAGTACAGAGCTGAAACCTGCTAACTAAAGCACTGGCAACAAGGAGAGATCGCTGGCTAGGAATAGTAAACTGAGGGTTCAAATACCTCGTTTAGGGTGCATTTATGTAAGAATAAACAATAAAAGTTATCATAATATTATCTTGATTTCTTTAAGAAAAGAAGCGAAAATGTGTTGCAAATCTTTGGGAACTCATAACTCAAAAACATACTTATTCACACTTAGGTACATTTCTCACTTATTTCTTGTTTGATATCAGAGGGAAAGATATCATTGAAAAGAAGAATAAAAATCCCACAATTCTGTCAGACAAATTTTGATTTTCTTTCTATATTTTTTTTTCATGATTATTTTCCGTCTAGACGAGGAAAAAAAAATAAAAATTCATTAAAAAAAACAGAAAGGAAAATCAAAATTCTGTCTGGCAGAATTGTTCGGTTGATAGAGTAGTTTTTATGGTATAAGTTTCAATACAATTGGTATTATAGTATTGGGGAAAAATGTACCCATATTTTTTTTTAAATAATGATTTTTGCTAATAAATCCAAAAGTTTTGGATCAAATTACTTGAAATTTTTATATGATGAAGGTATTATATATGTCTAAAACATATATAGAAATGGTGTAATTTGGATCATTAGAAAAAAAAAATAGCGGACATGGCAGACGGTCCCCTAAACCAGTTCAACTTATCTTTTCATACGGAATGATCTTCCAACCAAACCATCCATACTCTAGTGATGGAGTTAACAATAAATTTGTTTAAAGTTAATTTAACTTTGACTTATTTCAAGAAGTAACCTACAAGTCTAAATAATTCTATATCACATTGAAGAGATATGAGACAGAACAACGAATGTGTGCGTATAACATTCTCACACCAACAATTTCACGGCTCTTCCTCTGAAATGTCCTTACACAACATATAGAATAAAAGTCTAATTCTACGAATCATTAGTATTATTGGGTAAATGTTTTTGGTATGGCTGCTTTGTCCATTTGTATAGCTACAGAGGTGATCAATGCAATCGAGTTGTAAGGAATTAAGGGGGATATGGACTAGTACAGGGGAACCAAATTAACCTGACCTATATTTACATCATTGGTTACCAGGCCCAGAAATATTTGGTAAATAAAAATGCCTAAACAGTCATATCTATGAAGAGTAATAAGTTTTGTAAACTATATTATTTTACTTCTAATTCATTAAACAGTGTTAATCTTTTTCTTGTTACTTGGGTATGCATAAGCATTCAGATCCAAATAATTTTACTTTTTGATATAGCCTAAAGCCTTTGTCAAAGATCTCAATAATGACAAGTTTAATAGCAAAAATTGTAATCATGTGTTATAACTCAATACTATTTTTGCAAGATATTTTGTCAAAGTTGTACGTCTGGCAAGCAGCTATGCGCTAGTCCTTCTGTGCCGCTGAGAGCACCTTACTGCTTAGTCACACTGTCAATGTGTTCTATGAGACTCTGTGAAATGGTTAGTGAAAAGTTTACTCCTGGATTTCTTGTGATTTTACCGCTAGATATGTGTGATCAAGTGCTTCTTGTGATGTGAAATGGCTTTTAGGAAAAAATCCACTGATGTGGAAATGGGCCAGATAATAGCCCTTTACAAAGAAAATATTCCAACTGTCGAAATTGCAGCTGCTGTGAGAAAAAATCTACGAACAGTGGCAAGGCAGATCAGCCTGTTTAAGGCTGAAGGAGAAGCCGCCATTCCTGCAGTGCGTCCAATGAAAGGAATGAAGAGGATTTTAAGTGATAAGGATGAAAAGTATGTGAAACGAATTATTGAGAAGAACTCCAGACTCAATGGTAAACAATTAAAGCAAGAATTCATAATTTTCAACCTTATTTCTCAAAACCCTCCTCCTTCCTGGCTTTGGATGCACAGCAAGAATAACAGCTTCTCTCTCAGCCTTGAATCAGCCTCGACACTATTTGCCGATTTTTCCGACAGCAGTTGCAATTTTGGCAGTTGGAATGTTTTGTTTGTAAAGGGCTATTATCTGGCCCCTTTCCACATCAGTGGAATACTTTCTAAAAGCCATTTCATGTCACAACACGCATTTCAGCACACGTAGGTGGCGGTAAAATCATGAGAAATCCGGAAGCAAACTTTTCATTAAATTCCTCATACAGTTTCATACAACACTGAGGTGCTCTCAGCCGCAGGTTTGCCAGGTTTTCTAAGTGAGAAAAGGCCAAATTCTAATCAGCTGTAGCTTTAAAAGGCCAACCCATTAGTAAATCTTAGCCAAAAATATAACATTTAAGGCCAAAGTTTTTCTTTATGATATTGCTAACAGATAACCATTTAAAAAGGGATAAAATTTGAAGTATTTGGCCTAAAAAAGGCCAACCAAGCAACCCTGCTCAACGGCATGAAACGATTTGCGTATAGCTGCCTGGTAGACGTACGAGGCTGACAAAACCTCTGACAAAAACAGTACCCGAGAAATAACGCATGATTACAATTTTCGCTATTAAACATCTCATTGTCAAGATCTTTGACAAGGGTTGTACATTACCTTTCTTGAAAGCTGTGAGTAAGTTTCAGAAAGTAATTATATAGTTTATGTTTAGGATTGATCCTAACAGGATCCCAAGTTTCCTTACAAGGTTCAATTATTTCAGTTTCCCATCCTTTGTTGTAGCACATTTGAAAGAGTTACTTGTACCTGAAATATAGTAAAAAGAGTTCAACCCTATCAAATTATCGAAAAATACCATATTAATTTGGAAGTACAAGTCACAAGTGCTGATGCACCTTCCGGTTATTGGAATTCTGTTTATGAAACAAACAATATTAGGCAGCCTGAGTAGAAAGTAACTAGGATGATGAACTTGTATGAAAATATGAGTCACGTCTCAAGATTCACTTCCCAGATTTTTTGTTCCGTTTCGTAAAAACGAAAATGCATTCAGAATGTTTAACGAAATTAATGATGGAAAATAGTATATCATTATTATTATTATTACTTGGTAAACTAGAACATTAGTTGTAAAAGCAGGATGCTATAAGCATAAGGGCTCCAAAAGGGACAAATAGCCTAGTGATGGAAGGAAATAAGGAAACAAACTACAAGAGAAGTAATAAATAATTAGAATATCACACTCTAAGAACAGTAGCAACATAAATAAATAAATTATAACAAGAGTTTTATGTCAATTTGTTGACATAAAAACATTTGCTACAAATTTGAACTCGGGAAGTTACACTGATTCAACTACAAGTCAGAACTGTGGTGGACTTCAAAGTTCTTTTACTTCTGTGTTGGAGACAAGTGAGTACAATTACCGGTAGTTTATATCTCCGTAATTAATGGCATTAAAGTTACCACAAAGGATTATCACTGGTTGGGTCTTTTTAAGGAACTTCTGGAGATAGAATAGGGTTTCTACTCAAAGCACTATGTTTGCAAGAAAGACCAACGTAAATATCATCTCAACCAATAAAGACATTAGAGGAGAGTAATTATATTAAGTTTTTTTTTTTTTTTCACGAGGTCACAGGTGATTATTTTAATAGCAAAGGCAGCTCAACCAATTTTTTCTATTCTCTACTGACTTTTATAATAGATAAGGCAACTCTCATCACTTTTATGATTTTCTACCTACACCAGTACCATCAAATAATATTCTAGAGATAATGGTCTATAAGATCAAGAAGTGTAAGAGCAGAAAGAAACCTTAAGAGGATGGATATGCTTCAGAAGATTTAGCCAAAATTCTTTGGGAATTTTAAGACAAAGGAGATTAATTAATGGACAAGGTAGCAGAGAAGACTTTCCAAGTTTTCTATTTAATAAGAATAGATGTAAATTTAGATATGGTAAGAGCAACAGATTAAGAATTAAATTTATTTAAAATCTGCTGTCTAATTACCATTTCACCACCACTGAGTTAGCGTGTCAGTTAGCAAGGTGATCTAAAGGTTCTATAGGTAAGATTCGTCAAAATAAACAGGATTCTAATGATAAAATTTATTATTTTGGTATTGTACATAACTCTAGGTCCCATCAAGTCCCTTCCACTTTAAAGTTCTGTGTATAGTTATATATGTATAGTTATATATGTGTGTCAACTTTGATATTATGAAGATGAAGAGCCGAGTATATTCACTGGCAAACCAAGCATTGAAGTTTTCTTGAATTCACTACTGGCAGTAAGTGTTAAACATCAAAAGTCTGTGCTTTGTAGATGAAAGCAATGTGACCTAGAGTTAAGTATCAGAAGAATAAAATATTAAAATTCTCACTTTTCTAATAGATCTCTTTGGGCAGAGACCATAATCAAGGCTTTTTTTTTAAGGTACATCCTCCTTACTTCTGACTGGACACAGTTATATCAATATAAGAGCATATTCTTAAACTAAATATATCTCACTCCATACAAGATCACTGTATTGGAAAATTCTTGCACAGTAAAGATCTCATCCATAACAAGAACTTAATGGATGAAAGTTCAGAATCACAGCATTTATGTTCTTGTACAGTGTATAATTAAAATCAAAATGAAAAGAAGAAAACACTCTGAGCATTTTTATTCAAGTAAAGCTTACCTTGAATAGAATTCTATCTGTGTATGATGGGACCCGCTGCTTGGAAGATGTGTCATAGTGATCAGTACCAGGATCATATTTAAAGGTAGGCGCAAAAGTAATTAGTCCTTCTTCAAATTCTCCAAATGCTTCACCTGAAAATACAAAACCAGAATCAGTTTAACATATACTAAAATCAACTAACACTGGAGAAGTTTAAAATATTTAAATATTCTTACTACAAAATAATGCAGTCCATCCAAATCAATAAATCTCATATACAGGTAAGTATATTACATGGAATGGAAAACTATCCAAAATATGCTAACTAAACCTTAAGAAAAAACTATGTTTGCAGTTGTTTTATTATTACAGTTTAAATGTAATGAAAATTATAAGGGAAGATTCTGATTTGATATTACAATCCTGAAATAAATCAACCATCTTTTAACGTATGACATTAATATATGTTGAATAAAGATAACAGTAAAATAAATAGAGATTAACTAACTAGTCTTTAATGGTGTCCAAAGGATTACAGTCATCAATGCTACAAACAAATAATTTGAGTTAAAAATATAAAATCATGCCTGATAAATCCTCACATATTTTGCAATAATAAAACTGTTGTATTTTCAATATAATAGAACAAAAAAAAAATCGTTCCGTAAAAACCAATAAAATAAATAAAAATAAATGGATACTGTGTATTGTATTGAGAGCCTCCTTTCAGTAGCACTGGAAAGAAGGCAATTACAATCCTCATCCTGGCACTTGTGAGAGGAAACGGTGCACTCAATACACCCAGGCAGGGACACTCAACCAATAAGTGTAATGCTACTACTGCAAGTGCACATTCATAATAGAATGGCTTTACATGAACAGTGATAAAAATCTACGGGTTTAATGTGTGTGGCCAGAAATTAGTTGGGAAAAGACTGTTTCTCATCTCCTTGACATATTACTTTCTTACTTTAGGGCCTGCTTTTCAGGTCCTATACTGCAGGGGAATCCTACTCTCTACAAGACCTTTAGTAATTCATTTTATTGCATCCATTTTAAAACATTCAGCATTTCACACCGCACATAGCCCGTTTATTGTCAAATCCACATTATCGAAGCACTTGAATAACAAGAAAGTCTTCAGATTCCTCTTGAAAGACTAATATCTTCAATCTTTTGGATGTCTTGTGGGAGCTCATTATATAGTCTTGGAGCCACATATTATGAAAGAACTGATCTAGTGATTTAAACCTTTTCCAGTTACTATCAAACTTTGCCCCAAGAGATTTTTCAAACTGTATATTTTTATTCTACTAACTTGAATAAATATCCCTAAATATCAGAGTAATTCTGGATGGAAATTGATACTTTACATTTCACCATTCATTGCCTGTTATACATATTGAAAATATCTACACCACAACATATCAATAGGAATATCCAGTTTAAAAACAGTAGTACAATTGGGTGCTTAGTAATAAGCTTTACACGGGAAAAATAATTATTCAGTGAATCATAGAATATGAAAACTCTTTATCTTACGAGTCATAATTTCTTTTAGCCAGTCATGCTCGTACACAATTCTGTAGTGAAAATTTGAATTAGGCATACTGCAAAGGCCCACTACCCTCAATATCTATTAAAAGGGATCCAAAATCTTAAAAGTAATTTTTATCTTTCTTAACTACATAAACACAAATCCAAGAATAGGATTATGGCTTCAATGAAGTTGGAACAGCTATTAAAATGTAAAGAGACTAGCACTTTTGACCTCTTAGGCCTGGGATTCACAGGGCGATTGAAGCAGAGAGTGTAAATTAAAGAACTTAGGTTTGAATAGTTAGGAAAATTGCAGATTACTTTAGAAATTTGATTGAGAGTACACTCAGGCCCACTGTTTTGCTTCCTTATTTCCTTTTTCCTCACTGGGCTATTTTCCCTGTTGGAACCCTTCGGCTTATAGCTCCTACTTTTCCAACTAGGGTTATACCATATCTAGCAATAATAGAACAAATAAAACTAATCATAATAGTTTCTTCCTACACAATCACAAACCCTCGACTTTTAACATGAGACTCATCCTTGGGAGGGAGGAAATCTCAATGAATCAAATTACTGATTGGTTCAACTTTCCCTGGAATTGTTAGAGCTACTGGTCCTGTACAGGCACAAAAGGAGATGCACTCGGCACTGGATAAACTGTGCCATACAAGGAAGCACTGAACTTCTCAGAAACAAAACCTTCAAAGCCCTTCGGAGGAAGATCCATGTGCACCACTAAGGAAGATGGTGTGCGCTTCCTCTCCACTCTCAACTGCAGCAATTCGAACAGACCCTCATCCGAAGGCAGACCAACAATACGAAGGGAGGGCCAAATCTACAACAAATAATCAACACTCCTACTCAATCGAGGGAGAGGGAGCTTCGGGAAGAGATCGAGGGGTGGAAGGAGGATGAGGTTTCTTCAACTTTGAGGAAGACCCCCGAGATGAATCCCTCTTCCAATTCTATTTCTCTCTCTCTCTCTCTCTCTCTCTCTCTCTCTCTCTCTCTCTCTCTCTCTCTCTCTCTCTCTCTCTCTCTCTCTCTCTCTCTCTCTCTTGATAAGAGCTACTTTCATTTCCACTGGAATTGCACATCATTTCTTCACAATACTAGCACTATAGCCACTAATCTTGTGCTTCATTGCACTACCACTAGTAGTCAGCGGAGTTAATACAAACAGCTACGAGAATCACAAAAGCAAACACAATAGATTTTGAATAAAGCGGATCGGTTCTGCCCTCCATGGGTAGTGGCGGCTGGATTGGGACCCAGTCGGGAGTGGCGCTAATTTCAAAATTATAATGCCACGGAATTTGCACATATTTTGTATATTTCGTACTTGCGGTAGTTGCGTTCATATATCGATATTCGTACCTTAAGGACTGTCTGTAATATTTCATCCTAAACTTCAAGAAAACTATATAACCATGATTCACCTAGACGTAGGAGAATTAACATTACCTTTTTTCCGAGCTTGAGAAAGTTGATCCCATTGCATGAGGTGCTGGTAATTATCATGTCCACATTTTTTTAACTCGTCAAGAACATAATCTCGGTCAGCAGCAAGGCGAAAATTCAAATCTCCAAGCCAGAACACATAGTCATATCTACAGGTCACATCTGTCATAAATAGAAAAAAAAATTTAAAGTGAATACACTGCATTTAAAAATCTATATCAAAATATATTTTGTAACTATTCATTTTAGGAAAACTTGCATTTGAAATAGGATGAAAATAGTTGTCTTGTAAACTATAAAGGGGATACCAAAAATATTCATGATAACATGTACATATCGTTAAAATACGATATAAGACAAACCTTAGAAATCTGATTGAAAGAATTTAACTATCACCATGCATCAAAATGACACACACATACACACACACACACACACACACATATATATATATATATATATATATATATATATATATATATGTATATATACATACATGTACATACATATATATATATATATATATATATATATACGTATAAAAATACATATATACATATATATATATATATATATATATATATATATATATATATATATCTAACACTCGTGATTTCAATCAATGTAAATATCACCCACGAATGACATTTAATACTGAATTCTATCTTGGGAACATATATCCACTTGGAATTAATTTTATGGTAACAGCTTCTGGCCGGGCAGAGATTCGAACCCCTACCTATTCGGCTGAAAACCATGCCTGCGAGGACTCTACCAAATGAGCCATCAAGAGAGGTTAAGTTTATGAAAAGTCCCCTTACATATTCCTGTCGAATTCAGGAATCTGTTCATAGACTTGAAATAAACCCATCTCCACCATGATAGCTGAATTGTGAGTTTGCAACACGTGGTTATTTTATGATGAATATATATCACTATCACTCGTGATTTCAATCATTGTAAATATCACCCACAAATGGCATTTAATACCAAATTCTATCTCAGGAATATATATCTACTTGGAATTCATTTTATGGAAACAGCTTCTGGCCGGGTACAGATTCAAACCCCTACCTATTCGTCCGAAAACCATACCTGCGAGGACTCTACCAACTGAGCCATCAAGAGAGAATAAGTTTATGACAAGTCCCCGTACATATTCCTGTCCAATTCAGAAATCTGTTCATAGACTTGAAATAAACCCATCTCCACCATGATAGCTGAATTGTGAGTTTGCAACACGTGGTTATTTTATGATGAATATATATCACTAATACTAGTGATTTCAATCAATCTAAATATCACCCACGAATGGCATTTGATACCTAATTCTATCTTGGGAATATATATCCACTTGGAATTCATTTTATGATAACAGCTTCTGGCTGGGTAGAGATTTGAACCCCTACCTATTCGGCCGGAAACCATGACTATGAGGACTCTACCAACTGAGCCATCAAGGGAAAATAAGTTTATGACAAGTCCCGGTAGATATTCCTGTCGAATTCATGAATCTGTTCATAGACTTGAAATAAACCCATCTCCACCATGATAGCTGAATTGTGAGTTTGCAACGCGTGGTTATTTTAAGATGAATATATATCACTAATACTTGTGATTTCAGTCAATGTAAATATCACCCACAAATGGCATTTCATACCGAATTCTATCTTGGGAATATAAATCCACTTGGAATTAATTTTAAGGTAACAGCTACTGGCCAGGTAGAGATTCGAACCCCTACCTATTCAGCTGGAAACTATACCGGCGAGGACTCTACCAAATGAGTCACCAAGAGAGAATAAGTTTATGACAAGTCCCTGTACATCATACTCTCGCTAGTGTTATTTTCGGTTGAAAAAGCCTTCCAGTTGGCAGTTCCTCCTGTGCTAGCTTGAAGGAAGGACAGATATTTCCCTCATCTCCTTTCTTTTTATGGTGTGGAGTTTTAATTGTTACCTCTTCGGTTCTAATAATGGAACTTTATTACATGTAATCCTTGTTGAGCTTATGTGATGAAGGGAGGGCCCATAAGCTTTAATGCAATTGTTACCGCATGCAGTTTCTTGGCTATACCATGTGTGCCATTTGCTGAATACTTCGAGCATGTGACATCCTTCAACGTGCTTAATGTGATCTTCTCGGATTAGCCCATCTACTACGAGGATTTGGCTTATTCTTGCCAAAGCCTGCACTGGAATTCAGGCGAGTTCAACCTTCATTCACTGCGAGAGTTTACCTTTCATGATCAAACCTCTATTTCCTCTGGATTAAACTTAATTTGAAGCATTAGTTCTGGCTAAGTTTGTATGTAAATGGGATTCCCTTTAAGTGGACCTTCACTGACGAGAAGTGCTATTTCGTTTCAGGTCGTGTTGGTTATTCTTTTAGGGGTCATGCATTACTCCAACCCCATCTACTCGTGAGCATTCCAGTTCGGTCCATTCAGTCATGACCATTTACTAAAGCCATTACAGAGTTACAAAGTTTTTATGTAATAAATATCTATTTTTACGTTGCATGTATTTATTAATGCTCCTTGCAATGATATATAGATAAATGGCGTTTCTCGTTCATTATATGTATGGCATCCTCATCTTATCACATGGTTTGGCAGAGCTACGATCCTCGTAAAGGGCTTAATAACTTAAAATTTTTTGTGACGGTATAATCATATATTTATATCTCGTGGTGATTTAGCATTTTCGCTCCAGTCGTAATTTTGTATTTTATGATCGTTGAGCGGTAGAACATTTGTGATTCAGGTACTGTTTGCTTGATACTTCACACCTATTATTACTTTAGTTGGCATTCACTTTTTGGGAATTTATACTTAAATCAACTATCGTGTTAGTGGTAACAAACTGTCTTTGATGCTGACAGTTTTTTGTTGTTTGAAGCACACTTTTTCGCTCACACTCTACTTAGTTGTCTTGTATCAAGTTTAATTGTTCATATTTCCAAGTGCATGTTGGACTGTATGGCTTAAATCCTTTTGGATTAATTAATTTCTATTGCATTTGTGATAATAATTTTTGATAATGCCGACTGAAGAATGTACATATAAGAAGTGGATCCTAGATCAGGGTTGTTGCCAATCGTCCATAACAAAATTGAGCAAGGGTTATGCGAAGCCTACAGACAAAATAAAGGCACAAACCTATGTGCAAAAATTTGATGATAACATGGCCAAAATGAAAGACTTGGATGATGAAATTTTAGGCTATATGTTACAGAATAACATGATTACTGATGAACAGTACTGTCAAGAATAAGAAGAGTGTGAAGGTTATCATGGTAAGTTATTGCATTTGATTCGAGTAGCAAAAGGTCACTTGGCTGAATTTCAAGGGGTTAATGCAGATGGTTTTCCACATAAGGGTAAGTTATCTTATCAAAAGTTAGAATTACCAGTGTTTTATGGGAAGCCTTAGAACTACAGTAGATTTATTTTAGTTTGAGAAAATAGCTGAACAAATGAATATTGATGCATTTGGGAAGTACACACTTTTAGAGCAGCAGTTAAAGGGTGAAGCTAAATTACTCGTAAGCTCAATTTCTGTTGGTAATATGGATTACAGCTAAGCAAAGAAGCTTTTGGATAAAGTTTATTTAAGCAAGGAAAGTCAACAGTTTACTATACAGATAGGTTCACTCAGTTGAAGATGGTTGAATCAGAGCCATTTAAATGGACAAGCGAAGTCAATGTTATTAAAGAACAATGTGATAAATTTTGTCCATTACCACTGATATTTTCCTTAAGTATTTTTTCTGGAAAAGCTTGTCAGAGCCTTTTAGAAAGCAGCTTATCTCCATTACCAATAGTAGTAGGCCCACGCTCATTCAGATTGTGGAAATATTTTTTAGGCTAATAATCGCATAAAGGAGCTTCAGAGTAAAGATGGTAGAGCTTTAAAAGGTAAGGCAATGAATTTGAAGACTGTTGCAATGGCAACTGAAGTAGATACATTAAGTAAAAAGGAATTCAAAGGTAATGATAAAGGTCAGTGTGTACTTTGCATTGAAGAGGGTCACAAAGTTAAAGTTTGCAGAAAGTTTGCAACATCTCAAGCAAAAGTTGATATGTTGAAACAGATTTCTAGATGTACTAAATGTACAGGTAGCCATGTAACTGAGAATTGCCGGGAGTACCATTTGAATTTCCTTTGCTGTAAGGTGCTATGAGGCAGGAATCCTTCAGTAAGGTTAAGTCTCCCAAGTAACATTAAAAACCTGAACCTAAAAAAATGGTAAAAATGTTACTGATGTTTAAAATGTTTCGACTTTATCAATAGGTAACTGCAATGGTGATGTCTTTTTACCTTCATTTACAGCATCCTTAAGGGGACCATTGAATATGCTGGATGTCAGAGCTCTATATGATCCTGGGTCTCAAGCTACTTTTGTGAGTGAGGACATAGCTAATGTTTTGAATGTGATAGTTTTAGCTTTCAATGTTAATTTATGTATCAAAGGCTTTAACTGTGGCAAGAGCTTCAAGACTAAGCATATAGAGTTTGGTATTTCCATTGAAGAGGCAAATTCAAAAGTCAGTGCACTCTGTATTCCTTCATTTAACATTCAGTTAAACATTTCCTGCATAGAGGATGTAGTTAATATGTTTAAAATCAAGGGTTATAAGCTTGCAAATAAGCAGTTAAATGGAACAATAGTTTCAGATGTAAGTATTCTACTTGGGAGTGATAACTGCCACATACTGCTCACTAAATCAAGGATTTTTGGAAATGGTGAGGCAAGTCGCTCATGTGGTCCTTGAATCGTCTCTGGGAATACTCCTGCAGGGGAGTGGCTCTCAAACGCTCAAAAATTCTCTCTCTCTCTCGACCAATGACGAATGACTATTGGCATGTACTTTTAAGATTAATGTTGATGGTGGTAGTTGTAAGGATTGTGTAGAGGAGAAAATAAAAAGTGCTGATGGTGCAAGGTTAAATGGTATGTTGAATCATTGTATAAATTTGCATGATGAATCTTTTGAAGAGTTCTCTGAGTTACACAAACTTTTGTTCAAGTATGTCCTTGATAATATTGAAAGGGATGAAACAGGTAGGATAATCGTCCCAGCATTATCGGATAGACAGGCTGAACACTTATTAGCTAATAATTATAAGTTTATGAAGAGAATTTTATTTTCAATCCTCAAGAAATTGAGAAATAATTCAATAGCTCTGGCACAATATGATGATGTAACTCAGGAACAGATACGAGAGGGCATAGTAGAGGAGATTCTAGACCTGGTTAGCTTTTTGAAGGACCATCCAGATGCTGGATTTTCGCCTCACTCAGCCATTATTAGGGAATCTTCATTAACAACGAAATGCCGGGTCGTATTCTTGAGTAATTTAAGTGAACGTACGGGAGGTAAGAAAAGCCACAATGAAATTTCTTTTCCAGGGGTAAATTTGAACCAGTCACTGTTCCCTTGTCTTCTTTTACTCAGATTTGATAAGTTTTTATTAACTTTTGATTTGCGTAAGGCATTTTTAATAATTAGGATTCGTCCTGAAGATTTGCTCAAACTTTTATTTTTATGGTTTAGGGATATGCAGTCTGAAAATCTTGAAATAGTTGGTCTTCATCTGGGTTTTGGATTCCGTTCTAGTCCTTTAATATTAGTTTCTGTCTTATATTACATTCTTCTTGTGAATATTGATAAGAATGATCAGGAGTTGTGCTATATAGCTAGAAGATTTTACTCTCTCTCATATATGGATAATATTAGCTTTACATCTGATAGTGTTGACGAGATCACTGCTGCCTATCGCAGATCTTTTGAAATAATTAATCCTTATAAATTTGATCTACGGGAGTTATGACAAATGCTTCTGGTCTTCAAGAGCACAGATAATAAATCAGGTGAGTTGATTGAATACACTGTAGATTTGTTTGAAGTCTTGTGGAATAGACTTGATGCATTTTTATGTCGTAAGTTGGATCTGAATCCCCTGGCAAATACAAAAAGGAAATTGCTGCAGACTCTCAACTCTCAGTATGACCTCATTGGTATCTATTTCCCATTACTTAACAGAGCAAAAGGACAAAAGTCTGAACTGGGATGATAATATTGGAGATGAACGCCATAAAGAATGGACTCGCATCTGCAAACAGGTAAATATGCATGAACAGTTTTCAATCAATAGAAGTATAGGAGACCGTTCAAGAAATTTTTGGCTAGGGGCAAGGTCTTGGGACGGGAGCTCAAAATAAGGTCCATTCCAGTTCTTGAATTAGTTGCTTTAGCTTGGGGGGCCGAGATACCTTTGCAGTTATTTAAATCATTAACCTCTGCAGTAGAACCGATCAAAATTGCTAGGATAGTACTGTACTCAGATTCAATGATTTCCCTTAGCTGGTTAAGGTCTCGAATAAATAAGACTGGGAAAATTGAGAAGAAATCTGTAATGTGAATAACAAGGTCAATCAAATTCTTTCCCTTACTGAGGTAAGTCCCATGACTTTCAGATTCAAGGAAGGTGCTCAGAACCCAGCAGATTTAACTGCAAGGAGCTGTGTCGACCTACATAATGGGTAAGTCGAATTTTCTTGTGGGACCTGATAAGAGGATGTTATTTAATGAGGATGATGAATTAATTATTTCCTGTCATTTTGTTCAGACTTTAGCAACTGCTGTAATGTTTGAGGAGCCCATTATTAATTTGGCAAAGTTTTCTTCATTTGAAAGATGCTCTAGAGTTCTTGATTACGTATAAGGACTTGATAATAGGCTGAAACTTAAACTTTATAACAAAGACCCTGTCAAATATCTTAACCTTAATGTTTTATCTAATTCCTTTGTTCAGAGCAAAGAGTATATTTTGAGAAAAGCTCAAGAAAAGGAATTCCCACATATCATCAGGTTCTTTAAGGGTGAAATATCAAAATGTCCACCAATTGTAACACAATTGAATCATTTCCTTGACAAGAAAAACCTTTCAGGAGTAAAGAGTAAATTTAAATATAGGGATGACGAAGCGCCCATTCCTTTACCATGATGTGGTTCTGTTGTCAATTCTATAGTTAATAATTTACATATTGCCATGCTTCATGCTTAGGTTTACAGATTGCTGAATGCACTATGCCAGCAGTTTCATATTCCAAAGCCTTATTCCACTATAAAGAGTATCATAAGCCATTGTGTCTTTTGCAAAAAAAACAGCATGGAGGCCCTTGAAGTGTACTGTAGATAATTACAGAGATTTTGAAGCAAACCCTTCTCGGCGACCCTTTTCCTCTCTAGTGAGACCCTGCAGGTCCATTTATTATGAGGAACGAGGGGGAGTCTGAAAGGAAGGTTTACGAATTAATATTCACATGTTTATACACTAGAGCAGTTAACCTGTATGTATGTCTTGGCTTGGATGCTGAATCTTTCCTTTATGCCCTACAGCTTAATATAGTGGAATTTGGTATGGTGCAGCAGTTTATTTCAGATAATCAACCTAGTTTTATTTCTGATCTAAATCATGTTTTTACTATGTTTGATGATGTAGAGGTAAGAAATTATTTTAAGATTCATAATATACAGCACCTCATATTTCAACCATATCCCTCTGGGGCCTCATTCTTCAAAGTTTCAATGATATGGATAATAATGAAGACATGGAATGGTTGCCAAATTCACCAAGAATTTTCAAAGAATCTAAGAATTTGAATGCAATTCGAAGTACAATTCATGAAGTATACGAACAGGAGTTTCTAAGAACTTTAGAGGCTCAGGCTACAATTCTACCAAATAGATTTAGGCAGTCTACACAGAAAACCATTAATATTGGGGACTTACATACATACATATACCAAGGCACTTCCCCCAATTTTGGGGGGTCGCTGACATCATACAAATTAAACAGAAAAGGGGACCTCTCCTCTCTACATTCCTCCCAGCCTGACAAGGAACTCAACCGAGTTCGGCTGGTACTGCTAGGGGTGCCACAGCCCACCCTCCGACATTATCCACCACATATGAAGCTTCATAATGCTGAATCCCCTACTGCTGCTACCTCCGCGGTCTTCCGAGGCACCGGAGGAAGCAGCAGAGCCTACCGGAACTGCATCACAATCACTCGCCATTCATTCCTATTTCTAGCACGTTCTCTTGCATCTCTCACATCTATCCTCCTATCACCCAGAGCTTCCTTCACTCCATCCATCCACCCAAACCTTGGCCTTCCTCTTGTACTTCTCCCATCAATTTTTGCATTCATCACTTTCTTTAGCAGACATCCATTTTCCATTCTCTCAACATGGCCAAACCACCTCAACACATTTATATCCACTCTAGCTACTAACTCATTTCTTACACCCGTTCTCACCCTCACTACTTCGTTCCTAACCCTATTTACTCGAGATAAACCAGCCATACTCCTTAGACATTTCATCTCAAACACATTCAATTTCTGTCTCTCCATCATTTTCATTCCCCACAACTCCAATCCATACATCACAGTTGGTACAATCACTTTCGCATACAAAACTCTATATTCATGCAACCCTCTATTTTTTACTACTCTCTTAACTGCCCCCATCACTTTGCATCCTTCATTCACTCTCTGACGTACATCTGCTTCCACTCCACCATTTACTGCAACAACAGACCCCAAGTACTTAAACTGATCCACCTCCTCAAGTAACTCTCCATTCAACATGACATTCAACCTCGCACCACCCTCCCTTCTCGTACATCTCATAACCTTACTCTTACCCACATTAACTCTCAACTTCCTTCTCTCTCACACCCTTCCAAATTCTGTCACTAATCGGCCAAGCTTCTCTTCCGCATCTGCAACCAGTACAGTATCATCCACAAACAACAACTGATTTACCTCCAATTCATGGTCATTCTCGTCTACCAGTTTTAATCCTCGTCCAAGCACTCGAGTATTCACCTCTCTCACCACTCCATCAACATACAAGTTAAACAACCACGGCGATATCACACATCCCTGTCTCAGCCCCACTCTCACCGGAAACCAATCACTCACTTCATTTCCTATCCTAACACATGCTTTACTACCTTTGTAGAAACTTTTCACTGCTTGCAACAACCTTCCACCAACTCCATATAACCTCATCACATTCCACATTGCTTCCCTATTAACTCTATCATACGCTTTCTCCAGATCCATAAACGCCACATGCACCACCTTACCTTTTGCTAAATATTTCTCGCATATCTGCCTAGCTGTAAAAATCTGATTCATACAACCCTTACCTCTTCTAAAACCACCCTGTACTTCTAAGATTGCATTCTCTGTTTTATCCTTAATCCTATTAATCAGTACTCTACCATACACTTTTCCCACCACACTCAACAAACTAATACCCCTGGAATTACAACACTCATGCACATCTCCCTTACCCTTATATAGTGGTACAATACATGCACAAACCCAATCTACTGGTACCTCTGACAACACAAAACAAATATTAAACAATCTCACCAACCATTCAAGTACAGTCACACCCCCTTCCTTCAACATCTCAGCTCTCACACCATCCATACCAGATGCTTTTCCTACTCTCGTTTCATCTAGTGCTCTCCTCGCTTCCTCTCTTGTAATCTCTCTCTCATTCTCATCTCACATCACTGGCACCTCAACACCTGCAACAGCAATTATATCTGCCTCCCTATTATCCTCAACATTCAGTAAACTTTCAAAATATTCCGCCCACCTTTTCCTTGCCTCCTCTCCTTTTAGCAACCTTCCGTTTCCATCTTTCACCGTCTCTTCAATTCTTGAACCAGCCTTCCTTACTCTCTTCACTTCTTTCCAAAACTTCTTCTTATTCTCTTCATATGAATGACCCAATCCCTGACCCCACCTCAGGTCAGCTGCCCTCTTTGCCTCACTTACCTTGCGCTTTACTTCCACATTTTTCTCTCTATATCTTTCATATTTCTCTACACTATTACTCTGCAGCCATTCTTCAAAAGCCCTCTTTTTCTCTTCCACTTTTACCTTCACTCCTTCATTCCACCATTCACTGCCCTTCCTCATGCTGCCTCCAACAAACATCTTGCCACAAACATCACTTGCAATCCCAACAAAATTTTCTTTTACTAACTTTCACTCATCCTCTAAATTACCAGTTTCTCTTACTTTCACTTCGTCATATGCTATTTTCAACCATTCTTGATATTTACTTTCTACCCCTGGTTTTATTAGCTCTTCAACCCTCACTAGCTCCCTTTTATATCCACCTACTCTATTCCCCCACTCTTTTGCTACAACTAATTTTCCTTCCACCAAAAAATGATCAGACATACCGTTAGCCATACCCCTAAACACGTGCACGTCTTTCAATCTTCCAAACATTCTTTTAGTTATCAACACACAATCCATTAACGCCCTTTCTACCATTCTTCCATTTACCATTCTTCCATTTGCCACTCTTACCCATGTATACTTGTTTTTATCTTTCCTTTTGAAAAAGCTAGAACTTATCACCATCTTTAGCTCAACACATATGTATCAGTCTCTCACCACTCTCATTTTCACCTGGTACGCCATACTTCCAGTCCTTCTACAAACCTAGTTAATTAATTCCAGAACTCATTCCGCTCTTCTTCACTTTTCTCACAACCTGGCCCATACGCACTGACAAAAGCCCAACATTCCCTACCCAACCTAACCCTTACCCACATTAACCTAGATGATATCTCCTTTCATTCCACTACTTTACCTGTCATCCATTCACGCAGCAATAAAGCCACACCTTCTCTTGCTCTTCCCTTTTCAATCCCAGACACTCTACCAGACCTTTCACCAAACATCACTTCACCTTTTCCTTTTAACTTTGTCTCACACAAAGCCAATATATCCATCCTTCTATTCCTAAACATACTTCCAAGCTCACATCTTTTACTCTCTAACGTACTACATCCACGCACATTCAAACACCCCAAAACTAGAGTGCGGGGAGCAGTCACTCTCCCTCCAGCTCCACTTCTTTGATGTCTCACAGGATTATAATACAGGAGAGGGGGTTCCCAGCCCCCTCGTCCCGTCCCTTTTAGTCGCCTCTTACGACACGCAGGGATACGTTGGCGCTATTCTAATTGTTTTTATGTCCCTGCGGCCACAGGGGACTTAGTAGCAATAAAAACAAATTTAGTTAAACCCTACCATTACCCAACCAGCTTGATTACTAAACTTGAGTTCAGTGACTTGCAGGAGATCAATGCAGTGACTGTAAGGAAGGCCAATAATGAGTTAATTCGTAAGCATCCAAGTGACATAATTTTACTCCTTCCTTGTACAGAAGCACCTATATAAGAAAACTTAGTTCCACAAGGTACTAATGTGGTGGAAGAACCACTTGCATGACCAAGTCGTAAAGCTAAGTCTGAATGTTTAAAGAAAAACTAGGAACTAGCTGCATCTGATCTCATTTGAGGTTTTGTCTATGAAACTTAATATTGTCAAATGTTTGATAATATTTTGTAATTTTGATCATATTTTGCAATTTTGATCTGTTTTCTAATGATTTTCATAAATTTAATGTAGATTTATGAAAATTTTAATTTGCATTTGAAATTTCCATCCCCCCCCCGCAGTGTTTAAAAAGCTGGATTTATATTAGTTAAATTTTGTTATTAATTCTATAATTCCTTGACAAATTCCATATGTAATTATATTGAAGTAAATGCTTTACTAGTCATTCCTTGTTGGTGAGGGACAATTTAAGGGAATTGTTTAAACTTAGAAATGGTAGTTAAAATAATAGCTTGAAGGAAGGACAGATATTTCCCTCATCTCCTTTCTTTTTATGATATGGAGTTCTAATTGTTACCTCTTCCGTGTCTAATAATGGAACTTTATTACATGTACTCCTTGTTGAGCTTATGTGATGAAGGGAGGGCCCATAAGCTTTAATGCAATTGTTACCGCAAGCAGTTTCTTGGATATACCACGTGTGCCATTTGCTGAATACTTCGAGCATGTGACATCCTTCAACGTGCTTAATGTGATCTTCTCGGATTAGCCCCTCTACTACGAGGATTTGGCTTATTCTTGCCAAAGCCCGCACTGGAATTCAGGCGAGTTCAACCTTCATTCACTACGAGAGTTTACCTTTCGTGATCAAACCTCTATTTCCTCTGAATTAAACTTAATTTGAAGCATTAGTTCTAGTTGAGTTTATATGTAAATGGGATTCCCTTTAAGTGGACCTTCACTGACGAGAAGTGCTATTTCGTTACAGGTCGTGTTGGTTATTCTTTTAGGGGTCATGCATTACTCCAACCCCATCTACTCGTGAGCATTACACTTTGGTCCATTCAGCCATGCCCATTTACTAAATCCATTACGAGTTATAAAATTTCTATGTAATAAATATCTATTTTTACGTTGCATGTATTTATTACGGTTCCTTGAAATGATATATAGATAAAAAGCATTTCTCATCCATTTTATGTATATATATATATATATATATATATATATATATATATATATATATATATATATATATATATATATATGTGTGTGTGTGTGTGTGTGTGTTTCTTTAAAAAGGTCCATAAAAGAAACAAAGGAAATATAAATAAATCACTATATTTTGACCGATACACATTGGCCCTCTTCAGGGTATAAAGTGAAAATGAGTAATAAAGTGAACAGTAACGGTTTATATAGGAAAGCAAAAGGGTGTTTCCAATTGTTCTAAGGTTGTTATAAGTGCTGGAAGGATCAACCAAATTCAATTACATCCAGGTCCGTCTTCGTTTTGTTGAGTCGCTCGTAGGATGTCTTGACCTCTGATGCATATCTGGTGGTCAGTCACCGTGGATTATATTCTTTATGATCGGCTTGAGAAGAGCATTGTCCACTGTGTCAGCTTTCCATTGGCCTCCGGATAACTTTAAAATGTTTGATTGATATATGATGGCTGATTCCGGGATCTTCCTTCTGTACGGACAGGCACTCTTAAAAAGCCAAGACGACTTACTCCAGTTAATCTGGTGCCCTAAATCTCTAAGGTGAAGGTAAATTCGAGAGTTTTCAAAGCCATACCTAACAGATCTTTTATGTTCGGATAATCTTTGAGATTGAGAACGGCCCATTTGTCCATAGACTTTTTCACAATACCCACATGGTACTTTATAAACCCTGGATGCTATATTCTTTTATTTAGATAAACATCAATAAGGGTGCTTCCTATGGTCTTGGGATATGAAAAAAAGGGGTTCTCAGTTTTAATATTATTTTTTATATTTTTAATACCTTCTGTATATGGGAATTTTATCTCATTTTTAAAATCTCTTTGATTGATTACATCATGATCTTTATAATATATCGTGTTGGCTTTGTTGATGGCCTTTTCTATGACACGTCGGGTAGAATAGCTGGGCGTATTGTTTACGAATTATTTCAAATTCTTTACTTAAGTAGACTTGGGAACAGATTCTTAAGCCTCTAAGAAATAGATTACAAGTTACTCTAATTTTTACAGAAATGTCGTGATAACTAAAGAAATGAATGTAAGAAATAGAGAAAGTTGGTTTTCTATACACAGTGAATTTGTACTCTGACGATTCCTATAATCAATATGGCCAAAACAACAAATTTTCCATCTTTTTCCCATTTAGTTTTAAATTTAATGCTAAGGACTAGGGAATGTAGATTATTGAAAAATGTATTAAAATCTCCCCCAGCTATCATCCCAATACGTGAAAATGTCATCAACATAGAGTTGCCAAACCCTTTTCGTAGGTTGAATCGTTGTTAAAATTTCCGTTTCAAGTACTCCGTGTAGAGATTGACTAAAACTTGGGGAAATACACTACAAAAATTTGGTTGTAGTACGGGTAGCCTGTTATCCCCACTTTTAGCCAATCTCTACATGGAGTACTTTGAACGGGAAATTTTAAAGATTAAACATTAAGATTGTACCGAAAAGGTAATTGTGGGCCGATTCTAACGAGACATAAACTGGCACAGTGGCAGTGTTACGGTAACACATACTCACAGTCTCACAAAGTACACTGACTTGTATAGTTATCTATCACACATAATTTGAGCTACTCAACCGCGACCGGAAACTATAATTTAAGTTGAGCACTATTTCACCAGATTTTCACAAAATAAACACATAACCAATCAATGAAACAACTGTGTATATATGGCTAAAACAATACAATGAGAGAAAAATATTAAAAAGCCATCCTAGGAGATAGGAGACCTCGCTACTTAACCGCAGTATGAAAAGTTAACTAATTTTCATAACATAGCATTAATTTTCATAGTCATCTCCCGGTTGCAATAGTAGACAAGCTATTATAAGTGAATATATATATATATATATATATATATATATATATATATATATATATATATATATATATATATATAGATAGATAGATATATATATATATATATATATATATATATATATATATATATATATATATATAAATACACACACAAATATATATATATATATGGATAGATATAAACACACAAATATATATATATATATATATATATATATATATATATATATATATATATATATATATATATATACACACACACATATATATATATATATATATATATATATATATATTTTATATTATATATATATATATATATATATATATATATATATATATATATATATATATATATATATATATATATATGCGTATATATATACACATATATGCATATATAACGGATTTTGAGCGAAGCGAAAAATCTATTTTTGGGTGAGATAGCCATGGCGTCCTGATGGAAGGTTCCTTTTTGGTAGCTTCCTTGGGTATATAACTACTAAGATATTCCCAGAGAATTTAACCACAGGTTATCACAGAATTCTAACTTCTGGAGCTAGTATCCTAAAGGTTTCCCTTTAAGACATTGTATATCAACAGGGGACGCATGTATTAACGCGCCACATAGCTATCTGCACCCCATACAGAGCTAACACTTCGATATGGAGGGACGGAGAATAGCTGGGGAGCTGTTCCACAGCTAATCTCGTCCGTGGCTACTTTTGGTACTCGAGACGTAAACAAACGGGCGCCATTGCTAAATGACGTCACGTCCGTCCTCATCCTGAAGCCAGTTGCTTGCCGATCACCATGATACAGCAGCGCAGGGTGGGACCTGACAAACTGAACGAAGTAGCAGGGAGGGTCCATCAGGACGCCATGGCTATCTCACCCAAAAATAGATTTTTCGCTTCGCTCAAAATCCGTTTTTGGGGCTCAAGCCATGGCGTCCTGATGGAAGAGTACCAGAGAATCAATGTATCGTGGTAGATTTTCCCCTTGTAGTGTAAGTGCCTAGGGCTTTGACAGGATAAGCATAGTAACCTCAATAGGAGAACCGATGGGAAGAAACTTCCTGCCCCCCCTGGCAGCGAAGTCCCAACGGACCATGCCGAAGATCAAAGTGGTCATCGAAGGGCTACTCACCTTGCTGGGAGAACATGAAGAACTCGGAGACAAGACTGAATGGTTGGCATTCATAAAGGAACATTCACAAAGGCAGACAAGTGGTGGTTAGGCACTGTATGTGAATAGAGAGTCGTCTGGTCTCTAAGGTATGATGTAAGTAAGTATTCGTGTAGGAATATTACATTGCAGAAGTGAGTATATGATAAGGGTTGAACCCTTAGTCATCTTCATCGACATAAGAGGAAGGGGATAATAAAACTATGACAGTCATGTATTTCATAGTATAAGTAGGAGCGGATTGAGACGCACAAGTAATAAAATAGAAATTTTATTTCACAATTGCAGAACATGTTAAGGAAATGCAATAAAATTGTAAAAGTTATTTACAATAAATTATAATGTACATAGTCATGAAAGACTTGCTCTTGAATCTGAAAGGGAATTTCAAATTATTAGTAGGCACTCGTTCCAGAGGAACGTCAGTCTATTAAAATAAAACACATCATGCTCTAGCCATGCGGCACTCATGTGACGACTATGACATTTCACCTGGGAGAAGAACAGTCTATGAAAAAGCACTAAGTGTTTTTGAAATCACTACGTATCACGCGAGGGTCAACATAGGCACCCGAGGAGTTAGAGTCCCAAGTAACTCACTGTTCTATGCAGAGTTAGGTGCAGGTTTCATAACACTACCTGCGGCTACCACAAAATGTTTGACTTCGTGCACTTGTTTCGCATAATGTTTGAAGAAAACACGCGAGGATTTCCAGCCTGTGAAACCCTTAAGACTTTCGAAATCCATACTCTGAAAGAAATTCAGAGACGATGCAACTTTTCTAGGATCGTGACCGGCGGGTGAACTGTCAGGATCCGCTCTGCGAATGAAGTAGGTGATATTCGCTCTTAGTTGTTTCAGTGACAGGTCGCTGTCCGAAGTTTCTCCTTTAAAGAGTTGGCCTCCACCAAAGTCCGGAGTTCTATGAAGATAGACCTTGAGGCTCTCTACTGGACATAGAGAGGCATCTTCTTTCAGGGGGCATATTCTCCAAGGGCCCCATCTTTTGGTGGGTAATTCGTTTTTGGCGAGAAACGTCGGATCCGGGAAGAGGGTGAGGTCACCTGAATCTGTAAACAGGATGTGGCCCTCGTCCCTTGATAATGCCACTATTTCACTGACTCGGGCTCCTGAAGCAAGAGCAAAAAGAAAGATAACTTTCTGAGTCAGATCCTTGAGAGGGCACGAATCATTGTCCAAGTTGGAGGCAAAATGGAGTTTATTGAAGATGTCGTTGGACAGATCAATCTGGAAGGCATACATTAGTGGTCTAGTCAAGGCCGATTTGCAAGTAGAAATCGTGTTGGCTGCCAAGCCCTGTCCGTGAAGGTGAATAAAGAAGGACATGCAAAAATCAATGCTGATTTCCGTAGGATTTTTGCCTTGACGAATGAGACCCATTTTCTCCAGGATGATTCGTATTGCCGTCGTGTGGGTTCGGTCTTGTCTTCCTCGAGGATGTCTAGACTTTTCTTCGAGATCCCAAACCTTTTCTTCGCGGCTAGGGAGAGAAAATCATGAGATGAAGGTCCTTGATTTTCGATGATGAAGCGAAGACAGTCGACTTCTGTACTCGCTGGGAGAGTACTGGGCCCGGGAGAGGGATCAGCGTGGGCTGCAGCTCTAGGACCAGGGGGTACCAATTGCTCCGGGGCCACTTGGGAGCCACTAGGGCCGCTGTCCCTTTGAAGGTTCTCAGCTTGGAGAGGACTTTCAGCAGAAGGTTGGTGGGAGGGAACAGGTAGATCTTGGACCATCTGTTCCAGTCCAGTGACATGGCGTCCACTGCTTCTGCCTTGGGGTCCTCGGACGGGGCTACATATCGAGGAAGTTGATTATTGTCGCTCGTTGCGAAGAGATCGGTCTGAAGTTCTGGGACTTGGTGAGAGATGAAGGAGAATGATCTTGCGTCTAGAGACCATTCCGACTCTATCGGACTTGTCCGGGATAGAGCGTCCGCCGTCACGTTGCGGGATCCTTGTAGGTGAACTGCAGACAGGTGCCATTTCTTCTTCTCTGCCAGACGGAAGATTGTCAGAAGCACCTGATTTATCTGGGGCGATCTTGAGCCCTGGCAATTGAGACATCGAACTACCACCAAGTTGTCTAGGGATAGACGAATATGGATCGAGGGAGGCGGGGAGAGTTTCTTCAGCGTTAGAAGGACCGCCATGGCCTCCAAGATGTTGATGTGAAACGTCTTGAATAGGGGAGACTATGTGCCTTGAGCCTATTTTTGGTGGGAGTGACCTCCCCAACCCTCCAGCGAAGCATCCGTGTGGATGTTGAGTGATGGAGGTGGGTGTTGAAGAGGAATGGACCTTTTCAGGGCCTTTGCTTCTGACCACGGCTTGAGGAGCAGCCGAAGTCTGTTTGGGAGCCGTCTCTTGAGGTCTCTTCGAGCGATGGATGCGGAACGTCTCCAGACTCCCGCGGCATCCTTTAGCTGTGCACGTAGCACTGGGTTTGTCACTGAGGCGAACTGTAGAGAGCCTAGAACTCGTTCCTGCTGACGTCTTGAGATCCGTTTGGATTTCAGCAGTCGCTTGACAGACCCTGCTATTTCCTTCCTTTTCTTCTGGGGGATGGAAAGGCGGTGTGACTGAAGGTTCCACTGGATTCCTAGCCATTGGAACCTTTGAGCTGGAGAGATGCGAGATTTCTTCGCGTTTATCTTGAATCCCAGGTGTTCTAGGAACTGGGTGACTTTGTTGCAGGATTTTAAACAATCCTCGGGCGATGGAGCCCAGGCTAGCCAGTCGTCGAGGTAGGCCATCACCTGGACGTCTCGGAGGCGCAGCTGTTGAACGATGGCATCTGCCAGCTTTGTGAAGATCCGAGGGACCACGTTGAGGCCGAAGGGCATGGCCCTGAAGGCGTAGCTTTTCCTTTGGAGTCGAAATCCTAGGTAGGAGGAAGCGTGGTGGTTCATTGGAACGTACCAATAGGCATCCGCCAGGTCTATGGAGACCGTGTAGGAACCCTGAGGCAGAGGGGTCCTTATCTGATGAAGAGTCAGCATCTTGAACTTGTTGTTCGCTATGAACTTGTTGAGGGGGGATAAGTCTAGAATGATTCTGAGCTGGTCGGAGTCCTTCTTGGGGACGCAAAACAGCCTCTTTTGGAACCTGGTTGACTTTACCCTCCTAATCACCTTCTTGTTCAAGAGATCTAGGACATATTCTTCCAGAAGGGGGGTTGATTGTTGGAAGAATTGCTGGAAGGTTGGGGGTGGTTGAGTCCAACTCCAGCCTAGACCCTTGTTGACGATGCTGTGTGCCCAGGGATCGAAGGTCCGACGATCCTGGAATTGGCGGAGTCTTCCTCCCACCGGAAGCACTTCATTGCTTCTGGTGTCCCGAGGGTTTACCACCTCGGCCGCTAGCTCCCTTTCCTCCTCTGCCTCTGGAGGGACGGCGAGATGCGTCTCTGCCTGCACCTCTGCTTGAGCCTCTACCTTTGGGACGAAAGGTATTCGTCTGTTGCTCAAAGGCAGGGGTGAAAACCGGTGATTGGGACAAGACCGGTTGGGTGACCAGCTGAAAGGTCTGTTGTGGCTGAGCAGCCACTTGGGGAGTAGCGGGTCCCGGAAACTGCCGTCTCTGTTGACGTTGCTGGGGTTTCGGCTTGAACGATCTCCTCTCAGGTTGAGGGCCGTCGTCCTGAGATGATTTCCTCTTCTTCGACATGCCCCACTTGTGAAGAAGGTTCCTGTTCTCCGTGGCGGCCTTGTTGGTAATCTCTTTCACCAGATCAGAGGGAAAGAGGTGCTTACCCCAGATGTTGGAGGAAATCAGCCTCCGGGGTTCGTGTCTCACTGTGGCACTTGAGAACACGAATTCATGACAGGCTCTCCGAGCCTTCATGAAGCTGTATAAGTCCTTGACTACTGTCGCCAGATGCGTCTTGGCGAGCACCATGTAGTGGTCGGGGACTCTAGTGTCACCGGCCATGACGTCAAGCTGGACCTGGAGGGACATGGATGCGGCAAGCCTTTCCTTCGTATCTTGTTCCCGACGAAGGAGATGGTCATTAAGTTTCGGGAGGTCTTCGTTAAACTGACGTCCAGCAACGTCAGGACCTAGTTTTCCCACCATGAAGGTATGTTGGACATCCTTCCAGTGTCGAGCATCGGGGGGAGTGACCAGGGAGAAGGGTCTGCACTCCTCCAGTGCAGGGCAAGGTTTCCCTTCTTCCACTGCCCTGTGTACCGCTGCGAAGGCCTTTTCCATGAAGGGGAGGATCGCATCATCAGGTGCGAAGTAGGTAGGGTGCTTCTTGCTCAACGCCGGAAGCTTTGAGCAGGTAAAACCCCTACTTTTAAGGGTGTTGGCCATCATAGCCTGGGCCTTCGGGAGATCGAACACTATCACCTCCTTAGGTTCGGTCTCTTCTTTAGAGGCAGGTTCGGATCGAAGCTGGACGTAACAGTCCGGGTAAGCCTCAAAACTTGGGAAGAACTCCACTTCTTCCAGGACAACCGAGCCGACCTTCTCACTGATGAAGATCCTGCCCGTTGCGATCGGCATATGCTCGGCATACCTCCAGGGGTTGGCGTGCGAGCATGCAGGGAGGTCCTTAACCGAAATCCTTTTCGGCTCCTTGGAACTTCCCATGGTCCTGATGTATTCGTGTGTCTCACAGAGTTTCTTGTCCATGATGGCTTCGAGCATCCGAAACATCTCCTGGGCGCTGGTTGGGATGGGGTCCGGGGTGGCGGAGGTAGACGGGAGTGATACTTCCGTCGGTGTCGGAGTTGGGGTGGTGGTGGAAGGCAGAGCGACCTCTTGCTCCGACCCAGCGTATTCCACTTGGTCCTACTCATAGTCCAATTCTTCGGCCATGAGGTTCCCCTCCGTTGTCTTCGACACTTCCGACATACGCTCCGCGTTGTTGGTATCCAGGCGACCCTCGTGCATGGACTGAGCCATGACAACATCGTGTTCTACCGTGATCTGGACGGTGGGGATCTGATCCTTGGGGACCACAGAGTCTGGGGATGCCTTTGGGAACAGTAAGGCCCTCAAGTCTTCGGTGGCAAGGTACGGTCCAGTGGCGTTCTTCTGGAAGCCACGCACCCATTTGCGTAGCTTCTCTCGAGAAGCGTCCCTAACCTCCGCTGAGGGAGGGTTATTGAACGCCTCGACCAGGCGTTCCTGGCAGACCGTACAGTTCAGTGGGTCCCAGAACTTCAGATCACCTTTTTTGTTTGCACAAGGGGCGTGAGTCCTACACGCCGAGTGCCCATAAAAGTGCGGGCACTTCACTCCACAGAAGCCATGGTCGCACTTCACGTACTCCTCCTGTAAGAGAAAGAGGACGTGAGTATGGGGGAGTCATAAGGATGACTTCTATTTTAAGGTTGAGTATTAAATGATTAATCTTTAACCTAATATTAAGTGGTAGAAACACTGTGACGTTCAGAGAGTGGGCGGAAAAGAAGGAGATAGACACATCCTCCGTGTAACCCGCCCGGCCGGTTACCGTAACCTTATCCGTAGGCAATTTGTTGTGACCGAGGACACAGGGCAGAATTCAACATAGCATGCCGTGAAGGCAGTGGGAATTCTAGTGGGGATTGCCAAGGAGATAGAACTGGGACTGAGGCCACTCAGACCCTAGGATTGGGAACGTAGAAGATCCCATAGGGTAACGGTTTCCGGTAACCGGCCGTGCTAAGATACACGTAGCATGCTGGAAATCTGTGATATGCAAGAAGACAGCATGGTTACTAATGGAACGGTAAGGCAATACCTATCCATTATGTAATCAAACCATCTGGTTGCGATGTAGGGCTATCAACATCAGATGATAGCTAGTAGAAGGGGGTGCAAGTCGCCTTGACGCCTCCGGAAGGCTCCGGCAGACCGCCGGCATGCCGGAGGCCGCTCCAGCAGAGTTTCTGGCATTAGGGAAGACAATATAGAAGTCAAGAGTAATACCATCGTAGCTAATTGGTAGTTTGTTACTTGGCATTCGATTAATGATAAATTTTGCACATTTAGACGTGTTTTTCATATTCAAATAAGCCATATATATTTTTGATACATTAATCGAATGCTAAGTAACAAAATACCAATTACCTAAGATGGTGAAGATGGGTTGATTTCAATTCTAAGTACAAAACACCTGAATTCGACAGGTATAAGTATGGAAGAATTGTCATTGACTTTTATCTTTCTTCGTGGCCAAGTGGTTTAGTCACTGTCTATACAGGCTTGCCGACCAGGGTTCGATTCCCGGCCGGTCACAAGCTCTTGTCTTTGTGTGATTTCGCCTGGGGCTTTGATCCCAAGGTCGTTAAAAGAATCCAGACATTAATGTATCAAAAATATATATGGCTTATTTGAATATGAAAAACACGTCTAAATGTGCAAAATTTATCATATATACTTCTGTTGTGTTAACCCAGTAGGAAATGGTCCTACTACATCCACATGCACTCTATAGAATTTAATAGGAACAATCGGCCACTTTCTGGCTTCCGGTACAGTGTTTTTATGTTCTTTGAAAGTTACAAGCATGACAACCTTTCATGTAATTCTCTATAGATTTTTTTCATTCCTAACCAAAAGAAGGATTCACGTGCTCTCCTTAATGTTCTATTAATCCCTAAATGCTCTTCATACGGACTTGCATGTACAATGTGGATGGCTCGATTAATTAACGAGGGAGGAAGAACTACCTGTGCACAAAATTCCCCTCCCCTCTTCTCGTAAGCACAATATAAGATATCATTTTCAATAAAAAATTTCTCACGAGGCACATTCAGAAATGACGGATAACTGTCCGATTCCCCTTTAATCACTGCTCGCACTCTTTCCATCCATTCCTCTTTTTTTTGTCCCTCTTGGAATTCTTTTATGTCCCAACCTCCCAAGTCAATCAAACCTGCATCATCAGGGTATTCATTCTGGACACCCCTGGTCATGGTCTCGGTCACCCACATATACTCTCCTTCACCGTTCGTATCTCTCTCGCTCTCTCTCTCTCTCTCTCTCTCTCTCTCTCTCTCTCTCTCTCTCTCTCTCCTGTCTTGTGTCTGCGCATCAGGAGAATTCACATCCCGTTCTCTATTTTCTCTATTATGATGAGGGTCTTCAATATTTTGGTTACGTTCTGCGTTCCTCTTTTGTGCCCTAGTTGTTACTCCTATTACTGCACCTCTAGAGAGGGCATCAGCTACCTTGTTAGCTTTACTTTTCTATGTGGTGAAAACCCTTTATATTAAAACTCTAACAATCTCTACATCCATCTCACTTGACGAGAGGTCAAATCATTTTTATAATACAAATCACCTAAGGGGCCATGATCACTTTGCAACTCAATCAATTGACCTAATAAAAAGAACCGATGCCTCTCTAGAACCCAAAGAATAGCCAAAGCCTCTCGATCGAATGTACTATAATTCTTTTCTACACCTTTTAATGCTCGGGAAGCAAAACAAATGGGTCGCTCTCTGCCTTTGTCATCTTGTTGAGAAACTATGCCACCAATAGCTACGCTACTCGCATCTGTTGTCACTAAAAACGGGCGATCAAATCAAGGATATGAGAGTAAGTCATTGCTAGTTAAGGCAGCTTTCAAATGGCTAAAGGCCCTTTCTTCTTCCCTTCCCCAATTTATTAATTTTTGTTTCTTTAAAGCATCTAAGGGTTTCACTATCTCTCTAAATCCTGTTACGAATTTACGGTAATACCCAGCAAGCCCTAAGAACCTAGCTACTTCCTTAGAGTTACGTGGCTTGTGGAAATCTCTAATAGCCGCTACTTTACTGGGGCAAGGTTGGATACCTTCTGGGGTTATCATGTGACCAAATAATTCGACCTGTTTACAGAAAAATTTGCATTTGGAAAAATTTATTTTCATACCATTACGTCGCAATGATCCTAAAACTTTACGAGTATTATTAATATGTTCTTCGGCCGTTTTCCCTGTAATTATATCTAAATAAACAAGAACATTATGGCCAATTAAGGGAGACAGAACTGCCATCATTACTCTAGAGAAATGACTTGGAGCATTTTTAACACCGAAAGGAAGAAAATTAAACTGAAATAGTTGATCGTTAGCTATAAATGCCGTTTCACATTTACTTTCTTCCTGAATGGGTATTTGATAATATCCAGATTTTAAAGCAACAGTTGTAAAATATTTGCTATCCCGTACTTTCACAAGTAATTCTCCAATCGAGGGCAATGGAAATGCATTATCCTTAGTGACTGCATTCAACTTCCTATAATCAACACACAATCTTACCGAGCCAAACATTTTCCTAACAGCTACAATTGGAAAAGTCAAGGGAAATTCGCTCTCCTCGGTTATCCCTTGTTCCCTTAATTTATCAATTTCCCTTTCTATCTCTCCCTGGAAATGAATGGGTATCTTATAAGGCCTTGACCTGATCAGCTCCGCCTGCCCAGTTTCAATGCTAAAGGGAAATCGATCAATCCTCCCGGGTGGCTCATCTCCAATTGCAATTACATTGGAATAATTATTGACAATGTCACTAACTACAGGCTGATATATTCTGACGGACATAGTTTTCGCGCTTGCATAATTAAATTGAGTGCGTTCGTCTGTGCGGGCTAAAGTTGTGGCTCCCAACATCTCATTATAAGCAATTTCACATAACTCTAATTCACACACAGAATCACTTCCTAAAACAACTATTTTATTTGACAAATTAACTATCGTTATATCAGCTCTGTTCTCTTTTATTTCTGTCAAGCCCTCTAATATCATATGGGCCCAATTGTCATGGGGTTTAACAACGACTTTGGTTCCTTCCGCAAGAGGGCGAAACGGGGTCACTGATATGTTCGTAAGGGTCTGGGGAGACAACACTTCTCCTCTCTCAGGTACAGCTGTTACCCTACTTAAATGTCTCCCTGAGTCCGCACATGCACTTACTGTCTCACGACTTTCTATCGGCAAAATGTACCCTCCTGCTTTTACTGTTATTTTATCTTTTCTCCCAAAAATGCATATTTGATTATTAGAGATAAAATCAATTCCTAAAATAGCCTCGATTCCTGGAATTCCTAAGGTGGGCAAGACAAAAAAGTCATGTGTAAACTTCACAGACCCCACCTTAAATTTGACGATTGTTGTAAGGTTTATGTGTAGTTTATTTCCTCCTGGTGTGTCAAGAACGATGGACGTCGCCGACTGTAGTGGGTTTGATGAGAATCTTTTTTTCAATCAGTGAAACACTGGTGCCTGTGTTGATCAGCACTCGAATGGATTTATCTGGTAGGCCTATCGTCACTGCTATCATTCCTAGACAGCCATTACGAGATATGGAGCACGGGTCAATGACCTCAGCTGCAATGCCGCTGCTCCCTAGTGCTGCGGGGGTGAGGTCGGCGGTACCGATGGAGGTCCCAGTGCCTGCTCTGTCACCACGTCTGTCGTCACTGCTTTCTCGGCTACTGCTTGTGATGTCATGCGGGGGGCATCGAACTCCCTCGTCTCCCCCTTCCTCTGTTTACTTTTCCTCGGATGTTGGGAGGGGGGAGGTGTGCCACAGCCCGCCTGCCCTCGGCGTTTTTTGCTGAGCACTCTCGAGATAGATGACCATAGGCCTGACAAGTGTAACAGCGGGGGGATCCTTGGGTGGGGCACTCCACTCGTACGTGCCCCTCTCCCCCACACTACCAACATTTGAAGACTTTGCTAATCTGCTGACTGCATTCCCCCTTACCTCTCTTCCGGGGTTGAGTGCCTCTCATGGCTGCTACCTTCTCGGAATTGGGCCAGTTATTCCCAGTCATTTTTTCTTCTGGCAAACTGTCTAAAATGTTTTGTATCGCACTCACTACGTATGCTAATGAGTGATTGTCATCAAACAAATAACCACATAAATACGGGTTTACCAATCAGTGAATATGTTTACAGGCAATTGCTTTTTTATCACCTTCTGGGAGATTGGCACTCTTAGCAAACGAATCGCAATCCCGAAAAATGCAATTTGCAAGACTAAGAAAGGATTCACCTTCCTGAATTTTGGGTTTGTAATTTTCTTTTATGCCTCCCTTTCTCGCATCAGGCAAGGCATACTTCTCAATTAAACGTCGTTTTATTTCAGTATAACTTCTTAAACTGTCTTGTGGCCAACACATTACCTCCATTGCCGGAGCATCTTTCAGCAATCTAATTACTTGAATAGCTTTTTTTCTTTCCGACCACCCATATGTAGCTACTTCAAAGTCTCTCAAAAACACTTCAATCGATGGAAACCCTTTGTTAGGCTGCTGATCATCAAAAGGCCTAACACTTGCCTGGAGCTCTGGCAACTTTCGAGCTAAGATTTGCATATCTTCACTCGGCTGTGCATGTGTACTTTCACTTGTGTGTGTTTGAACTTCGTCCATGTACGTCGGATATGCTGTGGTTGCGCGCCGCTCCTGTTCTCGCTCCACCAAGAATCTGTTCATTAACTGTTGTAAGTTATCTAACTTATTTTCCAATTCTTGCATTCTAATTCCCTGTCTATATTCTTCATTGGGAACGCTATATCCCACTGCTCCTTTGTTCTCATCTCCTGCAGCAGTAGTATCTGCTATGTTAGTCCTTGTGTATTTAGGCATTTTGAACTTTTATTTTACTGGCTCAAAGAACAACTTCACTCACAGCATACAAAAAGGAAGTATTTTTTACACCTGACACCAATATGACCCATGTAGACAGATAATGAGACGTTGGAATATAGGTTTTCTTCATTTATTACAAAAGGTTTGTTCGTAAGTACACCATACACAACTACCCTCTCAGGTGAGGGACTTGTCAACTCGAGCGCCCACAGGCAACTAAACTCCCTTCGCTACCAAAATGCAATCTTTGCAATAACATGCTGAGACATAGGTTTTTGTGGAATACTCATGAATATTGAGTTCATTTACCTTGACGTATAACACATCTATATACGTGAGTTTTATATATATATATATAATATATATATATATATATATATATATATGTATATACAGTGAACCCTCGTTTATCGCGGTAGATAGGTTCCAGACCCGGCCGCGATAGGTGAAAATCCGCGAAGTAGTGACACCATATTTACCTATTTATTTAACATTTATATTTAGACTTTTAAAACCTTCCCTTGTACGTAGTACTGTTAACAAACTACCCTTTAATGTACAGAACACTTAATGCATGTACTAACGTACCCTAAACTAAAACAGGCATCAATATTAAAGGCGACTTTATATCATGTTTCCTAAACACGCCAAAAAGCACGATAAAAAATGGCAACCAATGTTTTGTTTACGTTTATCTCTGATTATAATGAAGAAACAAACGCATTTACACATCTGTGTTTAGGTTAGTTTTTGCATCGATTATATTGATTATTCAGTACAGTATGTTGATTTGGTTATTACTAATGTT